>NC_142204.1:45674893-46004893 GCF_049639895.1 Pseudopodoces humilis | reverse complement strand
GAAGATAGGCTTTGAATATATTAAATGAGTGTATGGCATTAATGGAAGAAATCTGAAAATAAACAGATATTTAACTGCAAACACTGCATGATTTTACTCTGAAAAATGCTGGAGATCTCAGCAATGCACACTTTAGAATGGCTGCTGCTCTTAAGTAACTAATAGGCAATTAGATGACTCTAATGAAACAGAAAACTGAGCGAATGATTGTGTACATTATCTTACATTTGAACTTAGCTCTTTTTGTGAAGCACATGGTCAATAAGGAAAAAAAGGCATTTAACTTTCCAATGACCTTGTCATTCAGATTTGATTAAGTCTGTACTGCAGTTTTATTTCCTGTGGTGCCCATTACTGCTAGGGAGGACACATTATAATTATCTGACAGTACCAGAATCATTTACAAAAGATAAATTCTTATAGCTGAATCTAAAATACAGCCTTTAATTCATCATGGAAAACTCTTTACTGTTGCAGAAACTAAGCAGAAAAAGTCAGCCTCTGTATTCTAACAACAGTGTAAATTAAGAATGTCTTTATTAAGAAGGCATATGGCTACATTAACTTAGCCTTCATAAACTTAGTTTCTCAATTATTTGTGTATACAAATACTACTGGAAATGAAGAAAGGTATTTACATCAGGAGCCTCAGAGGATTGTTAAACAAAGCACAGTCACTTGGTTGAAGTCTCTAAATATCAAGAAATATAGTTTCTGTGCAACTGCTTCTGCATCAGCCAAAGAGAGAGAATTATCCTTATTTAATGGAGGTGGTTGCTAGCAGAAGTTTATTACAAGTAGGCCTGGCTGCTAATATACTCACAGCCCCAAATCCTCTGCAAATGAGGGCTGAACAGTTAGAAATCATATTCCAGGACTGTAAATAGGAAACAGCAAATCACAGAGGAATAGTGCCTTACCACAATGAGATGGCTGAGGATCAAGAGAGCCACAACCAGGCTCCCTGCTTCTACTGCCTTCATGTTTATGTGGATCTGGACTACAGGAGGAATGCATCCAAAATGAATAATGACAGTGAAATATCTGTATTATCACTACAGCTGAGGAGTCAAAGTGGCCTTGAACAGTGCTTCAGTGGAAGGCAGCTCATGGGGAAAGAAGCAAAAGGACAACTCCCATGCTTTACATGCTGAGCCAAGTTCATATTCTGGAGCAGTTAAAGAAGATTTTTGCTGTAAAACTACTGGAACTGTAGTTTGTTGGTGTGGGTGGGTTTTTTTACCTTGCAACCTCTTTTCCAGTTTCATAGTCAATAAGAAATGAAGCCTTTTGTTTGCTAAAACAAAGACATTTTCTTCTTTAACCATGCTTCCATTTGAAAGGACCTCGGGTACTCTGACTAGCAGAAAGCAAATTATTTCTTTGGAAGCAGCAGCATTCTTTTTACATAAGCTGTACAACCATAAAGAGAAAAATAAAAAATTGGACCTTCATTTGGCAAAGAAACTCAGTACATGAAGACTCTCCCTTCTGTGAGAAATTCTGACCAGATTTCTACTCTACAGCAATACATATTGAAAACTTTTTATGGATTTATAGTAGCAGAAACAAGCAGTTGATGTTGAGCAGACATGATATCTGTCCTGTATTCATGTCAAATACGAAATTTTGTTGAAGAAATTGAAATATATTCATTTGTCCTTTTCTCTCTGCAGACCAGACATCACTGTCCTATCTGCTATAAAAACAGTAATCTTCAGGAGAATATAAACTTTAATGTCATCTAGATTCAACTTCAGATTTAAATCCAGTTGCACTATTATGTCTTTTCTGATACCACAGTTACAAACAGACATGTTTCTGTGTAAATTTTTTTGGGGATTTCAGAAATTTTAAGTAATATCAGACTAATATTTTCTCATACTTATTTTTCACATTAAATACTATTCATATTTATTAAGCTCCTGGCTTGCAAGATCAGACTTATTCTAGAAAATTTATACACATCGTTTAGACTGTGTAATGCAATTGAAGTGTAAGACCTTCTGTTCTAGAAATAAAAAAGTGTTTAATCATGCAAAACAGCAAATAGTTTTAGAAACATAGTGAATACTATAACCTTAAGGCCAACAATATAAACTGACAAGAGATATTTGTGAAAAACTGTATGCAGATATCCAGAATGACCAAATAAGTATCTCTTCTAAGTTAACTGGGAATAACCACACTTTTCTTTTTAAGGGAGGGGTAAGTATGTGATATTAAGTTTTTAAAGTGCACAGAAGCTCTTACAGGTTATGAAATAGATGTTCCTATGTGGAAAAGGATGAATTATCTCCATTTTCTTTACCACCTATAAAGTCAGTAAAAAAAAAATTTATAGAAACACCACTATTTTTTTCCTCAGGGTTACAAAACATTAGTTACTCTGGTACAGTGTAATTTTCTCAATTTTTTCTTAGCCAGTCTAATTACTGTAATTTAATCTTATTCTTATAATGATCTCATTGTGAAAAAATATATTTCCTCTGTGTATGAAGACAATTATTATCATACGTGAGCAAAGGTAAAACATATAATCTTAAATTATTCTACATATTTTTAATTTCTTCTTGAGTTTGTGCAAAATCACTTCTCTTGCAGCTTCCCAGTAACTATAAATTTTGACACAAATTAAAATAAATTTTTGTGGTATAATTTTTTTACCCCAATGGAAGTGACAATATTTTTATAAGAATGTTTATTCTATTTCAATGGAAACGATGGGCATATAATTCCAAGCACATTTTTCTATTTCTGCCACTACCAAATAAATGATAGAACAATTAAGCTGGTCAGCTCGTAAGTCAATCCTGCTGTGTGAAAGGTCACTTTACTATCCTATCATCTGACTGTAATATTTTTTGTAATGCAACGTCTACCATAATCCTGGAAAAATGTTGGCCAAATTTGCATTCCAACAATGTATAACATGCTTTAATGCTGATACTTTTTGACTGTGTGATTCAGCATCAAGAATATTGTGTACCACGTAGAAAATGTGAAGGAGACAAAAAAAATCCAACATTTTCTGTTATATATATGTAATTTGTATATGAGAATATGGAGGTAGTTCTAATCCCACATATGAAAAACAATTTATAATCAGGAGGGGATAAAATAAGAGAGTTCTCAGACAGAAAAAGAGAACAAAGTAAGAAGAGACTATTGCAGGGTCACCCTCTGATTGTCAAGGCTTTAAAAATGAGAAGAGCTTATTAGCTGTTGACTAGAAAGAGATAAATTGTGGATGCTAGCTTTGGAGCAGGCTGCAGGGAGCCTGCAGAAACTGCAGGCCCCATAGCTTTCTCAAGTCCAGCCTGAGAAAGTAGCCTGGGAAGTTTTAAGGAGGAATCAAAACAATTCTTAGAGACAGAAAACAGCCGTGCCTGGTGTTGTTTTCCTGCTCTTGTTTTCTTTGCAAGAGAAAGTCAGAGGGTGTTGTTCACCACTGACCAATGATGGTGATGTAGCAGTTTACTAACCAATAAGAGTTTCCTTTCTGTACTTTCCACGAACCAGTCTATAAAACAAGGCTAAAGCAATAAACTAAGGAATTCTCCTGTTCCGACTCCATGAGAGTCTATGTCGTCTCTACCCAGCCGTTCCTAATTAGAGCGACAAAAAATACTAAAAGAGGAAATAAATTTGAGTTGTCTGACATATATCAGCATGTCAAAAGGGAAATACATTACTTTTAGTATTCTCAGCCAAAACGAAGGTTGAAATTTTTGACTTTATGCAGTAAGATATTCAAATTCACAGTTAGAAATTGTAGGATATTAGCACAGACTTTAAAAATAAGCCCAGCTCTATTGCTAAAGTGTGGAAATCTCATACTAACTTCACATCATTAAGCACAAAGCATTTCTCCACTATGCATCCTCACTGCTCTGCCTTCTCATCAGAGATAATAACACCACCAACTAGTACTTTTCTAGGGCAATGTTGCTACAAATTCATCAGCATAATTAAATATATATTTTTCTTCACAAATTCTACTTACGTAAGACAAATATTGTGGCTGACTGTAACTGTGACCGCAGTGCTTATCACAGTAACAAATATTTTAAGCTTGTTTTAGTTTATGGTTTTCAAATCCACCTGCAACAAATGACATTATTGTTGGCTTCCATTTCAGCAGTGAAATCTTCTTCCATACAAACATAGAACAGGAATGCACAGAGTCATTGTGCTTGGAAGACTCATGCTTTCCACAAAAGACTGTTGGGGTGCTAGTTCTATGGCCTCAAAGGACAGGCATTATATCAAGTCTTTATATTCCTTTTTCTGCTAATTTCAGTTTTCGTCGTAGCCATTCTAGTTACATTTCATTCAAGCAATGAAAGATAGAGAAATTACTTCACAGTACATTAATTTTATGTTAAGGGTCTAATGAGAACTGACAAAAGAAAAAAATTTCTCATTTCAACTGTCAGTCCACTCACTTGAAGTGACAACCTACACTAGAAATGCCCTTGTTTTGGCTTGAATTTGTATCTCTAATACATTGGTTGCAACTATATTATTTCAGAGCAATAAAAGAAGTGACTTCTATGGACATTTAAATAATGAGATACATGTTTAAAATGTCAAGCAGAAAATAAAAGCACCACAGCTTTTATTTGCTTGATGGGTTTGATGGGTGATATACCAAGTGCTTTCAAAATGATGACAGAATCAAATAATCATCTGCTATTAAATTTGAGAACACCTTAGTGGAAGTTTCTCTCCCATTAATTGATTGAATCACACAATTCCTGGGAATTATAGAGATGGTTTAATTTCATATTGATATTTCCATTTGGCAATAAAGTATATGAATTACATTGGAAGAATATGCATAAAACTTGGTTTTGAATTGGGATGAGACCATAGCTTTGCCAGTTAACAGAAAATATAAGTGGAACTGGTCAGATTGTCTTTGATGACAAGTGACAGTTTGCTAGAAATTTTATATCTTAATTAGGCAGCTTACAAAATACCTGTTAAAAATATAATTGCTGCAACTCTTTACTGGGATTATTTGTAATGAACATAGTTCATTAGTGAACTTTGCCAAAAGAGGATATCTGGCCTTGGGACTTCCTCTCACCCAGACACTGAGCAACACTGAGAAGGAGTACAGCTCCCGTAAAACCCTGACACTGACTCCAGCTCATCAGGTGAGAGCAGCTGAAATGATTGATCTTGCCCTTTAGACTCTGTAATAGTAGAGTGTACTTAAAATGCATGCAGAGTACAGTCCTTTAAATATATGTGAGTCCTGTTTCTATTCAAATGTTGAATTGACAGCCCTGAGGATGGCATTTCTCTGTTGCCAGATCATACCTACAGAACTGGCAACAGCCTGGCTGTCAGTCTGGAAACTCAGCTCTAAGTTCACATGTACAATACAGTTAGTAAAGAAGACACTGATTATTTGAATTATTCAAAATCCATCTCTGTGTTCTCCATTTTAAGCAGGACTAAGCCTGGGAAATGTTACATTACTTATTTCTCTAAACAAAAAACAAAGACAATAAAAACAGCGCTGAAATATAGATAAACTTCTGTAACTGGCACAAAAAGTTTGTCAGTAAAGTCAAAGCATACTTCAGCTGAAACTGCCTTACCATCTCTTCTGTCAGTCCCCCTTCCTCCAGGACCTATGGAGGTCTGAAATCCCCTTTTCTTGTTTTTTGGGACTGTTATGGAAAATGAAAGACCCTTGCCAGATCTCAGAAACATCTCTGCTGCCAAGTGCATGCAAACAACAAAGGTCAGGTAGGCAAGTCTTTAATCATCTTGAGGAAGAGCAAATTTTACTCATAGAGCAAGAACAGGTAACTTTGCTGCAGTATCTCAGCTGTGGTTTGAAAAATATTGAATTTAAATTCCAACATTTTATGCTTCAAGTGGAAAATAATTCCACCAGTGTTTAGAACACATTTGTTTTAAATGCCACTAAAGAATGAAAATGAAATATTGGGACCAACATTAGTCAAATACATTGATGATAGATGCAGAGAAATGCATAACTGAATAGGCTTTAGCTATATTTGTAGAGAAATTGTTACTTAAAATATACTCTGAACTCCCTCTAGTGCATTACTATTTTAAACACTATTAAGGAATTTTTCTAAGGGGGAAAAGGAGCATTTCTTTCTCAAATGAATTTCCTTCTTCTGTGGTAGAACAATTAACATTTTTAAACACTTGCTATATATTCAGTTCATGCTTTGCATACTCTATGTCAGATATTGCTTTGTAATGCTACATTTTTCTGCTCAATTTTTTCTTTCAGAAACCATGGAAAGTGTCTATATATTATGTGGCTTTGGACATATTTATGACATCCTTATTGAATTTATTGTTTATGTCATTGTTTTTATTTTAAAAAAATAAATTTGATATTAAGTGTTAAAAGGCAGAAAAAAATATTCTGTTATCCATTGTTGCTCTGGCTGTATTCCTGCCATATAAGATATTGAATCCAACAATTTATAATGTAAAATAAAAATTAAAAGTGAAGAGTTTCAATTTTTCCACAAGAGATGTCTAGGATTTGCCATTAAATAAACACAATAGTATTCTTCAGCAGAAGAGTCTAGGACAATCAATCCAAGCACCATGAGATCACAGCATCTCTGCCTGGCATGTAGGCAGCCTCCACTGAATCCTGGAAGTCAGTCACCTTTGAACTCAGTTTATTGTTTCATTACTGCTTGCTTGCTTTTCTTTCTTCACTGGCTTTCTTTCCAGCCTATGTACTGCACTTTACATCACATACCTGTTTTTCAGGATGCCATCAGAATGCTAAAAATAAATAAAAAAAATTAAAAAAAAAATAAAAATAAAAAGAGAGAGAAAGAAGAAACATGTTTTTAGCCAGCTAGAGGATGGCTAATCACAGACTCGAAGATGCCCTGGAGAGATTTCCATCTGGTTTGGTAGAGGTTCATAACTGGTTCCCAAACCAGCTGTTATCCATCATTCACAAGGTTTATGTCATGTCCTCTGCTGCCCTTCAAGTTTTCCCAAGGCCAAGGGATTCACAGCTGCATTCCAGTCTCTGCAGGCTCCTAAAAGGACATCTGCTGCTGACAGAAGCTGATAAATCAGCCTGAGGACACAAAGTCCCAGATAGCACTCACAGAATCACAAGGTTCCAGGCACCCACCAAAGCATCCTACTGCCTTGCTTACCTCTAGTCAAGGGAGATGAATTCCCCTCTTTCTACATGTTCAGATTCACAGGTCTCATTCCTTCATTTCCTTCCCCACACTTTCAACTTGTGGAGCTGGTTGTTAGCATGGAAGTAAACTCCAGATACATATTTCTGAGGAACTGAGAGATTGAAGAGAAAGTTGTCTGGGGACTTTCTTTGTTTGCAGAGGATAGTTACGGCAGGCTCCCATCTAAGTAAACAGCTGCTGCAGGGTCTGATGAGCTCTAAGGGCAGTCTAATTCTTCAGGACCCATGTAACCTTATGGGACTCATGTCTGGCTTCCCAGACACAAATGGTATGAACTGCTTCCACTTAAGATGGGGAATGAAATTCCCAAAGTCAGCCAGCCAAATTATTCTCTGTAGGCACCTCTTTGACATTATTGACCCCAGAGTCTGCCCAGACGCAGCTGGTACAGAGGTGTCTTTGTTTGGTCATACAAACTGCATCCATCACATCCTTGTACCTGTTCCTGGTATGTCAGCAATATCAACAATTTTTAAAGTCATATGCAAACTCTTTGGACTCATACTAGAGCCTACTGGGTCTAGCTGTGTTGGAATTCATTTTCTTTTTATGGATGAAACAGCATCCAGTGGAGAGTTTGACTTAGGGAATGAAACCATTAATAAGCTGGAAGGGAACACAGCCAAGACAGATGATTCAAAATGGCCAGGGGAATGTTCCATACTATGTTATGTCATGCCCAGTGTTAAAAAAGAAATAGAGGATTGTTGTAGTGGCTTTTGAAGTGACTACTCTTTAGAGGCTTGTTGTCTGGCTGTGGTGGGGGTGAGTGGGTTGGGGTTTTTTCCCTCATCTTACCTTTTTTTATTCAACTGTTTTTATTTTTATCTCTTTTATTATTCTTCCTATTCTTTCCTATTATTCCTATCTCTTTTCTTTTATTCTTCCTATTTTTTTCTTCTCTGTTTCTGGGAGTGGAAGAGCAGCTGTGTTGGTGCTAGTCTGCTGTCAGGGCCAAACCACCACACAGAGACAATTCAAACCATTAGATGTGCCAGTTCAAAAGTTGGGGTATGTGTCTGCCTGAGAGGAAACATAGGCTGAAGAACAAAAGAAACAAGTAGCAGCCACTAGGTACACTTCAACTAACCTTAATGCTTTTTTTATTTCTTTTTTTCTGAGCTGCCTTGTTATCCCAATTTACAGCATTGTGCTGTAAGCTAGAGCTTTTAGTAACTAGCAATGTTTGTCTACAGATATTTTCAGCTTCTCTAAGAAATTCATACTAATAGTGGCTAACACTCAAGTGTGAATAAGCTGTTGAGTTACTTATTTACTGAGAAAAAGCATGGTTGTGAAAAGAAGTTGTGCCCAATCTCTGGCATACTGGCAATTCCTGGATCCTATTTAAACTCATTTAAACAGTCCAGAGCTGTAGTGATTTTTGTCAGTGATTTTGAAATGTGAATAGAGTAAAAGTCAAAATTTTAGTCAAGTGGCGTACAATGTCCCAAACATTCAGTGCTACCTGAATGTTGCAACTTGTGTCCACATCTGTTGACATTTCACCAGTATTACTTCTGTTCTCTTTTAGCTGCATTTGGTGTACAACTCCATTTTTTCATGAAGCTCTTTGTAGTGGTTAAGGTTTGATTTTTCTATTAAGGCAAAACCAGCATACTCTTAGATAAGAAAGAAGTATGTTGTCTTCCTACTGTGATAAATAGCTTGTGCAAGGCAGACAACTGAAAGTGGTGTGAGAATAGTTCAAGGTAGTTGGGTTTTATGAATGAATAACCTGAAATAGAATTGCTACTACTTAATTTTTATCTGTGCAATCAACACACAAGAGTAGGATGTGTTCATTGTGCCATGTGAAGCAATTCCCAGTGGCACCAGGGCAGCAATTTCCATCCTGTGATTGCCCAGCTGCCAGAGCTCAGCTCCTCTGCTGCATGCACTTTGGAGCTGAATCAAGGAGGTCAGCTTGGACGTTTAGTATGTCAAAACACAAAGAGCCACTTTAAATAGCAAAAAATCCAAGGATGGAGATGAGATTTCAGTGTAATGTTTGACATTCATACAAAATATATAATACCAACAAAGCAGATGTTTGTTATGTTTTTATGATAGCTTATCTTGTTCCAATGGCAATTACACTCAGGCGAGCAGGTCCCTCAGTTGCATGTAATCTTCTATCTTTTCACCCTTGAGAACCAACTTGAAAATCTTGGCTCATGCTGTGATATAATATAATATAATATCTTATCTTCTTTCTCTTTAATTGCACCAGCTTATCTCCTTAACCTGTCAACTTTGACAAGAAATCTCTGTTTAAGTTTATATCTCTGCTATTCTTCTTATGCTGGGGCCGAAGTATATCAGCCAGACACAATAGGAATGCTACAGTTACTTTATCATTACTTGTTTTACAAATGCAATCAGAAATAAATTACAAACACTAATTGGAAAGCAGATTTTACTGTTCAGAAGAAAATACTTCTACAAAATCTAGGACACATTTCCTTGAACTAAACTAAAATACAGTGAAATTAAGAGTGAGCAAAGTTTTGAATTGTATTCCTGTCATGACCAGCTTGTTTCATGTTATCTGTGTTAATGTGTCTTTGAAATTACTCAGGTAAAATAAGATTCAATACCCTTCACAGATTTAAGATAAGCCAATTCCAGACTGAGTCATTACATTATGGCACAAGTGTTTCTATTTGTTAATTTCTCTGTAAATTATGTCTTGACCAAAATAGGGTACAATTCAATTATTACAATAAAAGGTTACTTAAAATGCTTCTCTTTTCATTATGATAGTGATTCAACCCAAGAGTTTCATAAATGGCATATATTTTATAACACTGAAGGAAGAAGGCCAGATTAATCTGCTGTTACAAGGCTTCTGTGAAAACAGAATTTCTTTCTGTAAGAAGCCATCATATTAGCACCTAGCCACAGGAGTATTTCTGCAGAAAAATGAAACACTTTGGGTGTTTACCTGCCAGTGTCTGAGGTGAAGATAATGTGGTCCCCCTGGAAGGCTCCCTAGAATACAGGACTGTGGGGGAAAAGTGCTCTCTTCTATATTACCTACTGTCTATCAAAGGTCTACATGAACACTGCTCTTGGGATTCATCTGACCTCTGTACAGGCTATTTAGTTTCCCTCTTTGTGAATGCACTGAAATAACTCTTTTAGATTAATTTACCCTAAAGTTGTTCACCTTAGCCTACACCTATGTCTATGAAACCCATATCTCAGACTAGCCTTGAAGAGTCTTTACATGAACTTTGATCGGATCTGGATCTTCAAACAACTCAGATTGTTAACCTCTCTGCTTTGCAGTTGTTTTGAGGCTTTTCCTGTCAATAAAATTTATAAATTCTTTGTTGTATGCTGACATAGCTCCTTTGGATTAGCTTGTGTTATTTCTTTTTACATATATTTTATATGCTTGGAGGGGGTGAGGGGGGAGGTAATAGAAACAATCTAGGAAAAATATTTTAAAAAATGCATTTATCCTAAGTAAGATTCTTTCATGTACCAAATATGTATGTGGACTCTAGACTTGCTCTGCATATTCTCAGCCCTGTGTAGCCATTCACAAAATTCTATCCTGAACATTTCTGAAATACCCTGGAGGTTTCAAAGCCTCTTTATGGGATATATGTTCAGGAAAAGCACACAGATTCCTAGTTTATCATCTGAATATGCCACACTAGCCTAGGGATCTGCAGCTATCTTTTGTGAAGTGAAATATCTTGATTCCCTCAGACATTTTTGAGTTTTGATGGGAGGTATGCTTATCTTTGCCTCTTTTTACTTGAGAAGTTGGGTTTTTTTGTTCAACTTCACTGCAAAGTAAAAACTGTGTAGTAGAAGTCCTCTTTTACTCTGACTGAAGAAAACCTGTCCTATGAGCTTAATATCTTTATGGTTAGGGCAGGAAAAAGTGTCTCTTGTTAAAGATTCTTCTAATTCAGATAGCTCAAGATGGTCCTTCAGGTATTAAATAAGAAGCTTTATCCACTTAAATTCCTGAGTTTAAGGTAAAGCAAGACACAGATTGAGCAAGCAACAAGACCAAAGTTGGAAGAGGAGCAGTGGCAAAAGACTGTGGTAGACAGAGGAAAAGTACAAGTGTCTGGGGAGCTTCATCTTCTTGTTCAGAGGTACTAAGACCTGCACAAAACACTTATTTTGCCTTAAATTTCCAACTCTCAGCTCCTTGCATCACTGAAAGAAAAGGAGTTCTCAGGTGCACTCTCCTACCCCTGATCACATCAGAATCACAGAATGCCCTGATTTGGAAGGGCCACACATGGATCATGAAGTCCCACTCCTGGCATTGTACAGGACAACCCCAAGAATCTCACCATGTGCCATTGTCCAAACACTTAGTGGAACCTGTCAGGATTGGTGCTATGACAACTTCCTTAGAGAGACTCTTCCAGTGCCCAACCACATTTTCAGAAAGTCTTAAAAGTGGCTTCTTTGTTTGCCTTCACCCTGCAATGTACATATAAGGGATAAAGGGCAACCTAAATTCATAGCAATCTAAGGTTATATTTAAGTGACAAATCCCTGAGTCATCCTGTTGGAATTACAAAAGACCAACAACCGCATATGAGATCACATGCCCACCTGACACAGAATATTGTGTCTGAAAGCAGAGACTAACAAATGCCTCAGAAGCCAGTTTAAACAAGGCATGCAAGGGACAAGTAATGCTTCCTTCCCTAGACTGTTTTCCCAAATACCAGCAAACTGCAGTCAGCTCTGATAAGGCTACCACCACCAGTGCAAATACACCAGAACTGCAAACAGCATTTTATCCTCAGGAAAGGGTTGTAAGCACAGCAAAACTCATCTCCAAAGAAAACCACAGGTGAATGGTAGTGTGAAGAGGGAAGCATTACCTTACTGCAGGATCAGGAAAATTAATTATTTATAGACTAAATAAAATGCAACTTTGAGTTATGAGGAGGAATTAAGGAATAACATTTAGTCAGTGCCTTGCCCTCCATCCTCCCCTAAAAAAAAATAAAAGAAGTAAAACAGGAAGAGGTTGAATGTTTGTGGGTAAGTGCTTTCCACAGCAAATAGGGCAGATTAGATGAGACCAGAGATGATTGTCTCATCCTTCTTAAGCACAGCCTGAGATTCAGTTTTAAACAGCTATTTAGTTTTATCTATACTTCGTTGCAGGTTCTGTATTAATCTGATTTCTAACAGCTAGGTTAGAAACCATGTAGACAAGCATTCAAAATCTTTCAACATCTCCCTTTATAATTGCAGATCTAGTGTGACTGGCTCAATACAATTCCAAAAACACATGTAGAAGTACAATTTTCTTTAAAAACACTGTAACTTTGCACTCACATTGGTGTTTACGCAGAAGTAGAACATTATCCTCCAAGAATAATTAAGATATTTCTGAAGAAATACGGGAACTGTAGCTAATGAAAAAAATGTAAATGTGGTTCATTACATATTAGTACTTTGTTACACTGAATAATTTTCCTTATATGTGTTCTACAAATTTGGCAAACATTATAATTTGCTTGTAATGGCAATAGGGAAAAATTTGCTCTTAAGTGTAATACCTTTGGCTAGGAGGGCAAAGCAACAATCAACCATCTCATAAAGGTTTTTAGTGAAGAATAAATAACCTTAATCTTATTGAATTGTTCCTGCTTATAGAAGTGTAAATGTTTTTGTGTGTGTGAATAATCCATGTAATGCTTCCTGAATTAACCTCCTAAAGCAAGAATATTTAAATATAGGAGGAAGGTTTAAGCGATTATATCACCTGATCCATGAACTCTGTAGAAGCAGAAACTCTGAATTCCCATTTTTACAAATACACAGTCCAATGCTGGATACTGGAGCTAGAGATCATGGTTCAAATAAACAAGGCTACTGCATTTGTCGGGGGATTGATAATGCAGCACAGAATGCTTAAACATCTTCCTTCCAACACCGTAAACCAATACATGTCATTCATTTCACTGATTTTTGAGGACTTGAGGATTGAAATAAAATATTTTATTCCTGTTATGACATGTGCTATAAAAATAGCTTTAAAAATGAAGGGTTGACTTTCATGTCAGGGCACAATAGGTCAAAGTTTTTCTCAGCCTATGATATTTGTAACATAGTTCTCTTATTTTCGGTACAGGACTCAGCCTTAGGATAGCTTGTGATTTCACTAACTCAAGGGCTACTCTCAACTGCTTTTGTTAACAGGATTGCATTATGTACAATTTGTTAAGGATCTTTCTCTCCTTAAACTGGCATAGAATTTCAACTTCCCTCTCACCAGTATGTTGGTGAAGGATTAGTTACAGGTAGGTGCACCAGAAATTACGTGTAGAAGCATATGCAAAATTAGGGTGGTGTAGGCTTCCCTCAGTTACTGGATTAGGGGAAATACATCTGCATTATACAAATGAATCTTTGAAGAATCAAGCTGTTTCATGAGCTTGTCTGGGTTTAGTAGTATGAAGCTGCTCTAGAAATGTTTCCCCATTTGAAATGGATTGTGGTGGTGGCAGAAGAGATCTGTGAGAAAGGAGATCCATCTGATACTCTCAGTAAAAGAGATGTGACATGGGGATGCATAGGAGAGAAGTTACAGTCAGAAGTACAAGTGAGAACAGAAATGTAAGAAAGTTTTTTCCTATCCACATTCAGTTCCCTTTCCTTAAAAGCAACATGTAAGGAATAGTCTTGAGGTGAATCCTCGAGCCTAGCTTGGGAGAAGCAGAAATTTTCCAGGGGGTTACAGAAACTTTGTAATACAACTTTTAAGTCAAACTTAGGCATATTATTTCCTTTCCCTGTACTTCCTGATGGTAGTATGATAAACTCAAGTTTCCTTTGATCTTGTAAAATGCCCAGCATCCAGCATTAAGAGTGGTTTCAGGGTTGATAACAAATTTCCCTGACCACAGGGAGACCAGAGTTTTTGCAAGAATACTGATTTCTTTCAATGGGCGGAGATCCCCAGAATTGTAGGCACTTCACCTTCCTTCAATTGCAAAGTGCCCAGTCTTCAGATAGGAAGTCAGAGCTTGAGCCACTTTTTCCTAAGGCAGAGAAAAGGATGGAAGATTTACAATTGTTTTCTCTTTCAGATGACAACAGAAGGAATTTTAGCCAAGGAGAGGAATTAAAACACAAATTTGTGAATTAAATCAAAACTTAATTGCAAGTTGATCAGTCTTCTTTGAACTGATACAAGTTTATATTATGCTCACTCTTTATTTTTCCCTTTTTACATTAGTATAAAATATCTTCAATTTAACTAAACACTCTAAAAAAGCACTTGCAAGCAACTTTCTGATATCAAATAGTGTTTATCCTTTCATAATTTCCAGGATCATTTATGTCCCTGTCTTCTACTCCTCCATAAATCCTCCACAGTTAATGAATTAGCATTCTATTCGACTGTTTTTTCAACCTATTCTACAAAAAAAGTAGAAGTCAGTAGTCTCAAAACCTGTAATTTAAGCATTAAATCAATTTAAAAATAAAAACATTTAATTGATATGTTCAGTGTTCTTTGGTTAGTTGTGTTAAGGACACATAGCCAGATCTGATCTTGACTGGAACAAATGGAACTTTGAAAAGGTTCTGAGAGTCATAGAAATCCAATATATTCTTGGAATTAGATCACTGCAGTTCAAAATATACCTCAGAACACTTTCTGACATATTTATTAATTTTTCCCAAGAAGGCAGAAACAAATTATAAAAATATTATATAAACTCAAAATCCAGTCAGAGTAATAGAAAAGTCTCACCAAATCCTGAGCAAGTCATTAATCCTACACATTTAATTTAGAACCCAGTATGGTTCTGCTACTCTCAGCTATCATACAAAAAGCAGTATGATTTTCAAAGAAGTTAAACTTACATGTATCACAGTTACATTCTGGTCTGCAGTGAGGCCACAGCACTCAGCATCCCTTAAATGTTTCATTTCCATTATGTAGCACGGTGGTCTAATGTTTTGTACTGGAAAGATAATGAAAAACTCAGGAGAATGAAAAGGAAATCAAAGGGAAAGGATGTGCCAAAAAGAAAAGACAGACAGCATGATTTAAAAAACCTTTCTGGATTGCTTGAAATGAAATGTCAAACACACTTTTTCTAATGCTGCTGGTCTTCCTGCTGTTTCTGATTCTGATATTTCTTAAAGCCTAGGATGTCTCAAAAAAGGAAAATGTAAAAGGACAATTTTTAAAAAAAATTATAAACTCAAGAACATTTAATTTTTTTATAATAAGGCCATTTTATAATTTTATACATACTTCATTAGGGCAGCATATTAGCTCATACAGTACCTGGACAACAAATCTGCTAGAAGTTTGAAAATCAGTCCTTGTTTGCCTAATGTGGGACCTATTTTCCAAAATCACTGCTACCATTGCTGTCTATCTCCTAGCAACTGCTAGAAAGCCTAGCAACTGCAAGAGCATTTTTTCTCATTATTTTTTATTTTTGAATCACTTTCATGGAGTAGACTCTTATCTGTGATTGCATAAAGAAATAAAGAGCCTTTAGAGTCTCTGGAGATGATCGTTCCTAGCTCAGTTGTATGAAAGTGTATTATGTTTGGATAACTATGTGCATCTACAGTTGCTACAGTACTTTACTGAAACCCAGAGGTACTCAGGTAGTTAAAGGGAGTATTCAAAATGGATTTAAGTCAGAAGTTCTGCATGTGCAAATCCTTACAAAGAAGAGATTCCAGTCTCTGACTGCCAGGAGAAAGAGCCCTCCTTGTTTCAGCAGCTATCAAACATCCAGGAGAACTGTGTGTTTAACTGATGTAATGTAAAGGTGTAAACTTGTAAAGGTGGAAGATCTGAGTGAGGTAAAGAGGCCAGAAGCTGCTCCCCCAGACACACAATTTCACAGCCATAAGGAGAACAATCTCTTCAGGCCACTGCTCGTATGACCACATGGAAATGTGCCGAGCCAGAAAAGGGTGGTGATTTGAGAAATAAGCAGTGTCTTCACTTGAAGTTGTTCTTATTCTGAAAGTTTCAGAATTTTAGAAATTTATATACTTTCCAGGTGGAAAAAAAAAAGCCCCCCCCAAAAACACCAACAACTTACGAAATTCCCCAAGAAAAGAAAAAGGAAATTTTTATAAAATAGGAAACTATTTTTTTTCAAAATTACAGCAGAGCTAAATGAAAGCTAAAATTCAGCAAAAGTGATTACTAAAATATAGTATTTTCTCTGTAAACTATTTGCTCAGTAGATTAAACTGAAGGAATATAAAATGAAAATGAACTCTCTACAGTGGTCAGTGGACCATTAACTGGATGGATACTGTTTAAAAACAGAGATGAATTCTGACAATGTTCCAAGGGCTAAAATATAGAGAGAAACTTAAAAACAGAGTTTCAGTTAATAACATATACAATTTCACACAAAGGACAGCTATCATGTTATGTCTTCACCTCTGTGTGCAATGAAGCAAGCCTCCTGACTTTCCAGTATTTGTACTTTCATTTTATTATAAAGCAAGGATTGTTGAATAGCTTTCCTAAATTCTGTCATTTTGTGTCATTCATACAAAAAATATTCAAATTAGTGACCCATAGTCAGAACCGTAACTTTGGAAGGCTTCACAGGAATTTTCTAAGGGATTTATTCTACCTAACAATTCAACATTCAATAGAATGTCAATTTAAAACTCCCTCAAGGGCATCTTTACATTTTTAGTTTTTCCTGGTTTTCTATTAGAGACACATCTGCTTTTTATTCCTCCTGACACGATTGAATGAGACTTTCTTGCATTATAGGATCTATGGGAAAGGAAATAACTGAATAATGTCCCATGTATTCCTTCAGTTTTTGAATTCAGTCCCCTTAAAAGTTACCTACATCTCAGATAATTCTCTGTTCACTTGCAATCCTTGTTTTGAAAAACTGCAGTATATAATTCCTTATGAAGTCTTATATCCTTATCCAGTATATAATTTTGTATACTTAATTCCACTTAGGTATATATGTATAAGAAAAAAAATCAACAAAGTGATGCTTGAGCCAAGAGGTTTCAAAAGGCTTGCTAAAAAAAAAAAAATCTTATTACATATAAATATGGGCAGAATACATGCCCAACTATAAAAGTCTGACAATTTTTGTCTAACAAACACTTTGTGATTAGGTAGAGATTAAAAATTGACAAAAAACAAATAGAGAAGAAAAAATAGAAACAAATAGAAATAGAATAGAAATAGAAATAGAAACAAATAGAAACAAATAGAGAAAACAAAATAGAAGAACATTTGAAACTTATCTAAAGAAAGAAAGATAGGCCAGGAAAATTGTAATATGGTATTCAAAAAGTATTATCATATATAGAAAGAATAAATTACTATGAACCTAACTCAGAAAAAGTGGGTTTAGGTCTTGTAGTCTGACACTACTGCAATATTTTTTACCACAGCAAAAAAGGAAACTGTTCAATGAAATTTCATGAGCAGTGTCGCTATTGTGACCACTGCTGTCACAATGAATGTGTTGGAGAGTTTAATTCTGAGTGCTTGATTTTCATCACAAAACAGAATGGGATACAGATGCTTTATCTTGTCTCCATTAATTTTCTGGAACAGAAGCACTGGCAGGTTCGAGAACATATCCTACAGCTCTTGAAGGGATCATGAGTAGAAGGGAGGTTTTGAGCAGCTTCATAAGCAGATGTTTTGCTGTCTGTCTCTAATTGCATCTGTCTTTGCTGAGAGTCTTTGTCATTTTGAGAGACTGTAGATGCAATCATAGGGGTTTTTAAGGCAGACATTCTGTTAAAGAGATGTGCTGCCTTCTGCATCTTTGTAGCCAGGACTTGCCAAGAGTTCCACACATTTTTTTTCCTCTAAAACCATGGCATATAACTGCAGGAATCATACATCTGCATTAAATTTTGATAACATCTCATTTTTATTCTCTTTGTTTTACACCAGAAGCTTGTAAATACAGAACAGAGGTCAGGAAAAAAATGGATGCACAACAGAGAGAACATAGAGAGAACAGGTTTTATATATCTCTGGAATCAGATTCAGAAAAGGAGAGATACAATGTTGTCATGCAGTCTCCTTCACAGACATCACTATCCTGCCACCAGACATCAGGCTGGAGTCTGCATTCTACAGGAGCCTCCACAATGCAGAAGCAATAGAGAATGGAGGTCTAGACGTGCTTTTCAGCATCTGCTGCCTGTATTATCCAAAATTAAGGGCTTAGTGGATATTCTATGAAACACCAGCCACAACTTTGCACACCTTGGCGTGGTTATCTTCCTGCAAGTTGCGAGGTTCCAGGCCCCATTAGTCACTAACTGGTTTGTCAGTTTGGGCTCTGAAATTTTGTGTGACAACTCATGGTAACAGAAGGTATCTGTGACTCTCCGTCTCCAAAAGTTTATCATCTGTTGCTGGCTGTTACACTTGCCAAGCACGATGCTGTCCCACCAGCCTTAGATGATCTGGGCAGAGAAGCTGTGGCTTCCCAGGGGCAAAGCTGTCGCAACACTGAAATTTCTCAGAAGTCATAAGTCAGGCTAAAAGAAACCCAGAAGTCAGACCATTCTGAGTATTCTCCAGAGTAGCTGCCTCAGGTGACTAAGAACACACCAGTTTCCTCACACTGAGCCTTTTCTCAGTGAGTGGAATTTTGAGTAGCAGGCACTGGAAGGAAAGAGGAATACTCAATAGAATCAGCAGAAATAAAAATAGAGCTTGTGCCACCTGGGGACATTTTATAAGACATAGGGCTGGTAAAAAATGACAGAAGACTCTTGTCCAGGGTACTTCCATAATTAAGAAGGGAACAGTTGTGGTCAGGTAACTTTGAACACCAAATGCATGACAAAATGCAGTCAACATAGGTAGACAACTCTATGCAAAGCAAACCTTCTGAGAAAATGTGAATGTAGAGACTTAAGCAGTACCTGTTTGGATGTACCCTTTTAGAGGTGCTATTGTGGCTCCATTGTCATGGAGAGCCAGGAAGGAAGAGCACAAGTTATTAGCAGCAAAGACCTATTTAAAATTATTTGGAATAAAGGTCAAATCAATCTATCACTATGTTTATTAGGAATTGTAATATTATTAATGTGTGTTTCACCTTGACTTCTACAGTATTTGTGTTTCACCATTTATCTCTGATAATATAATACAAAATATTTGTTACTTTGAAACAGAAGGAAACTACCAGGCTTTCAAATTACTGTATGGACTATTTAAAGTTATCTCTGATTGAATTATGAATTGGCAAGAAACTTTCAAGATTAAAATGGAAAAATTTTCATCTCTATTAGTGGACATTGTTAACGTGCCCATTTATTAGAAAAGACAAGTAGAATTAAATAAAAATGGTTTGCCCTTGGGTGAAAATTAAAGTGACTGTTGAGAGGAATTAGAATAAAGGAAGGTGATTTTTTTCCTTTCCCAAGATCAATTGAATCTTCTAGTGGTTTCAAGGTGCTAGACAGGTTATGTCGTAAAGATCAACCATTGCTTCAGGAAGAAGAAAATTGATAGATTCATTAATTCACAAAGAAAACTCAAAATCTTCCTAAATAGTACAAGAGGGGAGTAAAATCATCATCACTTTTAAGGCAATATACCTCAAATTAAAATACTTATTCTCAATCATGAAAGCTATTTAATATATATCGAAAGCATAACTCACAAAGTACTTTAGTATGCCTCCAGAAGTCATGCAAAATCTCTTCCATATTTTTTTTTTTTAAAAAAGAAAAAAAGGAAAAAGCATACCATCAAAAATGGAGTTTAGTATAGATGCAATAAAAGAAGAGTTAATTCAATGGAGATAAATCTTCTGGGAAGTAGTGAGATTTATTAATGCTGTAGAAACCATGTGATTTTCTAGAAAATTATTACATGGTTAAAGCCAATATTATCTCACTCAGGAACTCCTTATGCCAATTGACTGCAGGGAAATTCGTGATAAGAAACACTTTCCAGGCACTTGTCCTGAATGAAGTCATCCAGTCTTTAAGGTTTCCAGAGTAAAGACTTCATGTTTTTAAGGACAACACATGCAAAAGTTGCATCTAAGTCATCATTCCAACTCCAAATCTTGATTTTCATGGCTACCTGGAAAGGGCCACTGCACAGACAACACGTCAGGCAGACACCTCTGGTCCTAGTCCAATCTCTCTTCTGCCACTGACTTCCTGAAAGGGTGGGAAGGGCAGAAATTCTGTAGGTGGTATAGCTATGCAAATATACCTCTTGTCAAGTAAATCGTGTAACTTGACACTAAGAAATCTGAACATTTCTAATCTGTTAATTCTGTGTCAGCTGAAAGAGCTGAAATGCCCCAAACTAGAATAAAGCCTGGTCAAGAATGTTTTGTTGATGTTGGGCCCCAAGTGCAAGACAATATTTAAATATAAATATAGATATAAAAAGTGGTGAAAGAAGATTAAAATTATTTGTTTGTGTGTTTTAATGAAAAAATATTTCTTCATCATCAACTGGGGCTCTGAGATTTGTAAACAGAATAAAAATCCACCAAGATGAACAGAGTTTTGTGGAGTTGGGGATCACTAGATGTTGTGCCCATTGCAACCACTGTAAGAATATTCCTGACAAAGATTTAATATTTGTAATGGTTTATAAAAAGTATTACTTATTTGCTTATCTCTGATTATGTGCATAGAAAGCAAGAATGTGGTCATTACTCACACATACCAGGTCCAGAACCATAATATTCCTTCCTCCTTCCCAGTAAATAGAAACTGAAGAGAAAAACCAGTTGGATTTTACAGCTCTGGTCATGACACATTTAGCTCTTACTATTTAACAGCAATTCAATTCTGAAAAGTTTGGCAGGTGGGCTTCAATTATTTAGAAATGCAAGGTAATGCACATTTAAAGTGGATAAAATATTGATTTTATGCACACTAGGAGGCTATAAAGTAGCCGGAGACACACAGAAAGAGTACCGTGCCATCAATAGCAATAGTTCAGCAAAAACTTCAAATAATTTGTAACTTTGGCTAAAGAAAAAATATTAGGTTATACAAAGTACAAGATAAAATACCCTGAAAATATTTGTACAAGGAATACTCTTTCATTTTTATGGTGGAATATTTACGCTGCATTTAATTCTGGTCATGTGTTCTCAACAAAATATAACAAAAAAGAGGAGGAAAAGGTGAATAGATATAAAATCCTGAGAAAAACATCTATGTTTTAGGCATCTAGTCTAGAGGTTCTTCCTATGCAATCCTATAAGTTCCTTGTGTAGATGAATGACAGAGAAAGACAAACTGAAGACCTCAAGTGAATAACTTAGTCAATGAGTTTCAATATGCTTTTTTTTTTCCTGTTGACTTAGAAATTCCTGCTGTTGCAGATGTGGTTCAAACTGAAATTTAGAATCATCATGTGACCTCTGTCTGAAATGCCCTAGAGGATTGTCTCTGTCTCCTCTGTAACACGAAATGAATGAGAAAGAAATAATAGCTGTTCTTGTCTGCTGTTATTTAAACATGCACACCTCCTCATAATGTTCCAAACATGTCAGCTTATGAGCTGTTTAGAGAAAGGAATATTACTTTCTTTATATGCTAGAATCTCTCATCCTGGCAGGACAAGGTGAAAACTATACTACTTTTTAAGGCTTGTCACATGAAGAAAGAAACTAACTCTAGCTCAGTCAGAAAAACAGCCTAAATTTCTGTTTTGAACTACAGATGGAAAGAATGCCAAAGGGGTATCCTGACTAAGAGCACAATTCTTTTCTCAAGCATACCCACGTTATTGTTACTTTGAGGGGCAATGCTGCTGCTTCTGTAAAAGTAAGGCAGCATCTATTCTATTTTGGAAAGTTTACTTATGAAAAGAATATAACAACAAAGTATCTTTTATTTTCATCTTTTTCTTTATGTATCTGCAAATGTTGACAGCATGATCCTTTAGCCTTTGCCTATAAATATATTTGGTGTTGCAATCTGTTCTATGTGCTATAGTTAGGATAAGCATGTGTAGAGAAGTAATGAAAGAGGAGATGATTGGAAAGATGGACAGAGAAAGTGGAGTTTTTTTCTTAGCCTAACTAGAGTTTTACACAAACCCCTGTTGTAGAAATACTGCACTTTTCTGCAGCTAATAGCACATTATTTTCTGCTTGCTTGAAGACAGATCCATTCACAATGTGCAAGATGATGATTGTATTAAGAGAAAAATATTCATAGATTTGAAGGGTTTGCTTTTTGAAGCACCCATAAAGACAACATCCAAAATCCCATCAAAATTTTAACTGGCATCAAATAAACCAGAGAGAAGAGAGAATAGAAAATAAATTTGTAGCATACAATTAAGACTAAAATTTAAATTCATTCTACTTTGGGTGGATTGCAAAAGTCAGATAATCACTGTCATAAGATCATATAATATTAATGTAAGCAGCAAACATCTTTAGCCTCCAAAAGATAAAAACACTGGTTTTATGAGTATGCGCTATAGTATTTAATTTTTATACTCATTAATGAAACTTAGTCACAAGCCTGGACAGCAAGTTAGGGTTATAGTTGTCTAGACCATAACCGAAATCAAATTATATTAAAAGAGCAGAAGAAACCCTAACAAAAGCCCATATATCTGTGTATGACTGTGGAGCCAATATTACTTGCTGTTAGGTGACAGTTATTGTCATTATAACTGCAGTGCCAAGGAAAAGCTTTGTAAGCAAGTTCATAAAACAACTTTCTCCAAACAACTCTGCTTCTCTGTCTCCTTATTATGTAGGAGCAGGAAAAAAAGATATAAAAGACAAAAGATATATTTGACAGATATAGTAAATAACATAATTTTTTGTCTTTATGGTCATTCTCACAGTAAATTTATCTTTTGATGTCATGCTACTGGTGACATCAACACAGAAAAAATGTCTTTTTCATTTCATCATGTACCTTTCGGCATTTGGGACCAAACTTATTTTGTTGTATACAAATCAGAGGGGAAAAATAAAAGTACACTAAAGAACGAAAGAAAGACCTAATGTGAATCTGCTGATATTGTAGTTGCTCCCCTTGGCCTCACCCATGGCTGAAGGAGCTGTAACACAGGAGAAAATACCATGCTTTGACAGCACGTGGAAATATGATACAAAGAAGATGAAGTGCAGCCAAAAGAAAAGGAATTCTTTGTCTAATGTGTGGCAGCAATGTGCTTTCCACAGTGGCTCTGTCTGCCACTGGAAAACTGGAAAGGCGTGCTGTGGGAGACACAAGCTCCAGGATAATAAAAATTGGTCTCCTAGAGGATGGAAAATAGCTGCATGTTACACCCCAGAAGGTAAGAGTAACCATGGTTCTTGTTAATAGATGCCCTGGGGTGCATTAGAGTGAAGTGACACTGAATGATCAGTGCTTGTAAATATATATATGTAGGGTTTATTTTAGAGCAATTTGTTTGCAATGGAAAGCAGATATGTAGCCATTTTAGATGTTATCTGTTGTAATAAGCAATATAAGTGTACAAAAATATTACTTATGAAAATGTGTAAGGGAAAAGAAAGGAAGGAAAGGAAAGGGAAAAGGTATGTATCACAACCAGTGGATCTACAATGACGCTGTTTGTGAAAGTGATCTTCATCCATTGGGACTGGGGGAAGAAGCCCATGAAACACAGCCTGATGGGTTAATAAATACATAGGTTCAGGTGGGAACAGCCTGGTACCTCCCCTGTGTAGGGGAGATAGTTCAGTCCTCTGGTGGAAGGCCTGAGAAATTAGTCTGGGGGCACTTCAAGGGTCTTTGATGGTTTATGACACTTTCTAAGACACAACAGCTGCCTCTCATGTCAGTGCAGTTGAACCAGTAATGCCCAAGGCCTGTGTGTGGTGGAAGGTTTTACAACTGAGGACAATTACCATGATAAAGAGCACCATCCTGTTGTCTTTCTTGTCAGCCTCAAAGCCTGGCTTCACCAAAGCACACCAGTGCCTCCACAAATGGGTAAATGTTTTGGGTCATTAACCATTAACAGCCCTGTCTCTCAAACTGTGTCATGCCCGAGTACAAATACTGTTAAAAATTAAACAGATCCAGTGCTGCTATGGATTGATTAGGAGCAGAGGGTCTGTTTCTCCCATTACATTTCCAGCATATGGAACGGAGTATTTGGTTCACAAAGGGCTTGATCCTGCACCTGTTTAAGTCAGTGAGGACTCATAATTTCCTTTAGTTTGACATTACCTACATGTGGGGTTGAAGGAATACAGCAGCTACAGCAGGAAGTCGCATCAAAGTTTGTTGTGGGTTTTCTTCTTCAGTTTGAGACTTGCCCCTTCCCCTTATTCTTTAAGATGTTATAATTTAGGACTGAGGATTCCAGCTCCTTAGGAGGTGTGATGTGAATTATCACTTCGAGAAAAAAACTAATCTGGTGACCTTTGTCCCCTCAATTTCAATGGCCAGATTAAAAATATGTATCGCTTCTATTTGTTTTTATCACTTCAAAATTCTCGCCCTTTTCAAGGTAGGGCTTTTGCTATTGTATATTTTACTTTTCTGAATGTTTACTGCAATTAAGGTCTAATTAGATATTAAAGCCAGTTATTAAAAGTAGTTTTGAAAGAAAATAATTTAAATGTAAATAAGATGTAGGTAATTGCCAGGCAAAGGTAAACTGTTTGATAATTACAAATGTTAAACTGAACATACCTGATGTTGAAGCAAAGGCCATAAGCAATGAAGTGAGTCAGCTATCTTTTTGCAGGTAAATCATCTGAAAATTCACCTCTAGGCCAATGAAAATTTCCATGCTATACTAATTATTCATTCAGTAGCTAAATGTTCATTCTATAAAGCCTGAATTCTATAAAGCTTTGCCAGAAAAAAAAATTACATTTTCTCATAATTCTATCAAACATATGCACCAAACATAGATGTATTTTCATATTCTTCAGTAAAAGTGTAATCCATCAAACTCAGAGGATTCATTATGTGATTTCTATATTAAACCTAATGAACATGGGCCAGCTGCTTGCTTATTGTCTTCAGGCACTCAGTCATTTTTATTTCACAAATCTGTAAACCAGAAACTTGTTTTTAATCTGGATTTTTTTTATAATACAATCCTAAAAACAAGGTTCCCAATTGTAGATAGAATCATCATATATCACTCAAACAATACATATTTATCAGAAAACAGTATCTGAAGGAGAGGAACAGGAGGACACAGAAGCTCCAAGTGATGCTGGGTTAGAACTCCTCACAGCTCCTCCAGAAAGAGAAAAGAAACCAGCAAGATGTATTGAGTAGCTCTCAACAACCTATGTCCTATAAAATGCTTTTAATGGCTTAGGATGAAAGGTAAATATGAAGGACAAGTCAACCACCAGCTTCATTTCTCTAATCCTTCACTTTGGGAGAAAAATGTAAATAGGATTCTAGTCATATATATAATTAAATTATACATATAGTTTTCCAAAATGAAACTGTGATAAATATGTGTTATGGGGCTAAAGTACCATATGCAGTTTCCATTCTCAAAGCAGAAAACCAGAGATTAGATCCTCCTCTGTTCAAGAGAATGTGCAGATCCTACATGAGAGAAAAGATCCTCATCTACAAGTTCACAGTCAGGAATGAGAGACCCCTGGCTGGGATGGGGAGAAGAGGGAGCCTCAATTTACACCAGTGATTGGAGAACTCCCAAGGAGAGCAGTAGTTATGTATGCTTTTCTCCTTATAAACCTGGAAAGAATTTTATTTGTCCTCATTATGACAGCAATGTGAAAGGCATACTCATTATTAGCAGAATCTGAATTCCTAAAGTATCTCCTAGAAAAATAAGTGACCCAGTCACTAAAAAAAATTCAAATGTTATTTAGAAAAGATACAACCATTATTATGCACGAATTTCACAAAAAATATTTTAAAAAAATTTGGGATTCAGTTTTTTTGATAGAGGTTTATTTCCTCAGTGGAGATTCCAGGTTACTTATTTGAACTCACTCTGTTATCTGCCCATTGAGAAGAAAGAAAATCTTAACATTTCTAAGCAAGGTCAAAATTAATATTCTCTTTACAATCAAAATCCTGAGGAAAATGTAAATTAATGTTCAAAATATCCTTGGTAGCCCAAGTGCTGAAAATCCAAAGAGCCTTCAAAGCTCAAATCTTACAGGATAGTGCTTCTTCAGCTTCGAGAAGTTGAATGTTCCAGGCAGAATGTGGTGCAAGTTAGAGAAATTTAGAGGTTGTTTAAAGGTTAGAAACCACAGTGTTTAGACTTTCTGGAAGGGTGATTCATCAGGCCAGTTTTAAATTTTAAAACAAAGCTTTGATAGGTTATATTTGTTTAAAATGTATGCTACTATAAGTTATTACCTAAATTTTATCAAAACTATTCTTTCCATTCAAGATGCCTAAGACTCAGGACCATCAGAAAATTAAACAGCCAGATTTTGTAAATATTTGAACAAATAACACCATGATAGTGAAGAATTAGTCAACTTGCATGTAACTGCTTTTAAAGCAGAATGGAAATTAATGTTAAAATAAGTCTTTATGATATTTATATAACTAAGCACAATAAAAAAGAAGACTAAACTAGAAACATGCTCAGTGTAAGAAGAAACATGATCCTTTATCAGCAGACAACAGTAACTTCAAGAGAAGAGACAGCTTTTAGACAGTATGTTTAAAAAAAACTATGAGTCTGGTTAAAAAAACCACACCAATTAGTCCTGACAATGTTTTTCTAGGTCTATAAGCTTTGGTAAGAACCATTTATCCACCTTTATTATCCAAAATTTCAGCTATTTAAATTGAATACTTTATAAGTTAATTTATATTTAATGACTGGATGGTAAAAGGATGAACTCAATATTAGAGGTCTTTTCCAGCCTTATGGATTCTATGATTCAATGTATCTGCTATGATCATTGATTTTCAAAGACAGAGAAAAATAGTTTTATTTTGTTTTCACTTTTTGTTTCATATTGATTTAAATTTTCTACAGCTGAGCCATTGGAATGCAAAAATCAATTTATTTTTGTTTAGTTCAATTTAAGCAATTTTCTTTTAAAGTCATATTCTTTGTGTTGCATCATTTGGGATTCAAAGACTGCAGAAAAATCTTTATCTACCAACATGGGATAGTTCAAGTGTTTTTAATTACAAAAGCTTTCCTGCCACTGTTAGATTTAATTAAATCTTCCTTTTTGTTAAATTTAAATCTAGGACCAAATTCAAGCTGACAATGCCTCTTTGATTCTTGGTCTCAAAGGGGGAATATTTCATTTGTTGTAAAGCCAAAACCATGAATGAACTACAGCTTAAATAAGGTAAATTAAAATGAAGGAAAATAATTACCTAAAAAAGATAGTATTTTATTTATTTTCACATTTCCTTGCTTCTATAATTTTTCTAACACCTCACCTCAGTAAATAAAGCAATATTTTAAGGTTCATAGACAAAGGAAAGGACACAAATAATAACTGCACACTTCTGATTTGAAATCTTGACTTACAACAAAAAGAGGGAAAATCTATCTGTGTTTAAAGTTAGAATCTACTTCAGCTCCTCAGTTTTTTGTAAAACCAGGTCTGTATTCTTGAAGGAAATAATTATATGCACACACTTTCTCTATAAAAGAAGTAGGTCAGTCTTAGTGTATCCTTTGCAAATGTAAGGAAAATTGAAACACCCAACGATTATTTGAGTGAAGGCCAGAATTATATTCTAATATTATAGTAGATCTATTCCTTTCCCCAGTTCTTTCTCTGTTTCTTTTATTAATGTGGCCTTTACAACTTCAGTGGAAGCTAATATTTGTCATTGCCATTGCCTCTAAGTTTTCAAACATCACACTTCCTGCTGAGAAACTTCTCTGAAAACATCAGGACTGTTGGGAAGAATAGCCAACCAAGCTCCTTTAGTGTACAAAAATGATGGAAGGCAGCTATTTTTTTTTTTCTTTAAACCATTAGATACAACTGTAAATGTCTGTTTATATATAGAGAGCCTTACTGATTCTGTCAAGATAAAAGGTGGTGGAAAGGAGATGATAGACATAGCAAAGGAAACTTTTTCATCATTTCCATTGAAAATATACTGAAGTAAGGTATATTCCATGCTTGATGTCTTTAGTGCTATCTGAAAATAGAAGGCACCTAGAAGGAGTAAATGCTGATTTGCCAGGAGACAGTAAGGTGCAAGTCCAGTCTGCATCAACCAGATTTCAGCACGTTCTCAGAAGACAACCTGATACCTGTTCTACATGGTAAACACAAACCTCCAGCTGGGTAAACAGAAAACATGTAATTGCATTTGCCTTTCTAATAGAAAAGTATCTGAGTGAAAGATTATCCAAGATTTCTATAGATGGAGATTAGGACAGCATGACCTTCTATTTAAAACAAAACAAAAAAAAATCAGTCCATAAATGTTAACATGCTGTTTAGACATTGGTTTCTTTTATGACTGACCACTTCACAACCTTTTCTGGAATTGCAAAAAGATTTTCAGTTTGTACTGAATTCAATCAACAGTAGCTGGTAATTCTGAAATACAGGCTTTTAACTAAGAATTAGAGCAGAAAAAGAAGGAGTCAAGAAAGTACAATACATAGGTTTTATTCTTCCTTCTACATATCCTGTTCTGTAGCATTAAAAGTAGTCTGGAAATAAAAAATTCAAAAAATTTAATGCATATCTAAAAATAATCATACTATAATGTTAACAAAATCACTTTCAGAAATTTCTCAGTTGAAACAGGTATATATCTGACTGAAATCCTCTTTATTTTCACTTCCAATATTTGCACTGAATGCCAATCAAATGTAACAGAAAACTCAGTAATTTGCTACAAATTTTGTGCTACATTGTGAAAATTCCAGAATCATTGATTATCTACTAATTCTTTTTATTCTTTGTATTATCATCATAGCCTTTACATCCACCTCAGCCAACAGAAACTTCACAGAAAACATACTGAAATAATGCTGAGTACTACAGTGTTTCACCACTAAAACCAGTTTTAGTAGGTTTCTCTACTTAATTCTTATTAAACTAAACATTTCACAGCTGTTCTTTCAGTTAGAATGAAAAATATATTTGGCATTAATTTTACTTTAATAAAAAAATGTAGGTTCTTAACAATCAAGAAATATTTTAAATTACTTGACTCAAAAGGAAACAAACCTCTGCAACAGACGCATATTTTTTGTCAAATGGAGCAAGGAAGAAAGTGAGCCATACAGGCCAAGTGGCTGATGATGTGTGTAGGGTATTCTGCCCTGTAGATACCATTGATAGTTTATTTGGTACAAGATATTTCTTCACAGATAGCATTAGAAACATTTTTGTTAACCCATTTCCTCTGTCTGTCCCTTCTCACTTCCTTCTAAGCTCAGGTCTACCATCTTGTAAAAGAACACGCCCATCATGTTACTCCTAGGTCTGAGAATGTTTAGGAGAGTCAGCATGTAACCCACCCCTTGACATTTTGAATCCAGGTATCTCAAGAAAAATCAGGGGTTTCCTGCACATGGTAAATTTGTGTTCTTTGATAAATGGTATTAGATTATGATCAGGACATAATCACAATATGCCAAGAGCATAATCTAAAGTATTTACTCTTTATACTATAACACTGTTTCAGGAATTCTTAAATGAGTACTGTTGAGTTTAAAATGGAATAGGAAAATCTTAAAGAGAAAGTTTAAGCTTTGCTTAATTTGTACCATGGTTTAAAAAATGTCCTGAAATATTCAGAACCATGTCTTTGCAGGTTTTGGTTAATTTGAAGGGTAACAGAGGCCCTGAATTTCATGAACAGAACATGCACAAGGCACTATCATAACAAGGTTGACGAGAATCAGCACCAACATGGAGACTTCATTTTACCATATTCTCTAAGAATTAGGCAAAGACGTATGCCCTAGAAGAGTTCTATACACCAATACAGACACAAATACTGTTTTTGAAATTTGCTGCATTTTTGAAACAAATAGGACATTGAATAATATGAATGGCTTTTTAGTTTTTTTCTCCCTGCAGTTTGCCTAAGGAAAGAACTTGTGATAATATGGAAAGGAACTTGTATCATCACCACAGGAGCATTTGTTTAATGGCATTCATTTACATAGAAATATGCACCCTAGTAGGAACAATTCAGAAATTCAGCAAACAGCTTTGATTTCAAAAAACTGTTGACAATGCTAACAATTTGCAGTGGTAAAATACCTTCTGAGTAGTTTAGATTATTATTTGTTTGCATAATTGTCATACTAAATCATTCCTTACCCACTGTTCTATTTTCTTCAGTGGTCATTTCCTCATTTTTATTCACTCTCAGGCAGCCTCTCATTTCAAAAGTCAAAACTACATTTTCTAAGAAGTTTATTATTAATCACTCTAAAAAATCACAATAAATAATTTAACTCTGCAAGTTTATGCAATAGTAGAAGATATTTAGGCTCAGATGGAAAAAATCTTGGCACTTATTCTCAGTCATTGTACACCAAGAGACTTCTCAGACCTGTGATGCTCGACACTACAGTGCACAGAGGGACTCAGCTCCAGAAGTGAGGTCCTTCTATGGCAGTAAAGACAAAGTTCATTATTATCCCATGGGATTTAGCCATCTACAAAAGAATTTCACAGTTGGCTGTACGACAGGACACCTGAAACAGCCAGCAGAAAATGCCTAAACCATAAAAGAAAAAGCACTGTCCTGCTTCTGGACCTGGTCACTTGCCTGGAGTTAGAATGAAGCACCTTCTTGAGAGCTCTGTTCAGGACAAAACACCATTTTCCATACCTACCTTCTTAAACACTGTGTTTTGTTAACGCAAATTGTACTCTTCCTCTTCTTCTTTCAGGTGACTGTGTTCATGATTTCATCACAATGATGAGATCAATTATATTGCCTTCTAGGAAGGCAGATATCTGGGGCTCCAGTCAGAGAGGATTGCATTCCCAGTCAGAGAAGATCCAAAAGTGCTTTTCCTGATTTCTTAAAAGACACAGTTCCCAAGCCATTAAGTTTTATATCCATGTTGGAACTGGGAGCTCTGTACACTGTACTGGCAGTGGTAGTAGTTCTATTTGATCCTAAAAGCAAAATTCTCTCTTTATTTCTTCCACAGCTGGGGAGAAAGGAGGAGGCAATATTTAGTCATCTTTTGCAGTTTTGTGTGTGTAAGAAAAGCAGTGACTATGAGGGCCAACATGTATTTCTAGGGAAGAGAACTCATCCAATCTTGCTCCCTGATAAATATATTGTTTTAAATATTGGAAAAATAAACCATAAATCAGCTAGATCTAGCACAAAATTGAAACTTTTTTCGATGATTATAATGAACTATGGTTCTTATTACCTATATTATGGCTACAGCAGGCAGTAGTAACATTGAAAAGAGCTTGTTTGACCTTCTTTAAAGAAGAGAAGTACAGAACAAAATGATTAGACAAGGAAATATTGAGCAGATTAACAAGACAATTTGCAATAGAAATGAAAATGTGATTTTCCTCATAATTGCTCTGGTGTCTAGACACAGTGCACACATAACCATGAGTTCAGTACATTTGTTTCTACAAAATGAAACATCTCCGATTTGTCAAATCAGAATGGCCACAAAAATATAAGTGAGGGATAATTACAATTTCTTGGACTCTACTTATTTCAAGGCCTTAAAATATACTTTGTGACACTATCATTATGTCTTGGCATTTTACAGCAGACCTGTATTAATTATCTGGTTTAGCACTGTCTCTAGTGAAATAACTATAGCTTGGTATTTTTTGCTGTTGTTGTTTTGCTTTGTTTTGTTTTGTTTTGTGTTTTGTTTTGTGTTTTGTTTTTTGGTTTTTGTTTTTGGGGTTTTTTGTTTGTTTTGGTTTTAATTTTGGTTTTGGTTTTGGTTTTGGTTTTGGTTTTGTGGGTTCTGAGCCCAAAACACTGTGTTTTAGTGGGATGGGACTTCTCAGCTCTAAAAGCTGTCGGGTCACTGCTTCCCTATATGAACTCACAAATTCACTCCTTCCCAAGGTATTTCCCTCCTGGAAAATGAAGGTGCTAATCTTCACCTACCTCACTGAGGCGTCATGAAGATCTGTTAACATTTACACAGTGCTTGGAAAATGTAAAGTCCTGTGAGCTACACTGAGACTTGGCCTAAACAGCAAAGCTGAGAATCCTCCTCCCATCATTGTACGAGCTACACTGAGAACCTGGGCTGGGACAGAGATTGAGTTCAGGAAAATATTTCCCAACAATTTCTGGTGAAAATTGTGACACCATTTACTGCTTAAATTATTTAACAGCCTTTTTTCAGGTGTGAGAGAAAATATGGGGAGTAACTGCATCATCATATAAATTCTCCTGTCTCCAGTATAACATTTCAGAAAGATGTGGCAAATACAGAAGCGGGACGAAAAAAAACTATCTTTTTTAAGAAAAAAAACACCACAGAATGATGTGGGTTTAATTCTCTAGTTTTAAACAATATGCACACCACAACATTTCTATTTTGCTCTTGTTAAGAAAAAAACATATATGGCCATATGCCCAGAGGGTTTTATTTGTGTTTTTCTATGTTACTTTGAATCAACATTTGGACTACAACAGATAAAAAGAGAATTTTAGCCCCTTTCAAAATTATAGGAGATTCTTCCTAATGCTACACAGAAAAAGAGTTTGTGTTTTTGTAACACTTATTTAATCTGATTCCCTCTAGAGGCCCAATCCTGCTGCTCTTACACATTGAGTAGCTTTAAATAGATCATTCTGAAAACAGCATGCAAAACTCAGAAGAAATGCCATCTTTCATATTCTTATTCCATTAAAAACACAATAGGGAGGAAAAATATTTTTACCTTCTAGCCTTAGAAAGTAAGGAGCAAGGAAGGCAAGAAAACCTCCTCCACTTTTCCCTATGTTTCCCAAACATACTAGATAAAAATGACATCAAAGTATAAATATGTTTTCTTTGACCAAAACTCGCAGAAGGTGAGATCCAAAAAGTTGTACCAAAATGAAGCACTTCAAGGAGGGATTACAAAAGTGAACATGCTTCGCTCAGCTCTCAGTGCCACTCCCTAAACAATGGACATCACATAACTGGAAAACACAATACACAAACATCCACACCACTGTTTATCAGCTAACAGCCTCAAGAATAGAGCACTTCTTCTTCCTCATAGAATCAGTAAACAGTGTAAATACTATGGAAGACAAAGATAAATATTGCCATGGATTCGAAGCCGGTCTAGGTTATTCTGATGAGCTTTGCATTCCTATACCATCCATCAGAGTATGAAAACATGCAGCTATTTTTTTCTGTTTTCTGCAGCACTGTCATCCAATATGAAGTAACAGCAGATTTTAATATAACATTTTATGAATTTTCCTCCCAGTAGTAATCATTGTGGGATGCTGAAATAGTAATTTATTGCAATCTTCACTAAACATAACACAGTTATAATGTACATGTAACATGATATGTAACAGATATATTTGAAAATCCTGATGACGTATCAGTATGTTATTTCTTGGTATTTGTATAAGACCATAATGTCAAATGTGGTGTTCCTGAGATACATATTGTAAAGATTATTTTATCTATAGGAATGAATGTTCAGAGAAGACTATAATATAAAAAACCCTACTGTATTAGGAAAGCAGATACTAGAGCTGATACTAAAAAGCTGCTTTTATAAATTGTATAATGAGATTTTAATGACTTTAGTGTCCACTACTTAAATATGGGCTCCATCCTAGTGCTCTTTGTGCTTGCGTATGCATATTATAGAAGTTTCACTGGTTTAATTCAAATATTTTGGGGAACCAAGATATAAATGCTAATTATTAAAAGATATTAGACCATTTGACAGCTTCCCATGTCCTGTAAAGAAAGGCATCTCCTTTAAAAACACTGAAAATAAACAAAAACCATTTAAAATATAGGCCATAAAAAAAATGCTTTCTTAATTCCTGCACTTTGGAAGCAATTTTGCAAATAATAAACACTGAAAATGCTTCATAAAGTGCTATTTTGTGTTTCCTCCACTTTAGGTTTCACCCAAATGAATTTCCCTTTGGCATCAAAAATTATTCCAATTTTAGCATCACAAGAGCCACTGGCCTGTATGAATATCAGATATCAGATCAGTGGACTTACAGATATATTATGCTGCTTTAGAATCATTGTATTGCATCAGAGGAAAGATTTAGTTCCAAACTACTGGATATTTATCTCATCAGCTCTGACAAACCAGCCACTTGAAAAAGCCACATATCTTGATTGCTATTGCTTAAAAGGGCTTACAGGCACTTGTCTTTGGCATTTTTCAAGCTTTCTATTTGCAAAGTTTTTAACTGGACATTATTTGTTACCAGCCTTTAAATGCTGTAGTTATTAGCTTGTGAGGCATGTATTATTGGCAAGCAAATGCACATAAAATGCTCTAACTAAGAAGAAAAACAGGACTATTTTTTTGGTCTTTTTTAGACATTTAGCAATCACTGTCCATTGGGAACGGTATTTTTTCTGGTTTCTTGAGTTCTGTATAGTTTGAGAACAAAGCCTTCCCTTCCCATGCATCTGGAGCTCCCTCTAGTGAGTCAGCAAACAGAATGAAACCTCTTCCTGACGCTTCCTCAGCAACTAAATAATGAACACACACGTTTCTCAGCAGCCCACCTCTTCAGAAATTTAAAGTAATTTAAAATGTGAAGCCCAAACTATTATTGAGGAGTACCTATTGGTTTCAGACAGAAATAGATAAAATTGTGTAAATGCAATCAGTCCTAATGGAAGAGAAATACAAGAGAAAATATTATAGAAATATAAATTAACATATAATCAAGAAATCATCATGTTTATGACACTTAATAGTGGAATAATATATTTAACATCTTTAATTGTTTATTGTTTGCGGTTTCTTTTCTATTTTAAAGGAGATAATTAGGTATTACGATCATTAGCTGGCTAAAGGTAAAATTTTCACACACCAGAAATACTTAACAATGTTCTCAGATGTTTTCTGTAACATGGAAAAATTTTCTGATTTACTACAGTTGTCATCTCAGTTCTTTTCCTCTTAAATAAGTTGATTTCTTATAGAATCAGCATCAGTGCTGCTGCATAACTAGAAAAGCTGAAATAGCTCCCAGGAGACCCACAGCACTGGGCTTGAAACCCTTGCACAGCCTGCCAGTTTTAATTCACAAACTGGAATTCATGATAATCCTCAACAAACCTCAGAGCCACATCAGCCTTGTTTATTTATTACTGTACTTTGTAATATTTAAAATTGCAGCATGTTTACTTCAAACAATGAATTAATCACATTCCAGAAATGGGACCTGATCCACCGAACTTTTATTCTCTTGATTACTCCTTAATCATGCCAAGAATCCCTTCAGAGCAGTGAGAGGAACAAGCACATGGCTGACAGTAGCACGACCAGGCTCTTAATTCCATCTGGAGATGCAGTCCTCTAGGAAGTACTGATTCTTGCAGCTGAATCCACACTGAAAATGCTTTTGACAGACATTGTCACAGGGCTTCCCCATAGATACAGAAATCTGACCACGCATAATTACAAGATTTTATCATAAAAGTTTCTAGGGAAGAACAATATAGTAATCTCAATCTGAGTATTGGGACAACAGAATGATTTGTCACAGAGAAAAAGTGCCTTTTCAACACATAAAAGGCTTCTTCAATGCAGCACACTCAAAATTCTCATAATAAATAAAGCATTTTAAAAATTAAAAAATAAAAATGTTGCTAATGACACCCAAGTGATGAGCAACTTGACATTTTAACTCTAATTTTTAATTTAATTTTAATTTTGTAGTTTCTGTTCAGAAATAAATTACATCCACTGTGATTCCTATTCAGTCTCATAACAATTCAGTATAGCCATATAATAAAGGGCATTGCCTAACATTGTATAAAAAACGCCTTAAAGGACATATAGGATGTTTTAAACTGCATTAGAGGATAATTTCAGGGGAATAGCACTGGCTATTCAGCATACTAAGTTGTCTACCTAACTGATCAACAGCTTTGAAATGGCTTCTTTTGTATTTTGTGTGTTTAATCATTGCTTTTCTACACAGCAGTGGTTGAATTATTTAAAATCTTACTTAATCCAGGCATATTTCTAAAAGTAAACCTATTTAAGATGAAACACTCTATAAATCAAAATAGCTCTCCAACATATCAATCTATGCAAAAGATATCCTTGGAAAATCTCAGGGAACTGTGCCAGGTATTCAATGGCTAAGAAGTAGATTTGTCCTTTGGTAGCTTAACTGAAGGTAAATAACTTTCCAATGCTCTTTAGTAATAATACAGGAAATAGGAAAAGTTCTGGATTCTGGATAAAACCTAACATAAAATATCATGAGTTTTTGAAAGGGTACCCTTTTGACCTACTGAAGAGGGGAAGGTACTCAGCATCAGAATGAGAACACTGCTGTGTTTCAGCTAGCAGAGCATTCCATGAGGCTGAAATGGCTCATGGCTTAGGCATTGTTGAGATCATCAAAGAACTTTTGCCCACTGTAGCAAAAGTTGCAAAGAAGCAACAGCTCATCTGTGACACCAAAGACCACCACTCCCCAAACACACCTTCTGAGGTAGGTCATAAAACACTTATAAATGCAAAGTAACCTGGGAACCTCGGTTCCTCTTACAGGGGAACCTGCTTGCTTTCACCTTGCATCTGGAATTATGGTCATAACAGAACCCCACACACCATCCAGGTCTGTGAAGCACAGGGCCACCACACACACCCCACTCTGGAAGCACTCCAACAGACCTGATTGCCTGCAGTTTCTTTTTGTTTGCATGGAAATAGCTCCTCTTTAAGAATAATCATTTGAGTGTGTGGTGCAGGACCAATCTGTGATGCTCATGGGCCTTGAGCTTTTTTCAGGAAAGTTAGAGTGAGCTGGTTACCACATATTGGGTGGCAGAAGCACTCAGACTAAACACTACCTGTTTCACTGAGTCCTTGTGGCAAAGCAGTCTTGGGTTTGCTCTCAGCTGACCTAAAGGAGACCCATTCTGGCTTATCTGAAAGGCAGAGTAACACTCAGAGCTATACACTCTGGTTTGTTGAGAAGCCAAAAGAGAATTTTAAGAGTACTTTGTCTTTTACAGTAATGCAGAACAGATTGTCCATGGTTTGGAGCAAATTTCAGGTTTCATAGTCTTATTGTATTATTTATCCTTTCTTTTACATTATTTGTAAAAGTTCCCATGACAATTTGGGCATTTTATTTTAAGTAATCAGAACAAATGTCTTCATATTGTTCGCAACAGAATATTGCCTCATAATTGCATTGTCCTATAAAATACAGCAGATATGGAAGCTAAGGGATGACATAAAATCATTGTTGATAAACTTTGCAAATGACACAAAATTCATTGGAGCATTAAATAATCAGGAAGACAAACTGCTGCAGAATGCTGTATTCCCTAATCAAATGTTTGTAACCCACTGAAAGTTTTAATACTGATGGCATCAAGACTAGAAGTTTGTAAGTCGGAGGCTGCTGATGTGTGATATCACATCACCACTTCAGTGTGCCATCAGAGTGCAATCAAAAAGCAACTAGGAAGGCCTTTCAGATTGAAAAAATAAAAAAGCCTGAAAAACACCCAAAGGAGCATATCCAGGATTGTGCAGGATGGATGCTGAAATCACAGATTTCTAGGCTTTTTTTCAGAGATTTTTGTGTTGATCTGGCAGAGCAGTCTTCAGGTTCTGGATTTCTGGGATGCTGACCTCCCACCTCTGTCCTTGCCCCCATAGACCTGATTGCCTGCCACTGCTCCTTCCTTCCTCTCACTAGCACTGACTGAGCTGAAACCTGTTTCACCTGTCAGAAAACTTTTCTTCTGCTATACCTTACATTTTTTTCTCAAGGAAAGCACAAACACTTGCTCAGCATCCTGTCTACAAACTCTGCTGTGGTTTGACATGGGCCAAATTCCAGGCACCCACAAAAAACCTCTTGCTCACTTCCCTCTGCAACTAGATAGAGGGGAGAAAATATAATGAATGGTTCATGAGTTAAGGACTGGGAGAAAACACTCCAAGGTCAAACCAGGCTCAGCTGAAAGATATTAAGTGAATCTCTTACTAATAAAAATCAGATGAGGATAATAAGAAGTAAAATTAGTCCTTAAAAACACCTTTCCCCCATCCCCAAACTCCTCCCTCCTTCACACAGGGAGACAAGAGTGGGGCTTTTGGTCAGTTTGATATCCAAGATTTTTCTTCCACTGCTCAAGGAGAGGAGTTCTTCTCGTGCTACACCGTATGGGTCCCTCCCACGGGAGACAGTTCTCTCTGAATTTCTCCAACAAGGCTCCAATCTCACAAACAGCAGCCCTTCCAAAACTGCTGCAATGTGAGTCCCTCCCATGGGCACACAGTCTTCCCAAAGCTGCTGCGGCGTGGGTCTCTCTTTCCACAGGTCAGTCCTCCAATATCAGGCTGCTCCAGCCTGGAAGCAGGGCCCCCTCTCTCCACCAGCTCTCCCACTGGATCACAGCCTCCTCCAGGCATCCACCTGCTCCAGCATGGGCACCTCCCCACGGGCTGTGGGTGGATCTCTGCTTCCCCTGTGGATCCCCACGGGCTGCAGGGCACAGCTGCTTCACCATGGTCTCACCACAGCCTGCAGAGGGATCTCTGCTCTGGCGCCTGGAGCATCTTCTCCCGTCCTTCTCCACTGACCTTCATGTGTCCATGTTGTTTCACTCACATGTTCTCACCTCCTCCTCTTCTCTGACTGGAATTAACACTGTGACACTACTTTTGTTGTGATTTCTTCTTAAATATGTTGTCAAAGAAGCATTACCATGGTCTCTCATTGGCCCAGCTTTGGCCAGTGGCATGTCCATCTTCAGAGCCAATAGGGATTGGGTCTGTTGGACACAGTGGAAACTTCCAGCAACTTCTCACAGAAGGCAGTTCTGTGCCCCACCCTGCTACCAAAAACTAGGCTGTGCAAAGCCAACAGACTCTCATATATGAGACAGAAAGGGGGTAGAAAACCCCCTTTTTAACATCACCCTGCCAAGAGTCCTTGTCCAGCACACTCCCAAGAAGACTGCAGAAAAGAAAAATCTGACCTGATGCAGTACACCAGGAAGGAAGCAGTCTCACAATGAATTAAGAAGGATAAAATTACAAACAGAAGTTCAAAAGAAAGAACTAAAAATAGCCCAAGCAGCAAACCAGTCTTTTAAATGTGAGGATTAAAAAACTCAACTGGTTTAACAAAAGACTCTGAAGGCACTGCTGCATGAACATACTTGCATACTGAAAATCTTGCAGGTATGGGAGTTTTTTCCACCTTGCTAACAAAGCTGTAGGCAGCCTTCTAGCCCTGCAGCCTAAAAGTCAGACTATTTCAATCTTGCAGCAAAAAAACAATTTGAGAGTTGCGAGGCAATTTAGCATTCTAACAGCCTTAGTAAGAGAGAGAGGCTCTGTGTGCTTGTACCCTTTACTATTTTTTCTGTCTCTGTGTCTGGGATTCATTTGTCTCGTCACAGTGCTCCCCATGGGATGTTTGTGTACATAGACGTTTCTGTTTCTTTCCTGGACCACAGGAAGAGCCAGATTCCCTGCATCACCTCAGAAAGCTGATAGTACTGGCAGCTGTACATCCACAGCATGTTCAAAACAGCCCCAGGTCTCTTGGCTCATGTCCTGAAATAGTCAAAGTCTTATGCTACTTCCCAAGTGTATTTTCAGGGTAATTTTTGAGTTCATCCAGTGTCAGCAACTGTCCAACAAAGGGATATTGATAGGAGCCAGAAGGATATATTCTAAAAATTGCATTTCTCACCAGAATCTGACCGAAAAAAAGTAAAAATACTCTTGTTAATAAAGTAAAATACTGATCCATGCTTCCCATCTTATACTAAAAAGGTTATTTATGTAATCAAGGAGGTCTCAGTAAGCTAGCATGTTAACTTCAGCTTTACTTCAAGTGTATCCTTATGATCTTTCCTAAATGAAAACAGAAGTAAATATATAGTTATTAGCATTGATTAAGTATCAAGAAAAGTGTGATCTAGCCCTCTGGTATACCACCACTGATCATGTATGTCTTGTCTCTTATGTGACATGATTTTTTATTATAATTTATATCCTCTTTGCAACTGGAGTGCTCAACAGGGGTCCTCTTTTTAAAAAACAGAATTTGCCAGCTGTTCCAATGAAGTTAATTTTATCAGAGACACTGAAGTTATTTTTAATAATAAAAGTGCAGCAAAAAACATATCATCAGAACACTTGCTATTGGGCAAGGGCTCTGAGGACAGCTGGAGCATCCTTTCATTTTTAACAACAAAAAATGAACATACTTCCAAAATCACAAAGCCACTCTCAAATAAGAGGAAATTAGTTCTCATTTTTCATCTCCCAGCACCTTGCTTTAGATGAAACTTCTCCTGCAGTTTTTGAGTATGAAACTACTCATTTTTCCCTACTTTTTGCATAATTTTAGACATTGAACTTTATTTTTTTTTAATTTTTCAAATATTATTTTAAAATAATTAAATCTAAAACTAATTGGATAACCTTCAGATAAGAAGCCAAAAGTCAGCAAGCTTATCTGAAGGAAAATTTTGAACCTCCAGAGGTATTTAGGAAGCAAACCATATCTTTATGTTGTTGTTGCATAGCAGTAGTATTGAAAAATTGATACTGTTAAACCAGACTATTATGGCTCAAAGTCATTAGCATTTGATAGATCAAATTTTGACATAGTTGATAGGTCCAAATACAGCCACTTGCATAAGGAGGCTCCAGCATAAATTCTACTGTTTCTTAAAACTATGCTATATCAAACAAAAATTCAGATAAAACATCTGAGGTATGTTTTATTTGGGATATACTATACCAAGTTTCACTCCATAAGGACAAGAATCAGAAGTTGTGCTGAGGGGAGGGAATAAATGCTGAAAAAAAACTCTATTAGATATTAAAAAAATACATCATACACGTATTCAACCTCAGTAACAGTGGTTTTGTACAGTAGCACTTAAATGCTACCAGTTTTATGAAGTACAAGTGAGGCTGTATTAAAATTTACCAGCAAAATCACCAAGAAATATAAAGTCCGTAAATATATTGTTGTTACAAAAGTTGGTTTCAGCTAAGAAAAAATGAGATATGGAGAAGCACCAAGATGCATCAAGGAAAAAAGTGGAAACAGTTCCTGCATTTACCAGTATCAAATGGGAGTGTGACTTATTTTCCAACAGGTAAGTGTTTCAGGAAAAAAGATAAAGCACAGGTCAAAATAAGTAAAAATAAATATACAAAATACAGCTCAAATAAATGTTAAATATATGAACTTTATATGTAACAAAATTGTGCAGTAGCAAGACTACTATAACCTCAGAACGATTCATCTTTCTGTGGGAAACTATCCTGAAAAGCTGGCTTTCCTGACAAGAACAATTTCAGCACAAATTTAACAAGATGAACATTTCATCCTGTTGATGATCTGAGCTTTGAGGTCAGGTTTGACTGCTCTGAGAGCCAAAGCACCAAATTAGCAACAGATGCATACCCAATGGCTGATAGAATTTTCATGTTTAGTTTTCTGTTAAAACTCTGCACTTTGGCACATTATGACTGCCATTGGTACTGATATTTAAATTCTCTTCTGGTGCACAGGCACCTGATCTAATTCATGCAGAGATTATGGACAAATCACATTTACAAGCTTTGGCCCAAGATTTTGCTTATAAATTCAGGTGAAAGCATGAAAACTCTATAAGCAGTAAAGTGTCAACCTGGCAACTCCAGAGGTAAGTAAACCAGCTATCAAATTCAGTTTAGCCATGTGTATCTCCAACTATAAAATTTGAAGCAGCCAAGTACCGTTAGCATAGAAAATCATTCATCATCAGTGTTATCTCAAAGCATTAGTGGCACAGTCATATTTGGTTTGCTAATGAAGTGTAAAGGTTTCTTTTAGTTCTGGATCATAGATTTAAATTATAGCAGAAACGAAGTTCCTAAGGAACACAAAAACTTTCTTGAAAAGCTTTTTGCTATGCTTCACTCTGCTTTAAACCACCAGCCTCCCCATCAGTAGATATTATACTGGAAGGGGAAGATTTTTTTAGTCTTAAAATGCTCCAATATGCATGTATTGCATATCCAAACGCCTGTACTGTTTTATCTAATCATGTCCTTTCTAGTGCATTAATGCACTTGAAAAAAGGTGATCTTATGAAAAATATAATGACATAGATGAAGTCACATTTTCACAGATCTTGTCTATTTAATAAAATGAGTTTTAAAGATTTTATAAACTGGTAAAATCACTCAGTGGACATTCTTTAACTTTTAATTCAAGGTAGTGTAAGATATATTCTATATATTCTTAATACAAAAAAAAATAGAGTGGTTAAATTTGAGTCACCTACAAACTTGTCTGAGCCAAGAGAACTTGAGTATTCAAGGTAGAACTTTTTCAGGTCAAGGTTAATCCAGATTCACCTGAAACTTCTGGTGAAGGTCTACTGAACTGAAGGCTGGTAGACTAGCATACACAGAAAGCTATTCCAACCCTGTCCTTTCCAATGAAAATCCTGCAATTTACTGGAGAGCAAATGTCCAGGGAATTCTTGTGCTGGACACAAATGGGACCATGGTACCCAAAAAGCCTGGGCAAGTCTGTTCTCTCGAATTTTCCTTAACTTTTTATATATGCTTATACATTGGACAGCACAGCCTTTTAGGAGAACTATCCTAAGTTTAATCTTTCACTAGATGCATTGTCCGTTTATTTTAAACATACTGCCCAATAATTTCTGTCAGTGAAATTTTTCCTTCACTGTGGAAATTACTGAATAAATTATATCTCCATCTTCTCTATAAATTTACATTTAATTTATATTTGGATGAATTTTTGCCAATCTCAAAACTCTTTATCTAATCAGCTTATGTACAGAAGTTTTTCCATGTTTATTGTGACTTTTGTGTCCTCTCTTTGTACTTTTTCTACTTATCCTGTATCCCTTGGAGATACAATGACCAGAACTGAAAATAACTCTTAAGCAGCAAGGACATCCTGGATGTATGCAATCTGGTAATGGCACTTTCCAATTTATTCTGTTCTTTTCCGAACAGTACCTAAAATTCTGTTTAGATTTTTCTAGCTGCTTATTTCACTGATAGTTACTTCTGAAAGTAACAGAGTGGGATAAAATAGGGAGAAGGTGGTTTTGACAGAACATTTCTCAAGCCTGTGTCAGCAAGTAATAATGGGTTGCGATGAGTAGTCCCTGCCAAAAGCTAGGGCCACAATAAAGATTATTAATTTAATAGAACATATGTATAGCTAATACTTGTTACGATATGTAATTTGCAGATTGAAAAAGGCTTCCAACTGTAATAAGGCAGAAAGTACTTTAAATAGCTAAGTTAATTTTTTCCTCTACTGCTAGATGAGCTATTAGTTCTCTGTTTCACTGAATTCAGACGTGAGAATTTAGGATGGGTTTCTTTTCTTTCGAAAGAAAGAAGGATTTATCTTGAACTTAGAAGGCGTAAAAACAATTTAGAGGGGATCAACAGGAAGGTGGTGCCTATGGGGAGAGGATATTCCCATCCCTCTTTAACTGGCTGGAGGGCTGGGTGGGGTCAGCTGCTGGTATGAAAGAGGGAAGAGGGTTATTTTTTGAACCTAAGGTCCCAGATTTTTAGTAAAATACATCATAATGTTACTAAAATAGAATATTTTGTTTTAGGCAAACTTTTCCCAGGTTTTTAATGAGGTATCTGACCTAAAGTTTTACTAAATAAATGCTATCCTTTTCATCATTCTGCCTGCTCAGTGATGTTGCAGTATATGTAGTGGTATGATATCAGATTGTGGGTGAACTGTCTCCTCAGAAACAGATTTCAGCGACAACAGTGCAGGCTTGTGTCTATGGTAGATTTGGAAGAGACAGAATTTATGGATGGGTCATGCCAAACCATAAAGATCTGTGTGGTTGCACTTCTGTGTGCTGGGCTTTAGGATAAACCTTCCTCTTGTATTTACTCACCAGCAACTTTTCTGGAAACCCACACAGCACCACATTTTCATCTGCTTTTGGAACCCCTTCACAGACTTTCACCTTTTAGGCAGAGTTCCATTCACATCATGCCTGCTATATTCAGTGTTGTTAAAACTTCAAATCTTTACTATTTTCCACCTCTTTCCAAGTGTTGCCTTGTTTCTGGGATGAGTAGTCTTTAAATAATCAACAATCTTGCCTTTCTCAAAATTCATTTTTGCTTTACTACACACAAAGGACAACATATGTTGGAGTACCATGATTTTCTTAACTTGAAGCATGGTCTTATTAATGTCAGCACTGTTTCGTTGGTCTTTCTGTATTCATTCAAAGGTGTAATACATCTGGTCTCATAAAGACTTTTATAATATGTGTTATGTGCGTATGTGAATACATCATCCTAGTTCCTTTTACTCAGAGGAGCAGATCAGCTGCTTCAAAAAATAATCCCACTCAAAAATCGAAGTTTAAAACATGAAAAACTGAATCACCCTCTGAAACAGTGTGCTCATTTCAGATACCTGTACAGGCAACCAAGAGTCAGAAGTCCAGTGGAAAGAATCACATCCCGGAATATATTTTCTCATGAGAGAGCATTTGAAAACAGGAACTATCCTTCTTTTCAGCATATGTATGCATATGAACACTGATGTATGCACAGCAATATGATAAAAATAACAGAAGAATGCTACCTTGGTTTTAGCTTTTTCTATTTTCTTGCAGCCTTAATAACTGATTCCCTTCATATCAATTTCTGTAGTGTCTAGTATAAGCCAACAGGTCCAGTTCCACTCTAGCTTTTCTCATAATCAAAAGTGCAACATACTTAACTAACAAAAATGCATTTCTTGTAAGTTGTTGTATGCTGTGGTTGAAAGCCACTCATACCCTTTGTCACAGCTGCAATCATTGTAATTACGTTGTTAGTGCATTAGTTGGCTTCCATCTGGAGCACAGTGTTTGTTCTCAATAGATGTCGTATGGTTGAAAGGCACCACTTAACTATGAATCACCCCTTATTGATGTAATCATTCTTACTTTATGAACACAGATAATTAATATAAAGCTTCTCTGTATGCAGCATTGGCAATCTCACTTCGGCAGATTTTTTTTATTTTTTTTAAAATATCTTTCCAAAACACCCATTTCATATATTTTTTTTCCTGCCCTTTTGCAGTACCATTCCATTAAAATTTCTCAGTTGAAACAAGGAAACATATTAAGTTTTTAATTCCTTTTACCTATTCATATGGAAAAGCTTGTGTTCTCTATAGTGACCAAGAATTAATATCTTTCTCCATGACTGTTTAATACCCAAGGAAATCCTTACCTTGAAACCCAAGACTACATTCTATCTTAAAGACTGCTCCCCTCTTTCTTATCTCAGAATTGGACCTGGCATAGTTGCAAGTCTCTTGATGTTGTACATTTAGGACTTAGCACAGTCTATAATCTGTCCTCCATTGAGAACACCTCTTTGTCACTCTAGGAAAGCAAACCTGTCATTTAAAATAAGGTTTGTTGGCATCAGGGTGCAGGCAGAATCTTAGTACTTGGAAAGAGTCCAGTATGCTGTGTCCAGCATTGACTGGGAATAACATGAATAACTTCCAAGCATGGTGCAAAGAGCCAGGGGTCTAGAGCATCCGTGGCAAAAAAAGAAAGGTAAATTGCTGGGTAGGCTAGGGGTAGTGGCTGCTCCATGTCAAGAGATCACTAATTATGTAACTGAGATCAGTCATTTTTCCCAATTAATTATTGAATAGGCCATTAAAATATTAGCACATTGTTTTTAACACCTACCAGCCAAGTTAGCAGTTTTTGGAAGGCTTATACACATTTTTAAAACATTATAGAAATAAAGAAAACAGACAATTTAACCCTGTCTGGTTCTGTTTTGAGTCTAGGATACAGATGAACTCTTCCTTCTTGTACATAACTTAAGCTAGCTGTTCTTAGAGGTACAGTGCCAAAACAACTTGCCTTCTCTGTTGGTTTGCTCTTCTCACATCCCCTTTCTTCTCCCTTACTCCCTTGCTGCTTCGCGTCTGAATCAGAGCCACAGCTTCTCAGGGCAGAAACCTTGCATTTTTCAACTGTTTCATAAAGCACTTAGACAATAGTAATAAAAACATATTTAATGATAAAATATCATGGCTCAATAAATGTAGGTTATGCAAGAATTAGAATATATCCTCATTGTTACCTGTGGAGTTTGTCTCTTGTCATGTATTTTGCTGTGAGTCTGGGCTTAGATTTTTGATTGGGCTCAACTTTGTTGTTTTCATTGTAGTAAAGTAAAAACAGAAGGAGAACGAATTTTCGAAGCTTGGAGGCTTTTTCTATTTGGCAAACAGTCCAATTACTTTTACTATTGCTACAAAAAAAAAAAGCCCAAAAAAAAGTAAAAAGAGTAGAGCAGCATTCTAAAACAATCATAATCCACACAGACAAAAATGAGAAAGGAAAGCCCCCCAAATCATATTTGTCTCTTATTTTCCTTTGCTCAGTTCTCCAAAGACACAACAGCAACACATCCTTTAATTTGTTATATAAGAAGACCTTGCAGCTGATTTTTTTAACTTGATTTCACAGAATCACAGAATATTCTGAGCTGGAAGGGATCCACAAGTATCATTTTGTTTGTCCATTTGACATCAGTATTAACATTTTATCCTCTTCAAATAAGGTAGTATGCATCCCTGGTGACTCAGTTTTAAATCCAGTGCTGTGACAACAGGTGAAGTCATCACGGTATATGAGACATATTTCCTCCTACAGATTCTGTGTTCCATAGACTTAATTTAATTTGCAATGTCTTCTGATTTCCCATGGCCTCATTTCCAGCCTTCTTTCCCAGCCTGCAACCTGCCATTAAATCACCTTTTCTTTCTTTATATCCTTGCTAAAATGCATGTTTTCCTTCCTAGACTTCCAGCTAAATCTAAAGTAGCCTATCGACGCTTCAAATTAGCTCACTGTGCACAATTTAAATTTTTCTTCAGTCAGAGACTCTCAGCTTTCAGAACTTTCTGAAAGGGAAGGGAAGGGAAGGGAAGGGAAGGGAAGGGAAGGGAAGGGAAGGGAAGGGAAGGGAAGGGAAGGGAAGGGAAGGGAAGGGAAGGGAAGGGAAGGGAAGGGAAGGGAAGGGAAGGGAAGGGAAGGGAAGGGAAGGGAAGGGAAGGGAAGGGAAGGGAAGGGAAGGGAAGGGAAGGGAAGGGAAGGGAAGGGAAGGGAAGGGAAGGGAAGGGAAGGGAAGGGAAGGGAAGGGAAGGGAAGGGAAGGGAAGGGAAGGGAAGGGAAGGGAAGGGAAGGGAAGGGAAGGGAAGGGAAGGGAAGGGAAGGGTAGGGAAGGGAAGGGAAGGGAAGGGAAGGGGGAAGGATTATTCATCTATTTGTTTGCAAATAGAATTCCAGGCTAGAAAGAGTTAAACAAACACTGAGGTCTCAATTAGGGGAAAAAATAAATGGATTGAATGAAAATCACAGACAACATACCAAAACAAAAGAGTGTGTTTAAAAAAGGAAAGGTAAAAATATAGTAAAACAGTAAAATTAAATAATGGTAGTTTGGGAATAAGTATTCTAAGATTGAACAATTTCACAGAGGAAAAAGGAAGGTAGGAGCAAAACACGTTGATGACACGCCTGTTTAAAACTTTGCTCTTTATTACCTTTTGGTATTATGTTATTTGACCATCTAACTTCTTTCCTGTGTAAATATTCCTGATTGGTTTGATTGTTTTTTGAGCACAGTCCTATATTTTTTAATATCTCTACTGGAATTCAAAGACAGATTGGGTCATACAGTATTCCTAGTCACGGTCACAGATCACCTGTAAAAATAATAGTAAAGCAAAATTTCCCTCATTTCATGCAACTCTATTTGGCTTCTTCAGGACACATTGAAGACAATATATTCATTCCTCTGAGTGCTGATGTTTCTTTATAACTGTAATTCATGTGAAGCATCTGTCCTGCCATCTGTGATTACAAAGTTGTGCAGCCTCCGTGTTAGTTTTGCATATACAGATTGATTTTTGAAGATATATTGTGATGAATCAAAATACAATCATTTCAAGGAATTATTTTTTGAAGTATTGCCAGCTCATGTAAAAGAAAAAAAAAATCCTAAAGGAAAATTTCATTCATTAATTAACTAACTTGCATGCAAAGAAAAAACATGAGCATATTGAATTCATCTCCAATACCTGATTGCGAAAATTCACAATAATAGTAGGGACAATAAGAAAACAGCTTAAAATTTCATTCTGAATCCTCAAGGTATTTCTACTCTATAAAAAAATAAATAAAGTTTAAAATTAGTAGTTTGAGCAAGCAAGATGAAGAATGAAGGGACAGATATTGTTAAATGGAAGAAATGCTCAGTGAAAACCAGATTGTCCTAAGGAAAATCTTGACACAATTTAAGAGCAAAGTAAAGTTCAGAATATTTGAAGTTGGAACACATCATTTTACTATGGGAAATTAATGACAGGCTAAAATGAAAGCACTTAAAATGTGTAATTAATAGCAATCATGAATTTCCATTAATAATAAAGCACTTTGCTCTGAGAATAATGTACATTAATTTAATGAAAAATATAAATTATCCTTAATCACCCATTTTTTTGTCTGTATGCATTTTAACATTAACATGTCTTTGCACTGATTTTAGAGTGCTCATTTTAACAGGAATATCAGCAGGTTCTAGCCCAACATTAAAATACAGGAAAAGGAAATCTAGGGGATATAAATACACTTTGAAAAGCTATTTCCACAAACACACTCTGAAAGTACTTTCCCAGTGATTTTAGAGCCATTTGTTGTGTTCTCTAATTGTAAGATTAACCCAGCTTTCAGAAGGCAATATTTTTATCTTGTAGTTTTCTAAGAAGAAAGAGAAAAAGAGTAACCTAATGTACTATAAGTGGGTGTAATTCTGCTGATACACACCATATTTTAATTTGGCAAATCCAAGCTTTTGTCTACTCTGTTGTTTCCCTGTAGCAGTCAAGGATTTATACACAAGCAACACAGAATGTTTAATTTAGCAAAATTGCCATTTCAAAACTGTGTAGTCAAATGTTTAACTAGAAGTGTTTGGGGAACAGATGGACTATTTAATTGTTGATTTTTTAAAAAGTCCTTAAAACAAATAAACAGCCTATTTGAATGCAGTTTTGCTTGAAATATTCTCAAGGGTATAACTGTTAATGTATGAATAAATGTGTTTACAACTTCACTTTTACTGCTTAGGCAATCTTACAAACAATTGAAGAAAAGTGTAAATATCACTGCATTTAACATGGTTATTTTATGTCACAAGTAGTAAAAGAATAGAAAACTTAATATCTTACATATTTGTGACTGGTATATGTGCTCCTTGCACAAAACACTCCATGTTATAGAGGACTGCAAAGCCTCCTATGTTCCCTGCTGTACTAAGAAAAGAAGGAAAAGGTCCTAACAGCAGCACAAAAGCTGTTTATCTCCCAGGTACCAAGGGTTAGTTACTGTAATGTAGCTTTGAATATCAGCCACGAGACTGAAATGGAACAATGCATGTAATTTAATCCAATGTAGATATAAATTCTCAGATGTTTTCATCTTTGTCATGGGTATAAACTAGGCTAGAAGTAGACCTGGTGTAGGCTATGATGGGCAGTACTAGATATCTCTAGAATTTTCACAGAACATTTCCTCCAGGGACTACAATACGCTGGCAAGAATCTTTGAATATGTTTTACACTGACCTCAACCCCACCCCTGCAATGAATTTAGGCAAAGTAGAGAAAAATGAAGCTTAGACTGAATGGGTAAGGAGACCATTTTATGTGTGTGAGAAGTACCAGACCTCAACCAAAGAGATCAGATCTTAACTTTTTCGACAAGACAATTCAGAATGATTCATAATATTTTGACAGGAGTAGAGCAGTGTCTGCTCTGGAGGGTGCAGCCCAGCAATCATGGATTTTTACAGTATGAGATTGGGAAAGATGTGTGACTGTCTTGTAGGTGAGTTATCTCCTGTTGCCAGTTCAGCTGCCTCTTTCATAGGCAGCTGCTTATTTCTTAGTTCAGAGAAAGAGCCTTTGGGCTTCTGGGCCAATTTCAGTATGTTTATTTTCTTTTTTTTTTTTTTTTTTTTTCAAAACACCTGTCAGAATATTTAGTTTTTATTTGAGCTACATTTAAAACTCTTTTATAAAGAAAATGGACTCATCTTACCACAGAAGATTACCATTCTCAGAGATGTAAACATGTTCAGATTAAATGGATTTTATAATCTGTTTCTTTCTATGCTCATTCATGAAGTTTCTGCAGTCAACTTTTAGACGATTATTATTCAGTCAATGACTAGTTTTATTTGTTGCTAAAGCAAAACCACAAACTATTCTAAATGGACTGATACAACTATGGAAACAGAGCAGGACATTTTAAAAAAATAAAACTGCAATCAGTCTTTGACATTATTCCTCTTGTTATGAGTATTCAAAGTAAGTTAAGCAGTAAGATCACAAAGATCCACAAATAGCCTTATCCTGCTTATGGCTGTGTTTATATTCTCTGGGTTGCACAGAAGTGAACTCAAGCTCACCATCTCTTTTTCCTATGTGTTTTCATGACAGCACTTCAGCAGAGCTGTCTCGCCCACAAAAACCCTGAATCAGGTGTGTCCTAAAGTGAATGCCATATTAAGGTCAGCTTTTCACCAGCACAACACCTTTCCTGCACAAGCAGTCCTCCTGCTGCTGCGGAGAAACCAGGCCATGGCACATGGAGCACAGCCAGCCTGGGAGGGTGGAGACAAAGGCATGAAGCTGAGCATTCCTCGGCATACATGCTACCCTTGGCACCAAACTCTACTCTCCTGACTGGGAATTCATGAAAATCATAGCTTTGACAAGGTCAGCTCTGTCCTTTTCCTCGTCATCTCACACTTGTCCACAGAGCAAAAGTTCCAGGGAATGAGACTGGGACACCATCCCAAGGAGGTCAGCACATTTCCTTCACATTTCCTCACAAAGCTGCAGGGAGAACTGATGTCTCTTCTCAACCTCTTTTTTCTCCAAACTAGACAACTCTAAGCTCCTCAATTACTTCTCACAGGATATGTCTTCTTCCTTCTGCCTTCTTTGTATTTTTAATTCCTGAGTGTTCTAATATAAAAAGATGGAAAATCAGGCTGATCTCCCAAAGCCTTTACCCTGGCTAACCAGGTGGCATCCTCCAATGACCATAACTTCTTTTCCTTTAAGATGATAGCTATAGGATCATATTCACCTAATTTAATATCTGCAAGGCAAATAGCTACCTTTATCTTAAGGTGCTTCTATAATTAACAAAACAGGACTATCTACAATACAACCTGTACAATCTGTTTTTCACATCAATATTAAGAGAATAAATATGTTGCACAGTGTTTATTTCTCACCAGTGAGTTTAGTCTACTCAACTAATGTGGCCTATCTGTCAAAGCCTCAAATTTACCTCTTTCTTATGTCTGTGGTTCTACCCTGCCTGTATCAGCTGCTTTTAATTCTTGGTGTACAGCAAGAACGTTGTGTTATTAACATGTTGCCAACATTATCCTTGAGGCTGTATCAAAAAGATACTCAACCTAAGAACCATCACCAGCTAGACTGCCCATACTTGCCAGAGTTCAAATTAAAATGAGCAGAATTGTTTTTTCTGTCACCCCATTCCTGTTTCTTTCATTGTGATTGACAGTGACTGACTGCTTTTAGGTGAGCCCCATCCAATCAGTACTTTTTAATACTCTGCCCATTATTAGGGTGTGCTTTTTAACCTTTATTTTATTAATATTTATTTATATAAGTCTCTGTTGTCAGACCTGTTTGGTTTTTTGTTTCCAGTAGTTGTGTTTGGCAGACTATTGCAAAGTCTTAATTTTCTTTAACTATAATTGTTGAGATCTGGGTAAGAACCAGCTTAGCAGCAAAAGTGAGAATGAGTATAGAACAGAAACCAGTCAAGTTTCTTCAAATAGAATAAAAGACACTGGGGAAAAAAAAAAAAAGAAAAAAAAGGTGAAAAACTCTACCCACAGATGAGTAGAGCTGGGAAAACATTAACCTCCTTACTCATTTTCCTCACCCTTCATGGAAGTTCAAGTTAACACCAAGAAAGCTTCATTTGCCTCCATCCAACACCAGCTCCAAGAGGTGGCTCAAAGACAGCATCAGCAGCTCTGCTGCTGGCTGAAGTTAGGGCCAAGTTGACCCCTCAGAGGATGCTGCCTGCTTCCCTTTCCTTGGGGCTACAGCAGCTCTTCCTGCTTCCACTGCTTGTCCATTGGAAATTACGGCCCACACAGGCCACTGACAGAGGCTTTCACACAGGAGCTGGGGCTCTCTGGGACTCAAGGAAAGTTCACATCATTTTTCTATGTCTTGATCTGCTGGATAAGGTAGTTTGCTACACCAAAGCTATCAATGTATCCTACCTCCAGAGCTGTACCTCATTACATTTTGACTTTCAAGCCATAACTTCTTTTCAGAAACCTGCCTTCCCTGACAATCCATGGGAAAGAACTGTGGGTGAGGTAAGTGCTGGTGGATGGGAATCCCATGAGCTGGCAAGGTCCTGGTGCCAGATCTGAAGACCTCTCCAGCTCTAAAATGGAGAGTTTAACTACATGGAGGGCTCATAAGCATGAGGAAGAGAAGGATGAGAAGGAGGAGAAGCATTGTGGGTCTCTATCTGTTACTGCAAGCTTAACAAGCTGTTGTACGCTGCACCCAAGTGAGATGTTATTCAGCCAGGTGCAGGCTCTTTTACCCCAGCACCTCATTAGCAACATGAGAACAGTTTAACGCTACATTTTCTGCATCCACACCTTTGCTCATGCACACACTTACTCAGCTGAAAACTCAGAATTCCTGCTATGAAAAGAAGAAAATGCTGCAACTTATGTAATGAGCCAAAAGCTGTTAAAAGTGTAGCAACAGTTCAGTCAAGGAAACAAAAACAATTGCAGATTAAACAGTGTAGCCACAGCATAACCAAGATTATTATTATTATTATTATTATTATTGTTATTGTTATTATTATTTATTTATTATTATTATTATTATTAGCATAACCAAGACTGCATATGAGAAGAAAGGCAATTTAGCATCTTAGTTATAGCTTCCCACAATTTAAAAGAGATACATGTAAACAATTAATCCCAGGTATTCTTCAAGAACCCTTCCATGCCAAAGCAGAACATTAAATATATCAAATAACTAATTAAAACATGTAACTTTCTAGTGGACTTGAATTTACATTCCTTCCCACACCCTACAGTAACCAAGCAGAGCTCTGAGCAACGCACAGGTTTTGAGAGGACCTCAGACTTTACAAGCTCACTCTCAGTCATGCTGCCTTTTGTAAAAGACATTTGCCTTCAAAAAGGCAGCAGTGGGGCAGCAATGAAGAATTATGCAAGCTGAGTTGATACATGGCAAACTGTGATATGACATAGATAACATGAGTATCAGTGAAGTGAGCTACTGATGTAAATGCATTTTGAATTTTTCATGACATTAGCAAGAAAATCTCTCTATTACAAGAAAACCTGAAGTTTTATACAGCAGCGAGGCAAAGGACAAGTACATTTCTGTGGGGGACATATGAGTAGGGTTATGTATAAGCCTGTAGGCATGAATGCAGATCTTCCTCTTTCTTTCCAGTCCTCACTCCCCCACCCTACTTAAGCTGATATTTAAGTAGGAAAACATTAAAGATTCTAAAAGTATTCCAACAATTCTACATAGATTTTGCTGAGAACACAAGCTTTAAGATTCTAGCCCATGGCAAACTTAGTCACGGTGGCAAAAAAAGAGAAGTACTCTCTAAAACCAATTTTAAATTAAATGGGTGCCTTGATTTAGTTGATTAGATTGGCAGAAAGGACTTTCCATTAGAAATCATTGATTTCCTATTTTGAAAATCTGTAAAACTACGGTATTACCTATGAAGCTGGTGTGAAATGTTCATGCACAAAACAGAAGCCACCCACCACAAGTTCATGAGCTTGTGTAATAGCCCAGAACACAAGTGCATTACCCCCAGTGTAAACAGAAGCAGAAAGGCTGATTTGCTCTTGGAAATGGCTGTCAGTTCCCAGAAGCATTCTGAGTAAGGGAAGAGATGTTAAGAACTGAACAAAGAGGAGTCTCTCATGATGCTATAATTTCTTAGCACCCTGAACAACAAAGGTAAAACATCATATACAGGGATATGTTCAGATGTAAAACTGATTCCAGCAATCACTGTCCAAAGATGTGGCTGTCAGTTTATAATAAATCTCTGCCATACTGCCTTTTCTTTGGGAGACCTCTTGCTTCCTATCTTCCTTTTTTTATTTTGCTTTACCTTATTTGCTGTGTTTGTGATTCTATCATTTTGACTCAATTTTCAGTTTCTTTCCTTGAATGCAAAGGGAGGAGGTTTGATTTTTGTTCTTCTGTTTTCTGCCTTTTTACTATGGTCTTGAGCTGCTGCATTTGCCTCTTCCTTTTATTTAGTGATATTAGCTTCATTTTCTGCTTTGCTTCTACTATTGCATAATCCAGTTTCTGATGCAGCAAAATCTATGTGTCCTTTTCTGAAAGGAGTTTCTCTGTTACTTGTTCTCTGAAGAAATGTCTCTGAACTCTCTGAAATGACTAGTAGATATTCTTCCCACTACTTAGATGCCACTTTTCAGGATATCTTTTTCTCAGGCAATCTGGGTCTTGGCTCCTTTTTTTCCAGCTTTATCTCAAGTAGTATTAGATATCTTCTAAATACAAGAAAAAAATGTTTCTTTTTTATTTCAGATTGTTCGACTTGTTCAGTTTGGTCAGCTAAGGTCCCTTCTTTGTAAGTGGTTAGAAGTCTTCTTAAGTTTTTAATTCTCTGTGAACACAATAGCCTCTGCTGAGAAAGAAAATCTAAAACACACCCTGCGTAACCAACAGCTTTCCAATAAACCTCAACAAATTTCTCCCTAAACAGACCTAGAGAATACTGGCAGAAAGAGAAGGAAAGAAATTGTACACACTTTTTAGGAGACAATTAAATGCTACTCTTCCATTATATAAAGATTTGATTTTTCAAACGTAAACAATACTTGCCTTGCCAGGACAAAATTCCTACAGATAACTGTTTGCTATGATGGTTACGTCTGGATTCTTCTAATAGATATCATTTTCTATTGAATTTCAATAAATAAAACAACCTGAACCTATTGCAAATTCTAATGTAATGCTATCTTAGATATTCTTCTGTGAGAAGCAGTGAAGTAAAACATTTAAAATACCCAGGTGTGCAAATTATTAAGCTCTATAATGAGATCGCTGAAAGAACAGAATAAGATATCAAACATGAAAGGAGGCCTAGGGATTAAAATTGCTCAGAGCATATATACATGATAAAAATAACCATTGTCTAGTTACACAGATGACAATAGATAACTTTCAGAAAATAAAAAAGAAAAATAAAAAAGCCAGGATATAGATTTCCTCTTTCAGTGTAAACATTAGATGCAATAGGAAGAAACAACTCCTGCAGAAAGTGAGTCTGTATTTGTCCACAGGGATTTATTCCTCCATCCTTTGATACATAGAATACTGACCTCCAAAGCCAAGGGCTAAGGGACCTCCAGAACTTAGCCTCTCTTTCAACAAATGTTTTTCCAGGACTAAAAGGAAAAAAATTTGCAGGAAAGTCTCAGCATGCCCCAGGAAATGGGAAAAAATTACTTTTCAGACCACATGGCAAACCAAAAATGTCAAGAGTCCCTCACAAGTGCTAACAGGATAGGAAAATGAAGTGTGAAGGAACAATACACAAAATGGCATAAAGAAGGACACATTTGATCCCAAATGGCTGGAAGACTAACATTCAAGCAGACTGTTATGCTGACATTTTGTAAGAGACTTTGATGAGGTGACAGTTTGCCTGACTGAAATGCCAAAGTTAAGCAGTGTAAGCGTTCTGCTGTGCAACTGAACAATTTGTGCCCACCTAGATTAGCCTTCAACATGTGAACTAGAGGCTGCCACATGGTATGGGGTGGAGGCGAGACATGATTCTCACTTTACCGAGCACTATTTATCTTTAATCTATGCGGTCTTGCATTTTTCATTGATTTTTTTTGTCATATGTGGGGCTGTCATGGGGCAGCTTTACCTTTAAGACAGCTTTGAGAGCTAATGAAGTTGAAGCTACTGGTGGCTGATGGGAGTTTTTCCTCCTGACCAATTATCAGTCATTTCTAAGAATTGACAGCAGTTCTGACCATTAAAAAGTGAATTCAACTTGTAAACACCCCCTTAAGATGTACAGTCAGAGCTCTCTTGTTCTCTTTGGTTTCTGGCTTCTGACAAGGTAACAAGGCTCTTAGGTAGCCTCCTCCATTCCCCCCGCCTCCATCGGCCGGACAAGGCCGCAGAAGACGAGAGGGAAGTGGGGGGGAGGAAAGGAAAGCAGAGCTGGCAGCCTGGTTTGGTTTTCAGTTTCTGCTGCTGGACTGAAACCTGACACCATGAACTTTTGCAGCTTACCTAAAGCTTTTAATTCTTTTACTACCTGGATAAACATACAGATTACTCCTTTTCTCAGAAAGACAGAGAAAGAGAGACAATCAACATGCAAAAGACATCATAAAACCACCAAAAACAGTGAAGAAAAGAGTTAAGTTTAAATAAAAGAGAGAATAGGAAGATGCTTACAGCTGTAATATCCTTCTGTTAAAACTATGGAGACAGACAATAGTAGTTTAAAAAGACTCCTTTAATTCATGATAAGAGTATGGGAGGAATGGAGTGTTCAAAGTGTGGACTTTTGAGAAAAAAGAGAGTAATTGTGATACCGTGAGTTGCTGGAAAATGAGTAGAGTGAAGATTTTGAAGCCTTGGGGGGCAAAGAGAAAACTGTTTTCCAGGAAGGCTCACAGAGACAGATGAAGAGGACTTCTGCCTTTGAATAACTCATCCTTAAAATAGCATCCCTAAACTCATTGACCCATACACACCTCGGAGTGATGTGGAATGGGAGGAGTGAACACTAATGACAGATTTCCAGGCAGCTGGCATTAAAGAAATAGCAAACTATAACAAAAATAGTTTTCTTGTGAGAAACTCCATAGATTAGCAGAAAGAGACTTCTGTTTCTCTACAAAGACTGATGAAAAAACTCCAGCAAGAATTGGGACTGTTTTTAACCACCAAGGTTCTAAAGTTTTTGTCTCTATGTTGTCATGTGTACAAAGAAATGGTCAAGTGGTAGGAGGTAAAAGGGTTTTCTGAAAGTTTATTCTGGTGTTCTTATTCTTGTAGTTTGTTAATAAACTGTCTTTATTCCTTTTAAGTTTTAAACCTGTTTTGCTCTTGTTCTAATCCATATCTCACAGCAAGAAATAAGTAATTTTTTTTTGTTACTAGTTTAAAACCACGACAGGGGCTGATATAAAATTATTGATCCATGAATGCACATGTGGCTGCAAAATTTAAAAATGGCATTTTATTGCAAGTTCAAATAATGTCCATTGTTCAAGAAATACCTAAAAGTGGCTGATATGCCTGGGCAATTTAGATCACTTTCAGTGAATGAAAAAAATCTACACAGTTGAGCTTTATTCTCTTGGAATGAGTTAAACACCCTTATTTACATTGAATAACAATTTTCACGAAGCAGTCAGCTAGGCAGCTTGTGACTTTGATTGAAATGTACAATAGTAACTGTAAAATATGCTGAAAAATAAAAAACAAATTAAATAAAATTAAATATGAAAAAAGACAAAAATTGCCACAATGATCAAATATTTTCTCCCTGGAAGGAGGGAAGCTGTTGCTATCAAAACTATTCAAACACCACTTGTTGCCTGCAAATGCTGGTTTGAGGCTTCTCAGAAAGTACTGTGTTTTTAAGGGAAACAAAAAGAAATGTATGTAATGGGTTTGTGTCCAAGGAAGACATTGATTTTAATTGCATTTCAAAGTGTTTAATTATTCCGGATGAATGCTTGTGACAAGCACAGGGATACAAAGTTCAAATTAGCATTATTTTAAAAATCTATCTATAGACTAAACTTTTAATTACTTGCAGGGTGTAGTTTGGTGGATTTTAGTTTAGGTTTTTGTTTTGATCTGGGATTTTTGTTTGTTTTTGTTTTGTATTTTTTTAATTGTAATTCAGTTTTTAGGCATAAGCCTCTGATGCACTCAGAAACAGGAAACTTGCATCCTCAACTCACAGAATATTTCCATGTTTTCTACTAAACAGTGGTTTGATCAGTTTTGCAATTGCATCTTTTCTTGCAGCTCCATTTTATCTTTATGCTATGAGCAATTACTTCTGCCCTTCACTAATACAATGATATTTCAAGGCACCAAAGATGGGATTTTCAAAGCTGTTTAGTGATGGATAAACTTTATCCCCAAGAAAAGGCAGTAAGATTTTTTTGCAATTTATATTCATGGGAGCAAAATTAGGCAGATATTGCAGGCTTAGGAATATTTTACCAGTCTGATGATTTCTCTTGTTTATAGCAATACTGCATTCTTGTCTAAGTTTTATTTTATGCTGTATTTTACAGTTGTGTCCAGTTAAGAAAGGGAAGATTTTCTTTTAAGAGGGGAGACTGTACATTTCAATAACTGAGACTACTTCTTGGTACTGGTTCATAGATCCTTAACCAGAGGCTAAAAAGTAATCCTCTTTATAACCATTTCCAATTGCTCTTTGATGGTTATATTCTCGATATCAGCAAATGGACTTGTACAGTGTGCCTGAAAAAAAAGGACAGAAATAATATTAGTCAATGGTTATCACCAGGGGTTGTGCAGTTCATTTTGTATTGCTGAACATTTTTAAAACACTGTGTAGACGAAAGCACAAAATACCAATTTTTTCAAGCTTTGTCTCATGTTTAAACTTCCTCTTAGTGAGGTGCACTTTGCTGCTTCGTTAAAAGCAGATCCATTTGTATTTCCCTTTGCAAATCTGCAGTCTCACCTATTCGCCTTCTTTGAAAGCAAATGATCATCCCCAGACACTGAGCTATTGCAGATCATCTTTTAAAGAGCAGCAGGAGAATCTTCTCTAGTTATTGATACTTTGTATGTGATGCTGGGCTATAAGGAAGTGTGAGCAGGTCCACAACCATTTAATTTGTTTGTACCGTGGGCAGGTTTTATTGCCATGTGCCTTTTCCACTGCATCAAAAATGTTTACAAAGAAGAGGTCACATAAAAAGTTATGAAAACACTGAGAAAATGAGAATCAAGGTTATGTTCATTGCCATGATGGGAATGAATGCCAGTATTTTTGCCTAGACAATTTGCCTTCATTGGCATTGATAAATATTCTCCGCTTCTTAAGAGTGTCCAATATCACTCAGACATCTCATGAGCTTACAGAATACTTAAAAACACTTCATTAACTGCATGATATTTGGGTCAATTAACAAGGCAGCTCTCCGAGTCTCATTCCTCTTTAGCTGAATGCTACTGCTCTGTCTCAAGGGCTGTAAAGTCTCTGGGATTGCAAATACAATAATTATCAGCACTGAGTTTTGATTCATTGAACTCAAAGGATGGAAGTTAACATTGAGACTTAAATGCTGAGAAGAGTCAGTTCCTTCACTGTTGTCACTGTTGTCTGCAGAGGACACTGGAGAGTAATCAGCCCATGTATAAACACTCAGTACTGTCAACAGGAATATCACACACTTCTGAAGATCTTTGTTGCACAACAGATTTTGACAGGATAAAGCCTGAGACATTGTTTTTCTTTGTTTGGAAATTCTTCTCTTTCCTCTATCAGTCTACATAAGAGACTTCTACTTTGAAATGTAATCACTTAGATAAACTTCATAATTATTGCTTTAACAAGTAGTGAAAGCTGTAATTGAGAATAAAAACTGAATTCTATGCAGGAATCAATATATGCATGCACATGTATACAGGTTCAGTTTCACAAACAGGCTTATGACCTTGACCCCAGAATAAAAGGAGATAATAAATAAAATAAAAAATAAAAATATATAAATAAAATAAAAAATATGTATTTTTGTACTGCAGTGAACGAGGTCAGTTATTTTGGCATTACACATTGCAGTATTGCAAAAAAAGACCATCTTTGCCATAGTCTAGTTTAAGGGGCTGAAATAAACTTTACAGGAAATTTTATTTTTCAGTGGAAAAAGATAGACTACCCATGCCTGGACATAAATCAATCCTATATTTTTGTGCTTTAGACAGCCAAAGACACAGTGACCAGGTACCAGAGTAGCAGAGTCTCTTCCATTTCTGCAGAGGCCTCTTCTGAGAAGGTAATAAGATTGATTAACTTCCAGCACTGGAGTTCAGAGTTGTCAAAATCCAGATCACTTGTCTATGAGCAGCCCTAACCTGCTCTTTAATCCTTTTGGGGGGGGGAAATGAATTATGACATATTAAATTTGGCACAAGTTATTACTTTTTGCTAAAAATAATGAGATTTGCCATTGCACTGGAGAGGCAGGTGGGAAGAGAGGTAATTCCAAGATTCCACAGTGTTTCCATGGGACTATGTGACTGCTGTTTAAAATAGACATTTCCATGGAGCAGAGAGACTATGAAAGAAAGTAAGGAAGGCTATAATAGCTAAAAGATGGGGGTCAAATAAATTAAGGGGAAATAATTATCCTATTTCTGCTTATGAATTTGCTATATTTTTAGAGAACTGAAGAATATTTTAGTCTTTGTTTTGGATATAATATAATTAGAGGAGTATGAAATATGATATTGTTTGTCAGTAGTCTAAACACAGATTACGACTGGCTTTTTCACATCACCTTTTTTAAGCTTAAAAAATTTAGAATTTAGAATTTAGATGAAGAGAAAAAATTAAAACAATTGGCACTTTTCTTCGTAGCTGTATTCTAAAGGATAGCAATGAATATCAGAGATATAGTATAAGTGAATATGAACTGATGTCAAGAAAGAAAACATGAATAACTGTAAGAGATAAAAATGAATTGGCAAAGGGAAAATCACAGTATCAATTTAGAGAATGAAATGAAATAGGTGTAAGAATGCATTGAAACATAGCTATTTCATTTTTCCCTGGAGTAAGACAAAAATCTCGTTCAAAAAAAAATGCCCACCTTGGTTTTAGCTGAGCTATTTACAGTGATAGATAGAGATAGATAGATAGATAGATAGATAGATAGATAGATAGATAGATAGATAGATAGATAGACAGACAGATCTCCAAGATAACAAGGTCCAAAATTATATTTGAGTCAATTAACAAGGCAGCCTTTTGTTTGGTCAAAACCACCATCTTGTAATTAAACCATAGCACTAAGTGCCACATAGAGTCACCTTTGGAACACTCCCAGGGATGGTGATTCCACCACCTCCCTGGAGAGCCTGTTCCAATGTATAAGCACACGTTCAGTGAAGAAACTCTTACTGATCTCCAACCTGAACTTCCCGTGGTGTAGCTTGAGGCCATTTCCTCCTGTTCTGTTGCTGGTTGCCTGGGAGAAAAGGCAGGTCCCTACATGGTTACAACCTCCTTTCAATTAGTTGTAAAGGGAGATAAGGTCTCTTCTGAGCCTTCTCTTCTCCAGGCTAAAGAATCCCAGCTTCCTCAGCTGCTCCTCATGCATGTACACAGGTATAGATATACACCCGGTCTGTTTGTTTACGGAGCATCTTATGTTCACTTGGTTAAAAGCTCAAGGCATTTTGTAAATTTTATTTGTTATACCATATGGCTAAATACACTTAAACTAAAAAGGGATTCTTTAACAGCTTTACCACATCAGAAAAAAACACACCTCCGCCTGTGCTGCAGGGAGTACCAGATACCTTATGACAACCATTTTGATTTAAGTACTTAGACAAAATGTCAAAATGATGCCATGCTGTATACTCAAGGGGAGAAAAATAACTGCTCAGTGCTTAAATATATGGGTCCTTGTATTTATGGGAGTTTAGAGACATAGGTCAGAGCTCCCTCCTTCAAAGGAAACCTGAATTTGACATATCCAATAAATTCACTGCCCCATCTTGCTTATTACCTTTTCTTGGGCAGCAGCCAGTACTTAAGATTCAGAATAATAGAAAGAAAAAATCTTCCTGCTCTGCACAAGCAATTTACTTATATTATAAGCTATAAAGTTTAATAACATTGCACTACTTTCTTAGCCTGTGCAGTTCAATGACAATGATCCTTTTCTTCCTGTGTTTAAATAATTAAAATTATCAAAATATATGAACCAGTAACTTTCAAAATCCTACTTCACAACATTTTATAATGAGTCATGCACACCAATCTGAGATCACATGTAAAATAGTCACAGTAATGAAAAACTGAGTATCACAATCACACGGATAGAATTACAAGTACAACAAAAACTTCAAATGGGATCCAGTCTTAGTCATGTGTCTCATCTACCTACCTTCCTTCTGGGCCTGCCATATTCCCTCAGCAGATAAGCTCTTTAGATGCTGTTCTTTTTAGTCCCAAACTTTGTTGGACTTTGCCTAACTGTGTACAATCATCCACATAAATGCTTATTCTGGGATTGTTAATATCTGAATTTCAAATATGATCCAAGTCTAGGTGGGATCACTGATTGCCTGGCCTGAACAAGTGCCTTCTTCATTCATTTTGCTAAAACTAAATTTTCAGAAAACAAGAGATAAGAAGTAGTAAATGGAGAGGAGAGTATGACTAAAGTCTTTTTGAGAAACCAAGTTCCTGATTAAGTTACCTATACATTTTATGCTTAAAGCTGGTTTGGATTTAAGACTATTTAAAATCATCCTTGGGGTAGAAAATAAAACCTTTTTTGAGTACCACCCTTACTGAAATCATAATCATAATCAGTCCATAAATCATCTCAGCCCATAACTACTTTTCTGTTTCTAATCACATCATTCAGCCTGGAGCTCTATTCACCACAATGTTTTTTCCCCTTAGTCTTCTCCAAGCACCATTTTTTTTGTTGATTACTTTAATTCTCTTCCTGTGACATCACAAATGTCGTTGCCACATATATGTGCTGATCTCCCTCTTTCCTCTCCCTCCCTTTTACCCATCTCCTCTCCCCTCCTTACTCCTCTCTTTTAATGATGGACCTGCTGATTCCTCTTCTGCTTTAAATCTCCCTCTTGATTCTTCCAGTTATCTTTTCTTTTAATCCTTTACAATATTTCAATCTTTTACAATATTACAATCCTTACAATATTTTTTTTTTTTAGATGCGGCTCCTTTGACATTATTTCCTCTATTCCTACTCCTATATTAGGAAATATTTATGACAGAGGTTCTGTGATAAGATGAGTTCATTTTTTACTCCTTCAGTTTTGCAACCTAAATTTTTCATATCTGTTCCACTCCTGCTTGTCTTTCAGGTCAAGAGTCTTTGACTCAGGCTTCAGTGACAATTCAAGCTTTTAGACTATAAACTTTACACATTTTTTTTTATTTCTAGGTCCTCTCTATTCTACACAGAAACCCACCTTGTCATACTGCCCATATTCTCCTTACAGTAGAGTAATATTGCTCCAAAGATGATTAATAAATTCATCTCTCCCTTTGAGTCCTACTATCACTTGTCCCTTTTTCAAGTCAAACACAAGCTGATAGTCTTAATTGTCAAAGTCCTTCTAGCTGTACTCTCACTCTACAAACTCTGCCTTGAAGTAGCAGCATTGTTGGCTCTCCATCTGACAGTTTGGTTACATTTTGGAACAGACACTACAGGGATTCTACATGTTTCTGTTCACATGTGGAAAGCCATGCATGAAAATGTTTCATTTTTCTCAATCAGCAGTTTCATCCCCCACTGATCTATCCATATCAGCTGAATTTTCTATTGCATTTCAATTGAAAGATATTTGAAGGAAGATCTATCATTGTAAACTTACACCACATAGCACCTTGAATGAACTTCTGGGCACTAGGATAATACAAACAATTTTAATAATACAAACAAGTGCTCAGGAAGTCTTTACTCCAATTAAAACCAAATAAAGGATAATATGGGATTTTTGAAGTATGTTTCAAGGAAGGAAATGTGATATGACCATTCTATCCCACTCAGAGCACACAGGGCAGAGCACAGGTACACTGGTCCCTGTAGACAAAACTGGGGATTTGGGACTCACTATTTCAGCAGGGAGAGTGCAGCATGTGCTTCCACCTCCTTTGCTCGATATGAAAAGCAATAAGCTCTTTCCCACTTGTGCTATCAGTGCAATGCCACTCCTCACAGCAATCCATGCAGCTGGGGCAAATGACAGCTTTTTGCTATGCCTGTTCCTGCCTCTTGCTTCCCAGAATTCTCCCATCCTTTTGTATATCTCTGCTCTGATGGGTGCAAGTTAATCCAAAGCTGCTAGTGATTCGGACTAATCACTAATTCATTACAGTAAACAGAATGCACGCACTTTTCTTAATGGCTGTACAGATTTAGAATATTAGTTTGGATAAATATGCACAAGTAAATCATAAAATTATCCCCAGAAAAATGCAATTCCTTAGCTCTCTCAATCCATCCAATATGTCAAAAAGCCATTACTCCCTACAGCCTTCCAAAAGCACTTTATCCTTCTTTGAAGATGGCATCAGAAAAGATCCAGCAGCTTTAATGGTCTAGAAGTGAGCAGCTGGCACTTCTGAGTCAAAATCTCCATAGGACACAATACACAAGCATTCGCAATGTGAATTCAGTGTGCGGTCAAGTGACTGTGTATTAAAATGTCTCTGTAGAACTGTGTGGTCACTCAAATATAAATCAGAACTGTGATTGCTGAGTTCTATTACAGTGTGTCAGGAAGACTACAGAAAGCAAGCTTCTAGTCTGCTACATTTTTGAAAATGCTGGCAACCTTTCCCTCCCTGTTGCCATCCAGCAGTGCTTACTGAGCTGTACCACAATCAAAGTGATACCTACGTATTGAGGGTTGTACACTAAGAGTTAATTCAACTATATGGCTTTCTTTAGAGAAGAATGCACTCAAATATATCTGTGTAATGAAGATTTTTGTATTATACACTGCTACAGAGATATCCCCTTTATAACAGTGAGCTATCAAAAATAAATCTCTCACCTCTCTAATTCAAGCTGGGAGAAAGAATGAAGATGAGATAGGGAAGAACAGTAGCTGTAGAAATGAAATCAGTTTGATATTGCTGAAAGATCATTAAAGGGAGCAATATGGAAAAAATTAATTCCATATTGCTGTATCTGATATCATGGCAGATTTTGGCACTTACCTGGAGCCTGCAGAGACCACTCCAGGACTATGGCAGCAGTATATTATATCCAAGGCCTTTGTACTTAATTTTGTTGTCATTCTATGCAGTCAAGAGCAGGAATGCATGTTTTAGGAAATTAAATATTAAATATTCTAGTGTCAAAGCCCAGACTATAAACTATCATTCCTACTTTAGCTTCTCAGAACACTCAAAAAAGAAAGTTTAAAATTCCTTGTTGCAGAATACTTGGGGTATTTTTTCATGTGAAAGTATATGGTTTAATTTTCAGCTGTATACTAACTTATTTGTCTGCTAGATGAACTATTCAGAAAATATCCAAAACTCTTAGGGATTCCAGCTAACATTAGATTTACTTACCATCTTTTCTCCCAGACAGAGGCAATACATCAGAGAATGCAGGCACTGTATAAAAAACAGTGTTTCTTTCCTGTGATCTGAAATATTTAGCTTTTGAAATCTTTTAATTTTTATTCATTTGCAGAGACAAGAGATTGTTCCTCTTTTTCTATGTCAGTGAATATGGTGTGAACAGGGCAAAAGACTATCTCGTTCACAATAACCAATTCAAGAATGCTGAACATAAGGGGGCCCTACAATAACTTCCTAAATCCTCAGTGTATTTCTGCATATCCTTAACTAACAAATAGACTTCCCATTTGTAGGCCAAATGAGTCTTACAAAAAAGCAAAAACACCCTATGCAAATAAAAATTATTTTAAAAAAATCATATTCTTCTGAATTTTAATGCTGTTCCTTATGCTGTCGCTGGACCCTTTGAAAATTGAAACAAGAAAAGAATCAAAAGAATTGCAGAAATTACCTTTTTTAAATTCTTGATTAACAGAATTCTAGTAGATTGAAGTGGAATTGGATTGTGCCTGAGATTCTCAAAGGAATACAAAGAGCCATCACAGTCTCTACTAGGCAGTAGATTTTAAGGTAAAAACTACTTTTAGTAATAATAAATAAAAATAAACAAATGTGATTATTTCCCTGGGGTACCCTAGAAATGAAAACTGCAAGGATCAGAGTTTACTCTTAACAGGTTTATTGGATTGCAGAATGCTCCTTTCTTTCGAAGAAAGAAAAAGAAAAATGGATATACAGATATGCACCATATTCTTCAAAAAAAACCAGTTTATCATCTGTATTTATGGGAGGTCTTATGACAGAGAATTACAAGCCTGCATGTTAGAGGTCAAATTCTGTCCTCCCAAGTGGTAATACCTAGAGCTAGCCAATGCTTTGCTAGCTTTCTACATTCATTCAGGAAGACAAAATATCACCAAATAGCTTCCACCCAAGGTGCAGGCTTGGATGGCTCATTTCCTTCATCAGCCCTTAGGTTAAAACAAAAGGACAGACTCTTTCAAATGTTTGAAAATACAGTATATGTGTCCATAATTGCACACCTAAATGTTCTGCCACGTAGATTGTGTAGATCGCTGTTCCCTCTGCACAGGAATGTTTCTTAGGAAGTCCATAATGCACACCTCTTTGGAAAACTTCCTTTGGAAGCATCTGTGGATTTTAACCAGACACAAGCTGAAGAAAGTGTCAGAAATTGGGAAAGATTGGGAAAGTCCTTTTCTGCCAAAATCCAGTCACTGTGATGTCACATCACTTTCTGCCTTCAAAGCCGTATCCTAATCCATTTTCAGCATTGAACAAACATTTGCTAGGCCAGAAAACTGGGAAGTGTGAGAGAATCAGAAGAGTAAAAGTGAGAGAATTCATGGTTTAATAGGTAAAGCAGAAGTCATGCACATAGGCAAAAGAAAAACAAGATATTTATTCAGCACTTCCTGTGGGCAGGCAGGTGTTCAGCCGTCCCGAGGAAAGCAGGGCTCCATCACAAGTAACAGTGTGATTACCTCTATCCCAGTCAAAACCATCACTGTAACAAGGGCCTTCTTTCTTCATTGAAAAGAAAGTTATGAACAAATCAGATGGAAGGCACATTTTCATACCTCTTTTCCTCCCTGCACTCTGCAGCAAGAGGGAAGGGAGCAGCTTGGCAGGACAAGAACCATGGGTGTCTCCTGGTGAGGGGCAGGTAGGAAGTGGAGATACTGAGAAGGTTTTCAATAGGCCAAGAGTAAGTCCCATAAGAAGTCTGAGATGTTGATATCTCATGAGCACCAAAACACAAAATCATCTGGAAAGTAAAAATGCCTGTTTCAGTTTAAAAATAGAAGAACAATGGAAATCTTCCTTCCATTTAATTAGATTTGAGAAGAAAATCCATAAATTACTTCTTGAGGCTAATGCCCTCAATCAAAGGTATGAGGAACAGAAGTCTTAAGCATCAAGCTGTGCTTACCAAATGTGTCTAAGCACTCTGCAGGCTCTGAATTGAGATATTTAGGTGAATTATGTGCTAGTAAATAAATTACACTGAGTTCTACGTAATATTGCTTTGACTTTACCTCCCAAAATCCACAGCACCACCAGATCTTTCCAAGAGTACATATTCCCTTTATTATCCCATCTGATCCTACTGCAATACTGTGACCCTGCTGTGAATATCTTTTTCAAATTGAGGGTCACTGCAGAATACTTTCCAGAAAAGAAAATACTGTATAAATATCTGAAAATATATCAGCTTAACTATAAGTGTAGTTAAATGTAAGTAGCACAGACTTATTAAACCCATCAGGAAATTTAAAGAAAATCCAGCAATGATTTTCAGTTCTGTTTCCAGATGAGAAAGAGACCCTAGATACTGAGGCATTATTCAGTCAGTATCCAGAGACCCTGGGGTCCTAATTAGCTCAATACACAATACCTGTTGCCTATAAAAACAAAGACAGCATATAATCCATATGTGTGCAGAGCAGACTTTTTGCTTACAGTCTTTACAGTTGCTAATACCTTTAGGAAAGCCTGGTTTTACTGGAACAATAGAACTGAGTGTTGGAATGCTATTTTAGAAGGGATTCTGTTTTATAAGCAGTGGTATAGAAGTCAAAATAAACATGGAGGACATATTCCAGAAGGAAAGACAGGAAGAATCATATGTAATCCTTGGATAGCTTAACCATAAACAGGTCCCTACTTCTATTATGGTCCTTAATAATTTGCCACAAAAATCAAAGAGAATGCTGAACTGTATCACAAGTTTCTCTGCTTGGTAAATAACTGTAGTTTGGCTTTCCAGACAGCATCTGGGGACATTGCACTGCTGTAACACATTCAGGGAGTGGGAATTGGCAGGCAGTTTACTGGCAACACAGAGTCTAACAGGTCATTGACTTTATCCCCTTTTATCCAAAATCAGTTATAAATTGCAAACACTTAAGTTGAAAAAAGTGCTATATTTAGAACATAGGCTCTTCTGCATTATTATTCTATATTCCCTCTTCTCACAGATTTCAGAATTAATTAAAAGAAATATTGGTCTGCAAATTTGCTATTTATTTCTGTACCAGTCAAAAGATAAAACATGAAATAACCCAATGCAATATGTATATTTTATTTGGCCTAAAAAATAGTAATGGAAATAGGCATATATTTTTGAATCACTGTTCACAGTTATTAAAAAAATTATAAAACTATGTTCTGAGATGACACCTGTGTCCATAGGCTGGAATTAAAGCAACTAGCTGTAATGGAGCTTACAGCTTTATCCAATCATTTACCTGAGGTCAGCAAATTACCTTCTCAATGGTGAAAGATTATGCAATTTATTCTCTCTTGTGTGTCCAGTATTTCCAGAGGTAAAATGGTTTACATTCATTCATTCGTTCATTCATTCATACAAACAAACAACCAAACAAACAACCCTCCCCCCAAGGAAAAAAACAATGCCAAACAGACAGGTTTTTGACCCTTATGATATATTTATTGAAGCTCCTTCCTTCCTACCAATTGCGTCTGGTTATGATTTTTCTCCCAAAAAGCTGAGAAGGTAAGAGTTCATTTCCTCCTTCACTCTGACTTGATAATGAAGGTGAGCATTGCTTGTTTAGGCCTTGTCCAAGTAACTATCCATATTATTTAACTAGTAACCAAGAAATAAAGCAAGTTTACAGTTTAACGAAGTTCTAACACTTTTATGTTCATTTTTATTTACCAAATCACACAGGGGCATGATAAAATGTAACTAATTAAGAACAAAAAATTATAGATCAACTATTCCTTTAAAACGGTCATGTAAGTGTATCTAACACCAGTATGCCATTGCAATTCAAATCAAAAGGTAAACAATAATATTTCACAGGTCCCCTAGAAAGTGATATTGAATAAATTCTTTATAACCTCTCTTGTATCCTGTACAAAACTTGGTTTATTCAAAAATAAAATCTCCAATTTATTTCCACATAAATAAAGTCTTTCATGTGAACCTCTCTACAGTGTGGCTTTCCACAGCAATTGAAATCTTTTTTTAGTGCCTGAAGTCAAGTTCTGTTCTTTTATAACTCAGTTTTTGACTTGAATGCTTTTGCCAGTGAAAGGCTCTCACTTCTTGTCAAGGAGGTCTGCCATCTGTGGACTAAATTAGTTCAGAGGAGCAAAGGTGAAGGGCATTTGTAGTAAGAAAAGCTCCACTTTTCTAAAGGAGAGTTTTTGCAAAATTCAGAGTCACCTCCTTCCTTGTACAGTGATCTTGTGGCTTTCTCTTAACATGGCCCAGAAATTATTAGCACCAGAGATGAAGCAAATTGTTCTGAGCCAACCAAATTCTTCCTGTGTCTCTTACCCTCAGAAGACATCAGGAAGATAGTCAGTAGTTTTCAACTTTAGCATCCTTTAAAAACAATAATTATTTTAGGCATTGATTGCAAAGATTTTACTAAATGCCTTTTAGTACCACTCTGATCTCAATATCACAGAGGAGAAGTTTGTTTCTCTATATGAAAAGAAAACTGATAGAACTTTCAATTTTATCTTGAAAACCTTAGCCCAAATCTCAGGAGCTTATGACTGTGTCTCTTTGATGTGCGAAAATGTGATGTAACTACATGGCCTTTTCATTAAAATAATGTGCTCTCGTGTTATTCTAAATGACTTTTGAACTTTTTCCTTTAAAGAAGCTTTGTCATACTCCAATGGTTTCTGTTTAAATTCAGCATATCTGTTATCTGATCACAGCTGAAGGTCTTTACAGCGTAAGTCAAAAGAGCTATCTCTGTGCCAAGGTCACTATTGCTGTCTGGTTCCTTGCCAGCATCATTTCTCTTCACCGTTTTCCCCACAGCTTTGCAGAAGCTGTTGCAGAAGCTGGATGCATCCAGTTTGCCTGGAGCATATCTCTTCAATCTGATGAGACCACACTAGACTGCTCTTAAGGAACAGAGTGTCTACTAGGCTTCCTGTAATGGCAGTGTTTTTACAGAAAGTAAAAAGCAGGTTAAACAGGTGCTCATCCCCTGAAGAGACATGGCCAGTCACCTTCTAACAGACATGTCATCCAGTAACTCACTCATCTATCACAGAATAAACATTGCTGGGAGCTTCCAGGCTTTGGCTCTATTATGTCTTGAAACCCAGAGGAATTGGGGTTACAGAAGGGGATAGTGATCCTCTAAATATAAATATTCTCTCTGGACAATTCCATATCATTAAAGGCAGGTGTCTTTCAGAGAGTAAAAATGTTATTAAGATTCAATGAAGCAACTGCAGAAATTGCTCCCATTTGCACCTGCCTCCACACAGGTTAAGAGGAACCTGAGTAAAATTATCACCTCCCTAACCTCCAAATCCTTATCCAGTGCTATAGGGATGTAAAAAGACAAACAGTAAATGCACAGCTGTGGTAGGTTGCCCCTGGCTGGAGAACAGGTGCCCAACATAGCTGCTTTATGACTTCCTTCCTTAGCCAGATAGTGAGAGGAAATAGAACAAAAGGCTTTTGGGTTGGGATGAGAGGGAAAGATCACTTAGAAGTAACTGTCACAAGGAAAACAGACTTGGAGAAAAATTATTTCATTTATTACCAATCAAATCTGAGTAGGATAATGAGAAATAAAAAATTAAAAACTTTAAAACACCCTCCCCACCCCTACTCCCATATCCCGAGGCTTGACTTTACTAGCAATTTTCTCTGTCCACACCTCTCCAGCAACTCACGGGGACTGGGATAGGATCTGCAGTCAGGTCATCACATATTGTCTCTGTTGCTCCTTCCTCCCACGTGGAAGTGGGTCCCTCCCACAGGAGTCCTCAATGAAGTTCTCCAGTGTGAGTCTTTCTCAGGGGCTACAGTTCTTTGCAATCTGCCCCAGCATGGGTCACTCCTATGGAGAGCAGTCCTTGTAACTAACTAACTAACTAACTAACTAACTAACTAACTAACTAACTAACAAAAACTAAACCTCAATTAAGAAGCTACAACTATGTGTGTGTCCATTACTGAAAAATATCTAGGTTCATCCGATGATTTGCTTTCATCTCAGATGTTCCTTAAGAAGAAAATATGATCTTTTTCCATCCATTATGATGCGCTAACCATAAAAGACCAGATACGAGCTTCCTGGAAACTTTTGATTTCAGAGAATGTGAAACAGACTAGAAACCTATATTTGATCTGTAAAAACCTACAGGGCAAACTTAAAAACAGATAATCATCAGTGAAAATGTAAATACCAGCTTTTACTTAATTTTGCTGGGGTTTATGTAATTTTTTTGCCTCTGCTTGTATCCTGCTGCGCTTATACTGGTTATATCTCTCTCATTCCAATGAAAATTTGATATTAAATCACTGTTCTTCTGCTGTCCAGCAGAATACTGAAAGAAATGCTCTTCATGATAAATTCCAGTAATTTTTGACCCTTAGCTTACCTCAGAGAGCCACATCAATGGTATTGATAAGGCTTCATATTACCATCTCAGGAACATAACAAGGTTAAGACAATTGCCATGTCAGCAAGACGCTGAGCTTTTGACTCATGACTTTACAAAATCAGAGTAGGATTATTGCAATTTATTGTTGGCAGCTCTCCCAGACTGTTCACTATGTAGGGTGGATTTCACACAGAACTCAGCAGCCGAAACATTCAAACACTAATACAAAATTATCAAACATGACAAGTAACATCACCACCAGACACGTGACATTGAAATTCTGATCTGATATAAAGAAATTGTAGAACAAGTACTTTTTGTAAAGATTGAGCATAGCAAGAAATTATTTAATCTAAGGGTTATCAGCTTGTCATTTTAGAAGGTAACTTACTTTTTCTATCATTATGTCTTTGGCAATACTTTGTCTCTTTCACCTCTGTGGAATGTCTTATTATGATGAGCTTTAAGCTTCTGTTTCATTTAATTTTAGATTTTAATATCTACCTAATATTTTTATCTTGATAGCAATATCTTGGATGGATTGCTCATTAGAATATCCTAATCCCTATTGTGCTCTGTATTTTTAGATTTAAAGTTTTAACAATAATAATAAAATAATATGTAAGATGTACACTCTTTTTTTAAGTTGATGAGCTTTTGCTGGGACACAGTCAGGTTTGCAGGTATTAACTCAACAATATCTGAAATAGTCTGAATCTATTTAGCATTTTCCATCTCAAGATTTGAAAATGTTTTACAAATAATTATATATCCATATAGGCATAATTTATATTTTTGCAAAACAGCTGGTACTATTTTCCTTTTTAAAATTCTCACTAATAATGATATTAATAACAATATTAATAACAGTAATAATAATAGTAGGAAAATAATATCATGAAGGGCTAAAAAACAAGAACTTGTGCCACATATAGTTTCAAGTAAAAAAAAAACTTATAGAAAGGCTGTCTTTTCATAATATTTAACATAGAAAAATATAAATTTTAGTGAAGACATTTTTGTTTTGGCTTAGCCTTTTAATAAGAGTGGCAAAAAGAAAATTACCTATAGAAAGTCCAGCTGCTCTATTTTGTCCATACAAGAGTTGGGCAAAATGATAGAACATTTTTACTATTGCCAATGCATCCCTTTCTTGTAGATAGAAACACCATGCTGAGTTCCTAGGCTCTGCTCCACTGGTCATGATCACTCACTTTCTCTGAATTTATTTCATCAAAAAGAGAAGAAATTAAATCAGGACCATCCAACTATAAAACACTGAAAAATTTATGTTGGAAAGGACCTCTGGAGGTCACTTAGTCTGGCCTCCTGTTTAGGGAGAGCCTACATTAAGTTTCCCAGAGCCTTGCCCAATCTTGTTATGATTATCTCTGATGAGGAAGAATCACAACCACTGGGCATCCTCCTCCTCCACTGTTTGACCACCCTCATGGTTCAAAAATTTTTTTATTCCTGATCAGAATTTCCAAAGCCCAACTTGTGTCCTTTGCCTCTAACCTTTCCAATCAGAGAGGAGTCAAATTAGGTAGATGAAGAAGCAGAAATAGTACCTTTTATTCTTTTATTCTTTCATATGGACAAACCTGTTTCTTACAACTTCTCTTTGTACCTCTGTGCTCCATCCCCTGATGTTGATAGCCTTCTTCAGGCCTCACTGCAGAAGGTTTTCTTGCTTTGTGGAGTGCAAGACTAGGGGCAATACCCCAGAAGTGGTCTCACAAATGCCAGATATCAATCATTTCTCTTGACATCTTAATTACACTTGCTGATACATCCTAGGATACACCTAATTTTCTTTGCACATGCTTTTTTGATTGCATATAAACTCTGTCCCAGATTTTCCTCTCTATTCACTTCTCTTCCCACAGACCGAGCCAAACCACTGGTGAGATGATAACTTTAAATTCTGTCTGTACTGATGAGAAGCATCAAGCTGAGTTTGGGATGGAATGAGAAAATGAGCATACTATAAAACTGGCATGTGTCTTGAGCTCATACATACACACTGGAATTACGACTTTTAGTGTTCAGCTGGTTCTTGTGATGGTCTTCGCAGACTCCCTGAGGATCAGGTCTGATAGGCCACTGGTTAGTTTTGAAAAATATTCTACTGTCCATTATTGTCTCTGTGTGTCAAATCTTTTCTAGCACACAGAAGCTGTGTGATCCCATACACATATTTTTCTTTAGCATATTTAGTATAGTGGATAGTGTAGACCATACCTGGAGGTAAATCTGTGTAAAATTTGTGAGTGTTAATGGCCTTCTTCTAAAAGAGTACTGATGATGGTATCTTCAATTGCCCCTGACCTCTCTGACACAGATGCTAACAACCCATTTTCCCTATATCACAGAGCTCTAATAATCTGTTCCCTGCTGGTACCTGGCTCTGCTCTGCTCGTCATGATCACTCTCTTTGAATTTGTTTCTTCAAAAAAAGAAGAAATTAAACCAAGACCATCCAACTGTAAGACAAAATTTTTGTCCATAAAATTGTGTTCTTGATTTTAAATAAAATGTTGAGTGTCTGCTTTATCATATCCAGAAAAAAACCCAAACAAATAAACAAAACAAAAGTCATTTAGCTTCAACAGTCTTATGATTCTTGAATTCTTATTTAAACCAAGTTCTTAGAACATGTGGCTGTCTCTCATCCACCAATGAAATCTTTAATCAATGAGGTAATGATTAAGCAATATCCAAAATTTTAAAATCTCTTCTTAGATGAAGATTGAACTCAAGTCAAAGTCATTCAAAAAGATTCAGGCTTGAACGTTTGCTTAAAAATCTCTGATGACCAAATGACAAAGGATACAAAAATTAACTTCCACTCATGGCTGTGACTGCGAATATTTCCAGATATCCTTCTGCCAATTCAAATGCAGAAATATAAACTCTATATCTAAAGATTCAACAGAGTAATACCTTTTATTTTAAGCAATTGACAGCAATTTCACATTTAAATTGTTTTAGTTAATTGTATGTGAATTATCACAATATTAGAGAATAGGTACTCTTAAGCCCACTTTACAACATGACTTTTTAATACTGAAGTTGTACAGTGGTGCCTGTAATGGTAGCAGCAAAACTATTAGGTAGTTTTTATCAAAGAAACACTAACAGCCTCATTAGAAACAAGTTTAATTTTAAAAGACAGCACTTGTTATATCATAAGTGAAAGAATTTATATGAAAAATTTCTAATGGATGATTTATTCCTTGCAGAAGAAAAATGCCTGAAAATATTAAATACATCAGAAAAAAAAAAAAAAAGTAAGGACTTTCACATATTTCTGTAAAAAGTTTCCTTCTGAATGACAGAACATTTAACTACATGAAGAATTGTAAAGATTACATAGTTCTCCTGTTCCTGTTAATTTGTGTAGATACAATAGCCAGTATAAAATATGTGGTTATTGTGTAGATATTCAAGTATGCTTGATACTTAATAATACTGAAGTATTAAGTATCAATTACATTGAAAGGTTTTAATTAGATCAGTCTGATATTTGATGTTTTGGAGAATTTCGGTCACCTCTTGTCCAGATAGTTTTCATCAAGATTAAACAAGCTAGGCTGATTTTCTCATGAGTCTAATGCACACTGAGCTATTCTGGATGCTGAGAAAACCACAATAACACTATTTCTTCTTTGCATACAATCCACAGCTAAATCATAAAATTTTGTCTCTACCTATTGTAGAGACAGCAGAAGGATACACATAGACACATAGAGAAATTTCTTTACTCCAAAAGTGCAAAAAGGTTACTGGTGGTAAACATTTCAGTTTTCTTAAACAGGGAGAGGTCCTGATAACAAATCTTGTAGCTGTGGTTCATCTTATCACATATCTGGAGTATCCCAAAAATAAAAGGAAACTGTCTTAACCTTCTTATACTTGTGAGATTTTCTGTGATTTATGAGACCTTAGAACAGATATGTCCAGATTTGATACTCAGTCCTTCTCTGACTCAGAGATGTTTGGTAGGTCTCTTAATGTCTTTCAGACTTACTTTAAGAAGTTCTTCACTATGAGGGTGGTGAGGCACTGGAACAGATTGCACAGAGAAGTTGTGGGTGTCTCATCCCTTGAAGTGTTCAAGGCCAGGCTGGATGGGTCTCTGAGCAAACTAGTCTAGTGGGAGGTATCCCAGCCCATAGGACAGAGTTTGGAACTAGATTTTTAAATCCCTCCCAATCCAAACCATTATTCTATAATTCATATATTCTATGATTCATGTCATCTTTACAACACCTCTCCACAAGGAACCAGAAGTGCCTGCTTGATGAAACTGATGGAACACGATGGGAAGCCACTCTTTGACCATTCTGATATATTGCCCTGACAGAGGAATTTCAGTGCATCCCCATAGGGCCTGCTGCCAGTCAGAAATTTGACATTAGTGCTTTATCTTACCAGGACCAAGCACCAGTCCCTTGATTTAGCAGACCTCTGTCAAGGGAAGGGCCAAATAAATAAATTGTATCTTCATTGCAGGAAAATGTCTCCAGCTGATGTAAATATAAAAAGCATCTGCTCTTTTCTTACTATTGTCAGTATATATTATTTGTTAGAATACTAACCCCCTACAGATGACCAGCTTAAAAACTGAATAAATACAAAGCAAGTGAGATGAGATTATGTTACATCAAATTTTAAAATAAAATGTAAAGTAAAATATAAATCAGTCTTACCAATGTCCCTGCAGATAAGGTATCTTGGGTTCTTTCCACAAAAAAAAGAGACTTCTAGTACTCTTGGTACATGTAAAATGCTAGACATAATCTGCATTCTTAAGATTGAAGTGACCTTTTTCTGGGATCATATTTGATGATTTTTTTTCAGACTTCAAGTCAATTTAGTTTTAAACCAGCAGACATACAGTTAGACCAGTCTTCTGGTCTCTGAATTTATTCAATATGATATTTTTTAACCATCTGGATAAGTTCAGGTTTTATTTTCTTTCTCTTTCCTAATGGGGCTTCTTTTACTGCATGCAGTTTTGGCAGGATACCAGCAACTATATCTGTGAGGTGCATTCTATCCAGAATGCCAGGCAGCTTGTTAATCATCTCATGTGTTTAAGACTGTCCTGTGAATCCTCTTCGGAAATTATCTGTAAGTTCATTTTCTTATCTGCATTTGCAGACTGCCCTTAAGTCAGGCTTAAACTATGTGTATGGTGGGTCTGCCCACGGGATTTAATTTGATCACTGAAATTCAGAGCTAACTTCATAAGGTAATAGTTGGTCACTGCCTTACCTGCACTACCAGACAAGTGAAAAGACCTGAAATCTAAAGTAATGTACAATAGTCAATACAAAATCAGGTATCTTAATGGAGCATTTGTGCTAATTAAGTTAAAAATGTCAAGTGCACAACTTAAATATTTTGCATAACTTAAATATTTATTGCCGTTTTTAGCTAATGTGTTTAGATTACACCAATTACAGTCATCTCTTTTTGGGCCTTAACACCGTGGTGCAGCTGGCATGATCTAATGGCATAGCTAATAATTTATTATGTATCATAGCCCAGCTTGGATTTAAAGCACTATTAGTAAGGTTATAAAGCTGAGGGATTTGCTTTGACATAAATCTGTATTTTGTGGGTAAGAGGTGTATCTATTCCCTTTATTATGTACTAAAATATTTAAAATAGAACTCATGAATATGTTTATGACATTCAAAAATTTACTAGCTGACATTTATTCCTTGTGTGAAATTTGTATTTGATTATGAAAATGTAAGGGAAACTACAGGCATTAGTTGATTTATACAATGGAATTGCTTGGGCACACTTCTTATGTGTCACCGTAACATTTAAGATATAATAAAATATTGCAGCTATTTTGTTGCAAATTATTAAATTTAATCTTCTGAAGATAATTTTATTGGCAATGTTTGGAAGCTGACCTTTACCTGCATGACACTTTCAATAAGAAATGTCAAGAAAGATTACAAATTACTTTTACAGTGCATTAATATTTTATAAAATTTATTTTAGATCATTTAAGGAAACCCACATACTACATAAACACCCTGCTATAACAGAGGTGTTTGACACTTCAGAGCACCATGAAAAGGAATTTGATTTCTTACAGATCATAAAGGAATGGAGGTAGTAGGGGACAAACTGTGACACTTCACTCTTTTTAAATGGATCTTAATTTTATGAATGTATATACTTATGATAATGGAACAACAAAGAAGCAAGATGATGTTAAGTATGAGACATCAGGATCTGCCTTTAGGTACTGCATCCTCTCAAGGAGTGCACTGACTGCATCAAATATCTTGAGGACTTTGCTCCTGAAAATACTTCTATATATTAATTTAAAAAAAAATGTTCTTATCTAAAATGGACCCAAAGCAAGGCAGTAGAAAAGGATCTAGCTCTATATTTCTCCTTGCACTTATATCCAAGTTTGACAGCTTTTCTACAGAAGTTCTGCCAGAGATGGAAGTAAAGCATCTAATTCTGGGCTAGAAAAATTATTTGTTTGAGATTTTTTTTTTCTTGATGTGGATACTCTAGATCTCTTCAGCTGATTGATTCATCCTATTCTCCATTCACAGCTGGTAGAAAAAACAGGCACTTTTAGGGCACAGTTTGTCTACTTTTGAAAGAGGTAGCTTAAATAATTTGAACCTCATTCTGAAAACAAATAGGTATCCACTGAGTACAAAAGAGACCTAAGGTCAGACGTAGATGTTTTTATTTGGTTATTTAAATATCACCCCTCGTGTTTATTCAATGGGAGAAAGATTAATGAACATTCAGTAAAAACATCCTCATGGGACATATAGGGTTGGGTTTTTTTTCACAAAATAGTGCAATTATCTAATGCAAAAATAGGCTTTTTAAAGTATGTTTATAGTGAGAGAAGATCTCAGGAAAATATTATCCTCATACTTGTTGTAGATGGCCACCTGGCCAATAAGGACTAAGAAAATGCAGAAGAATTCTATGTTTTTTTTCCATGCAGTTTTTAGTGTTAATTGTACATCTTGGGCTGCTCGGTCACCTGAGGTGGAGCACAACAACTGTGGGAACTTTTGGCTGGTTTTGAACCCTGAAATTGTATGAGCTAAGTGTTCTTAAGTCCAAAGAACCAGATGGATTTCATCCTGGAGTACTGAAGAGGATAATGGACATTACTGCAGGACCCCTCCATCATCCATCAGCCAAGGTCTTGGGAGTCTGGGAAGGTTCCTGCCGTCTGGAAGCCAGCCAATGGTATCTCAGTTTACAAGAATGGCATAAGGGACTCAGAAAACTACAGGCCTGTCACTATAACATTACTTTCTTAAAAAAATTATGGAGAAGATCACACAGATCCTATTGAAAAGCATTTATAGGACAATGCAATGATCAAACTCAGTCAACATGGGTTCACAAAGGGAAAGGGCTGCTTGCCTTCAAGAGGGATCTAGATAGATTGGATCATTAAACTATGTTTAATGGGATAAAGTTTAATATTGTATTATTAATATCATATCAATGATACTTATATTATTAAAATAATATAGGTAGGATGGCATAATACCAGGCATAAATGTGAACTGGGAGAGGAGCAGTTGGAAAGAAGTCCTGCAGAAAGGGCCCTGCAGGTGCTCTCTGACAGCAGGCTCAATGTGAGTCTGCAGCGTGTCCTGGCAGCCAAAAGGACAAACTCCATCCTGGGGTGCATCAAGTACAGCATCAACACCTGGTCAAAAGAGTAGATTATCCCACTCTATTCAGCATTGGTGTGGCCTCAGCTTGAGTGCTGTGCTCAGTTCTGGGCCCCACTAATTGAGGAAGATATTAAGTCTCTCAAACGTGTCCAGAGGAAGGAAAGAAAGCTGGTAAAAGTGGTGGAGAGAATGTCCTATGAGCAGCAATTGAGGACTTGGGGTTTCTCTAGTTTAGAGAAGAAGAGTCTGAGGAGTGATCTCATTGCTCTCTATGCCTTGCTGAAGAGGGAAGACAGGGAAAGGGAGGTCCTGAACTCTTCTCCCTGGGATTCAGTGATAAGATTTATGGGAGTGGTTCAAAGCTGTGTCAGGAGAGGATCAGTCTAGATTAAATAAAATTTCTTTACCAAGATGGTGGTCAAACACTGGAACTGGCTTCCTACAGAAGTAGTCGATGCTCCAATTCTGTCAGTGTTTAAGAAACAATTGGAAAATGCCCTGAGTAACACAATTTAACTTCTGTTTAGCCCTAAATTTTTCAGGCAGGTGTAGCAGATGGTCATTGTACATCCCTTCTAACTGAAATAGACCTGCTCTGTTCTGTTCTGTTCTGTTCTATTAAATGTTCCGAGGTGCTCCTTTGCAATACTTCTGGTTTAGGTGTCCTTCCTCATTCTCTTGAAAAGTTCAATTGCTGCATTGATTTAACTATTAGGTCTATATAATTAGATAGCATGTACTTTTAGGAAATACTGCGTCTTCTTCATTCTTTCAGTTACTTCAGGGCACAAGCGTTCTACCGCATTTAAATTATCTTCACACATTTATGTTATTTCCTCTCAAATATTGATATCATTGTTTGATAGCATAAAATGTGATGCTGAAAGAGAAAATGACAATTATTTGGCTTAAAACAGCAGTCAGAAAGTTCACATGAAGCAAGTTCTTTATTTTTGATTTATAAATAGTAGAATTGTAACATTTTTTTTTATTCTAATCAATTTTTTGAAGAAACTGCTGTCTGTTGCACTCCCAATGAAGAAACACCCCATGTACAGAAATGGTATAAGCCTAACATCAGTGATCGTAAAACAGTCTCCCTCTGGCTTAATTGCTTATCAAATATCAAGAATTTTTCTTAAATTTCATGTTGTGAACAAACTAATGGAGAAAACAGTCAAGGCAAATTCAGGCTGGATATGCCACACTGCACCACTACCAAAAAACCAATCAACTCAAATGAAAAGAGGTGTGCAGAACCTACCACCTTGTTTAGAGTAATACATGATGAGTAAAATACTTCTGCTTACTGGAAAGACTTGAAGATTCTGAAAATAATTTAATTTATGAATGTTATTTTCCTTTACATAATAGTCAACTGGAAAACAGAAGGAAAGTTAACTTCATTGTCTTGGTTTTGTTCAGTCCATATCCAATACCATTGGAGTGTTCACTCCAACCCTAAAAGAGCTAGGAGTGTTCATACTTTAGAAATGCTTTATCTGACACATCAAAATGTCTCTTGTGAAGGAAGACAAACTCCTGCACAGAAGAATAAGCTCACAGACAGACACATGTGAGGGCTGATACAGCTGTTTAGCAACCAGGGGAAGGGACACTTTTCACTAAAGATCCCCACCATTTCTCACTTCTCAACTTAAGGAAGAGCCATAAACTCAAAACAATTTCAGCCGCAGAAGAGGTTCTGAACTATAATTCTTTATTTCACTGGACACCAAAACCTTTTGACTTAGTGGAAACACTGGCTTCATGACACATTTTTTATTTGTGCTACTTTCAGTTGCAAAAGGCAGTGTCTCTCTTTAACAGCAATCCAAACATTGGCTCTTCCCCTTCCCCCTATATCTCATACGTACCGAACACCTACTTTCCTTCTTGGATCTTCTAATTAACATAACTAAATTAAACAGAGCAATTATTCTCAGCCTATACTTAGCTTGAACTACGTTACTTCTACACCTGAATATCATCTGGAAAGTTTATACGCCTGAAAATTTCTGCTTTTTCTTCCAGGTACAGCCATGTGCCCGGTAAAAAACAATGCTACTTTATGTGGCCTGTCCTTTTTCTATATCTAGAGAATTATCATTGTTACACCACTACTGAAAAATGCTATTATTCCACAATTTCAAAGGGGAAATAAAATATACAAAAAATCAGAGCGATTTTTATGGTGGATTTAGTGGTAAAGTGGGTTTCTGTTGAAATGTTGTGTTTGATGTTGATGTGTATGACATTTCATTTATTGAATACTGCAAACAGAGGCCAAAGGTTGTTCAAAACAACTTTCAGTGTTCTCTGCTCCTCGAAACCCACTCCAGGATTATAATCAAGCATTTATTTATAAACCACTAGGGTTACAGTAGGATGATTTGGCATTTATAAACAAATCTCTGGTTTGTTGTATTTTATGTGCATATGTGAACACCCACAGAGTTTACACATAGGATATAATTTCCAGAGGTGATTTTTGCCCTATGTAAACTGGGAATTAATTTTGCATGGTAGCTTCCTTTTCCCAGCAGCTAGCATTTCCACAGCTGGTTGCTGTTTTACTCACCCATATTTTTTATCACATACTATTTTTTCAGTGACTCTCTTGCTTGCCAAAAGAAGGAAAACATTTATCCACAACAAATCAAAAGCTGTGAAAAAATGATACTGAAAACATGTTTTTTCTTTTGTGATTACAGAAAGCCCACAGCTTTTCTCTTCAGATTTAACTGTTGCAAAGTTGTGGGTTTAAGACTTTAAAGAGCAAGAATTTGAGTTCTGTTTATTTTGACAAAAAATGTCAAAATTAAAAATTTTATTACAGTAAATAACATAGATGATTTATTAAGATGCTTTAAAAAATAATGGTTTATATGAAGTATTGTTATGCTTTTGTTTCCTTGTTTATCAAACCTTTTAGCCATATCTGTAAATGAAGTAGCAGAGCACAGCCTCTCCAAGACAAAGATTTCAACAGAGAAAGTGAGATTAGAAGGAGCTTGTGAAAGTATTTTTTAGATAAGTCTCAAATGTCAATGCACAGAAAGGACTCACTACCTCCTGCTGTTGAGCCTATTGAAAAAATACTTGTAATAGTTTTTATATGTATTTTTGAAGGACTGAAGTGATTGACCTCAGTTGCCATAATGTTTGAAGAAGTTCTGAATGATAAGTGAGGGTGAGGACATTTAAAGCTTTTCTTCATTCTAATTAACTGATGGTAATGATAGATGTAACCTCAAGGCAATGACATTATCCCTTTAGACAAGGACAAAAGTAGTCCTGTTTGTTCCAGTATAGATAAAGATTTGATTTGCCTGTTTACCATAGGAGAATTGACATGAACTTTAATCATTCAACTGATGAATTATGAGATGCAAAGCTGTAAGAAATACATTATTTATTTTACAAATTAATAGATGTCATAAGCATTGAAAATCACACTGTATTAAACAGCCCATAATGCTTTCCAAACCATTTTGATCAACAAGAAAGTGATGATAACTTAATGATTACTCTAATCTATTATACAGGGTCACAGAAGGACTTGTGAAACCTTGTCAGTCTAAGGAGTCTCTGTCTCCTTTTCTTAGAAATCACTGCTGCTGCAATAGAGTCAGCTGGTAGGATTTTGTGCTTCAGGTGCGTCTGGCCGGCATCCTGCCGCTTAGCTGAAGTGGCATGGAGAGATGGCTTAAAGACAGATGACAGACTATGCACCCTACAGCTAAGGCATGGGTAAGCACTTTGTTCAGTCCCCCCTACCTGTGAAGGAGCTCCAGCAGGAAGGAGGAGCAGGCAATCAAGGACAGGTAACTCTGGAAGATTGGTTAATCCTTTACCCTCCTGCACACAGCACGTAATATTTCATATATCATCAAGATGTATTTTCCAAGAAAGAAAGGATGAGAGGGACAAAATGAAAATTGAGAAGAATGTTAAAAACCCTCAAAGGGCTGTGTTTATAGCTCTTTTGTTATTCAGCTCTCCTAAGAGCTGCCATTTATCATTAAGTATTTTGAGAATATCTTTTGTATGGTAATGACAGTCATCAGTAATAATTTTCATTGGTGTCCATGCTTTTTACATCTTAAACGAGCACCTCTGCCATTACACAGTGATAATTTCTGCAGTGAGACTGTGCAGGGGGATCCTGGCTGGGATGGGGTCACCTTTATTCAAAACAGCTAGTATGATGCTCTTTTGAATCCGTGACTAAGCAGTGTGGATACAGACCAACCCTTTAGCTATTGCTGAGCAATTGCAGTAAGATTTTCTCCATTTCTCACTCTGTCCCACTACCAGTAAGAAGGATGGGAGTGAGAAGGAGAATGGGAGGGAACACCATCAGGACAGTTGGCCCAAAATTACCAGAAGCAAATTTCAAATCATGTTCAGCAACAAAGAAATTGGGGGTTTGGTTTTTCCAAACACACTACTGGTTGGAGTCAGACCAGGCACTGGTCTGCTTGTAGGAGGTGAGAAGTGATGCAAATGTGTTTGCACCACTATTTATTTTTTCTCATACCCTGGCAGAGAATGCAGAACATCTTTTAGATCTACCCTGAGGTTAGCAAAAATTTCCAGCCTCATAAAAATCATATAAAAAGGAATATGCAACTGACTCTAAAGATCTCAATAAGAATTTTAAGGAAAACTTTCATTTTTAACTAAATCATTTCTTTATTTCTAGAATATTGTTAAGGAATAGATTGTACTAGTAAATTATTTTTAATTATTCCTTTTAAAATAATTATTTAATACTTTTATACTTACACCAGCAGTGATTTTGATTATGATCCAAGTAAGCTCCTATTAATAAAGATGTATTAAATCTGGCAATAGTGTTAGGATGGAGTGTTTGATTCCAATATTTCTAGGATTACTTCAGATTTTCATCATGGTTACTGATAGGACACTTCAGACTACTAATTTTTATCCATGTCTCAAATTTTCTGAAGTCAATGTTTTGTTGATCTTTACTTTTAGGTTCAGTACAACCTTATTGTCACTTAGTAGCTGATTCTTAATAACACTGAAGTTTATTGATTTGACACAAGGGGAGATGAATAAGTGTATTATCACTTATAAAGCCAGTTTAAATTGTGTAATATTTTGCTCTGTTCATCTAATGGTTCCATTTCAGTGTATGTAATCCTAGCACATAATTTTCAGGATTAGGTGCCTGCTCTACATCCATCTTCACTATACAGAATAAAATGTGTTCAAGAGTTTTGTAATCACACCAAGTAAGGATAAGATCACAATTAAATGTTACCTGTCCCAGTAATAAGTTTCTCAGCTCAGAACATGTTATTTCACACTGCGTTCTTCATTTCCCCCTGTCATGGGAAATGAAGCCTCACTCTCAGCTGCATAATCCTTCTCTTGATGAGGCAACTTCACCACATTTCCCCATCTTACCTATCTTAGTTCCTTAATGTGTATTTCTAAGAGGAGAAAGGTTGCACTTCCAGTATTATGTCCTCATAATGCTGCATCCTCAGGTTTTCTCCAATCACAAAATTACAAGCCATTTTTCTGTAGGAATTGTTTAGTACACGTCTTTCACAGCTCAGTTCTCAGATTTTCGTATGTTTCATATTTAATACCAGTAGTAGCACTAGCAAGAATCATGCGTTTATTTTTTCTGCCGTATTGAGCCCCCTTTCTCTTTCAGATTTCATGATTCTAAACTTCCTTCTAAATGTCTTACATTAACCTTCTCCTCTACTCTCTGCTACTCCAAAGATTTGTCAATTATACCATCCCTTTCTTTGCTTGCCAAAATGTAACAACAAAAGTAAAAATTGAGGAACTGAAAAAGAGAAGTAAGAAAAAGCATTACACATATTACCAAGGATAAAACCATATTCTACCAATAACTTACTATTATTCCTTTTCATAAAAAAAAACCAAAACCAAAACAAAAAACAAACAAACAAACAAAAAACCAAACCAAAACAAAACAAAAAAAAAAAACAACCACCTGAATGTGACCTGAGAAGCTGCCAAAGCAAAACTGAAAATTACACAAATACTCCTCGGCAGAAGAGAGTTCGAGGAATTGCATCAAAAAACAAAAAAAAACCAAACCACCACAGCACTTCATGATAGTAAGAGGGATATACCCATAAGTGGGTAGCATATATATTCTCCCTTAGCTGATAGGTGTGCAGAGCTGCTTACCTGTAAGTAGCCACTGTAATTCCATGTAGGGTTCCTTATTTTTGTCTACCCTTAAGAATGAGGGAGGGAAAAGGGAATAATGATAAATTTAGAGCAATCAAGAAAATATACGATTTTTCACAGAGCTAATAAAAAAATTCCAAATACCAGCATGTCATATATGCCAAGCCATTCTACACTTAAGTTATGAAACACTGTGGCCTGATATTCCACAAGAAATTCCAGTGGAAAAAAAGCTTTTGTAGAAAAAAATGTGTTCCCAGTGTGGGTGAGAGTATTGCAGTCTGGTCCTCAGTGTGTTAGAATATATTGAGCAGATTGAGAGCACCACCTGTTCAATAATATGTAGAAACTTGACTAATGACTATAGTCTACTTTATCAGAGTAAATTTTAACGGAAAATTCTAGGACTCAAATTCATTTTTGCTTGAAGGCATCTTGTAGGGTCAGTAGGGTGATGAAGTGATACTGGTTAGAAATTCTAAATCAATGTAATCTTTAATAATTCCGTATCATACTGTATGCTTGCATCTATACTACTTTAATAACAATGGAATACAAATAACCACTACACAGAAGAATGAAACAGAGAGATAGCATATGACTATGTAGCATTAAATAAAGGAGACCCACAGCTATTTATAAACTCAGAAAAACCATGCCCTTTCTAATGGAGAAATACAGAACATTCCCCACTGACTCCATTAAAAGTAAGTCCCCTAAGGCACTGCAAAACTAAATATTTTTGTACAACACATAGTCAGAGATGTACAGTATGTGAAAATAGGCCTCGGGGCAGTAACACACATCACCAAATTCCCCTCTGTGAAAGCAGGTTGGAATTGTGCTTTTGGGCATACACATAAAACAGAATGATCACTATTCTATTCAGAATTGAAGCTATGCTTTGTTTTCATTTTTTAAAGTTGCTTTCAAGATGTTGAGGTTGGTTCTATAATTGATTGGCTAATGTCAGCCTCAGTAATCTCATATCAAAAGGGCCCTGTTTAGATCTGACAGTGGAAAAGGAAAACTTGATGGACATAATGTTTGTGGAGTGGTGTACAAAGAAATGCAGATCTTTGTTGTTCTATTCCTCCAGTCAGCTATAAAAACAAGTCTGAAGAAGCTTGGTAACTGCTGAGGCGTCATACATATTAATCAGACTGAATCAGTCATCTAATCCTGCTTTCCTTTAAGAAATGGTAAAGATCCCACAGATTTCAGTCAGAGCTCAGTGTAGGTTTTATAAATATAATGAGTGAAAGGACTTTGAAAATTAAGGAGAGATTTACTGTATGCCTTCTTACACAAAAAGATAAGACTGTGTACTGCTTTCAGAATAGAGCTTATAGAAATGTCAACAAGACAGAAAATTAATTTTATATTTGTTGCAAAATGTGTGAACAAATTGCGTCCATGAAAAAAAGATGTTCTGGGTGGGACTGATTTCTGGTTTATTTACCAAACGATTATCTCCCGTGCTATGAAGTTCTTGCTCCTTAATGTTTTAGGTGTAAAATCACTTTGAGGTCTTGCAGTGGTTTAGATTTGTCAGTTTGAGTTTCCCAGCCAATGCACCAAATAATGTTGTGGGTTTTAACGCTGACTAAAATCACCAGTGTACTTATTCATCTCTTGCTGTGAGATATAGATTAGGAGAAGGGCAAAACAGGCTTAAAACTTAAAAGAAACTTTATTAACTGGACTACAAGAATAAGAAGCATTAGAATAAAATCTCCAGAGCACCTTTTCTCCCCCTGCCCAACTTTTTCCTTTCCCAACTGACAATGGAAAGACAAACCCTGGGATATTAAAGCAGTACCAACTATACAATATTCTTTCATCAGTTCTTGTAGGGAGAGGAGTTTTGCTCTGCCATGGAGACTTCTCCACAAGAAACAGTTCTCTCATGGCATTTTCATTTCCATGAATAGCAGCTGCCCAGGCAAAAAGTTCTGCATCATGAAATTCCTCCAATTTTCACAGTCCTCTTAGAGGTGTGTCCATGGGCCATGAACTCATGAGGTATTATTTTAAGGATGAGTTTTCAAAGGCAAAGGTTCTCTTCATCCGTTTCTGCGATCATCTCTGGGAACAGAGGTTTTCTTCTTCTCTTCCTGGGGCAAAAGGGTCTACATCAACTCTCATCTCTCTCTCTGTTCAAGTTTCTCATGGGATCACAGCTTGGCTTCATCAATGGAGGACTCTTTTAAAACTCTCAAAAATTGGGCTTTCTAATACCTTAGCAGCACCACCAAATTGTTAACTGATACTTCATTTCCTTTTCAATAATATTTGTAATTTAATTCCTTTGTTCTTTTAGCTTGGATATATAATGAATCTATAAATCAAGCATTGTATTTTATATTAAGCCAATACAGGATTTCATATTAACAATGGATTTGACAATCTTTCATCACCCCATGTTTAAGGAAAGGAGGCCTCTTCAGTTGCCTTATTTTTCAGGTCTACCACATCAACTTCTAAATAAATTATTATCACATTTAAATTCATTAGCTGATTTTTTTCCTGATTTAACACAAATTAAAGTCTGCAAACTAAGCTTTCCATATGCTTGTCAGAAAATGGCCATCAGAAGTTCATGTTCTTAAAATGTCAGGTAGAAATACTTCAGTAAAATCTGAAGCGAGATTATAATTTTGCAGAATAAAAAGGTGAGATAAAATAATACCTGGGTTCTAATCATATGGATAGTGCTCCAAAACCTACTTGAGCTGGAAGGAAAAGAGGTGTGGAAGAAATGCTGTGATTATTTTCAATGGCTTGTAACTCGACAAGCATATTGGTCCTACTCTCAGTCCATGAACAGACAAAACAGGAGAAGAGAAATATCTAAGTCTTAATGCCTGTGGTGTTGTGCCTTCAGAGCACAAAAGTGATGGGAATTAATGTGTGCACTGAATGCAGTCCAGACTCCTCAGCAGTGAGTAATTAGTACTAAACTATATTGCATTAAGGGGCTAATACGTCTCTTTAGCCCAGTTTCACTGGGAAACTTATTTCAGATTACTTTGTTCTGTTCACAGGGAAAAAAAACCAAACAAATGAAAAATCCAACAATTAAATCTGATGGAATGGATTTTTTAAAAAAATAGGAGAAGTAGGTACAAATTTCTTTATATTTCTGTGCTAGTTGCCTTAAAGCAAGCACTAGTGGAGAGCTTTTGGAGATGGAAGGGTCAGTGGAAGGGGGAACCAAGTGGGTGAAGGACTGGTTGCCTTGTTCACACGCTGTTAACACAGCTGTGCCAACAGACGGAGAGAGATACCCTAAACTGGGTAGATATCTCTCCTCACAGAAGAAGTCAGAAAAAGGCTATGATGTCCTGATTCACCATTTGTTCTCATCACAGAAAAGTTACTAACCCTTTCTTTGGCACTTTGAAAAAAGCCACAATGCAGTGAGACAACTTAATATTTTAAAATAAGCCATGAGCTACATGATTATATTGTGGAGATACATTTTATATATATATTTATGTCTTAAATTTGATACAAATCAAATTTGTTACAAGTTTGTTGTGGTTCCTTTTTTGAGTTTTCCATGCCTGAAGCTTTCCAGGTCCTAAAATAGCAGTAAACTCTCCTGGGTTTGTGTAATTGTGACAGATTGTAAATTCCATAGTGCCTTTCAGTAGAACATCAAAGCATGAACATAAAATATGCATTTGGGATTATTACTTTTGAGTGACGGTGACATTTTTAAAAGTCTTTGGTGGTTATCAGTGGATAAACTGATGTACACTGTCAAAGCAGTTCACAAGTTGACAAGCCCTATCCCTTTTTAACCTCACCACCCTTTAACAGATGGGGAATTCTTAAGAGGTACTTTAAGACCAGAAAAATTTGGCTCAACATGCTGTGGAACCTGCCTATCAAACAAGTGAGGTCTTTGTGCCAGTGCCAATGTTCCACTTCAGCTATCCAATATCTGCTGATAATGTCTCTTCTTGGAAGAAGAAACTCTCTGTCCTAAACCCAGTAAGATCTTTATTTTGGGTAAATACAAAGTATTTAAAAATCTTTAGGGCACTCTAAATTTATCAGTCATAATCTCCAGTATAGAGTCATATGCTCTCCACTGAGCTATGAATTTAGATTTTAACTTGTCTCTCCTTAGACAAGTACTGCTTTGATGTCTGCTGCAACCTGGTTGAATACTTTTCTTCAGTATTATCTGCATATATTACAGAAAATATGTGAATCCACATATATATATATATATATATATATATATATATATCCATGCACTGTATTTATCCTGTATATACCTCAGTTTGGCAACTGGGAAATACAGACAAGAAAGTAAAACAATTGTATATGCTGTACTGAGAATATGCTTCTTTTGAACAATTGGAGGATCTTGAGTAACCAAAGGAGGATAAAAGAGCATGAGAAGGATGACTGATATTTTCAAATATGCCTGAGAAATTTAAAAGCCTGAGATTTATTTTCAAGAGTGGATAAATGGGATTTTGATACTCCCTAGACTATTGTCACTATCATCATTGGAGTGGAGGAAAAGTAGAAATTGGTAGTCACAATGTCTAACATTCACAAAAACTGGTGTAAAATTTTGTAAAAAAAAAAAAAGCAAAACAGGTACTTCTTGTGCTACTTTGCAAAGTCATCTTTTTATTCACTTAAGCCTCAAAACCAGAAAATTGACTTAGGTTAAATGTTTTACCTATGTCTAATAAAAAGTAGAACCTTGAGTTAAGTTTCTATTAATGTAGGTTTTATGCCTCTTACTTTCTCTTAGTGTAGTTTTTTACTTGCCCTAGTGTGGATTTACTAGATAACTTCACTACTATCTCCCTGTATTTCAGTCTTGACTGAATTAGGATTTTACCTAGAGAAGACAAAGAGGATGTACTGTAAGTTCAATAAAATCTCTTTTTTTTTCAAAACTTGAAGAGGGCCCTTTTCATCAGTTGCCCTAAAAATTGAGCCATTCTCCTTGTTAAAAGGTACTTGGAGAAAATAGGTGACACACCCTTGTGTGACAGCCAGCTCAACAGTTCAGATGGAAGAACTTATGAATACCAACACGCAAGCACACATCTAATCATCAAGAATTGGGTGGAAGGGCCAGCCTCTCTTCTCAGAGTATAGAGGAAGATAGGAAAAGTGCTGTATATCTGATATTTACATGGATCATGTTAGGTGAGATCAATAGTTCCTGTCAGTCTGTGGCAAGTGGATCACTGTAGAGAAAACATATCTCTGACAGATGTCCTTCCATGGCTGCCTTCATAGATTTAGACTACAGTCAGATTAGAAACTGCTTTTCAACTTGCAATATTTGTTCAGGCAGGATTTTCCTAATGGAAAGTATTTTCTATTCTGCTGTCATACTCAGATGAAGATATCTGCCTGATTTTATGAAATTGAAAATTAAGGGTAAGCATCAACTTGGATTACTCTAAGTGACACAGGCAATTGAGAAAATAGTAGGCAATTTGGTGATATCTTTATCTCTGTGGTATCTGAAAGAACCACATTTTGATATGCAAGTCTCAATTAATTCAGAAATGTGTATTCTTCAGGAGTTCTTCTGACATATTTCATGTTCTCCTGTCACCTGAGAATGTATAAAACTTACACTATAAACTAAAACATGATTTCCCAATATTTTTCCACATTTCTTTAAGTCAGTTGGAGCATATGTTGAATGTTCCTCTTGACTTAATAGAGGTCTTCATTGAAGCGAAAGATTAATGGCTTTGTATCTGTTAACTTTTCTTATACCTATTCTTCTTAAACAAAATGATCTGAAAATATTAACAGGACTTTTTCAGGCAATGAAAGTTCATTCTTTGTCCCTATTCTTTTGGTCTATGCTCACTTTCTTTTTTACCATGTTAGCACACTAACAAAAATGAAGGCTATCAATGGTACAAGTCTGTGTTCCATGTAACAAAGAAACAGCATCTAATCCATTTTGTTTCTGCCAAATTCCAGTGATTCAGTTTGCAGATTTATTGTAAACCACTGAAAAAGTTACACAGCATATTGTATATTGCTAGGACATCTCAACTAACTCATCACTTTCAAACAAGAAATATTATTTATTGGCTCTTTTGAATTTATATTACTACTACAGAATGACTGATCTCTGAGGGAATTTGGATCCTCCACAAACTTAAATTTTCACACCTTTTGTTATTTTTCTTATATTTTAGAGTTTCATATCCTGTAGAGAAATAATGGAATAATAGTATGAATGGCACAATTATGGAATAACGTACTTTGGAATACATATTATGATGTATTATGACATACTTATTGATAGTTACTGACAGGAAGAAGAGAAATTGATACTACTATCTGATATTTTCATGGTTAAAGCTGCTCTCAACAATACCTAGGAAATATCTGTTAGTTTATTATGCCTGATATTTTAGAGGAACGTCCCCCAAATTCGTCATCTAACATTTCTTCCAGACTAGAATTATCAGCAGTGTAACATATACTTTAGTTGTCATGTAGAAAAAGCTTCAGAGCTTATATTTTATACCTTTGTAAGCTGAAAGGGTAGGATTAAGTTATGATGATAATTAAAAATACTGTGGAGAACTATTATACTAGGACAGAAATATTGCATGCTAGTAGCTTTATTCAGAATAAAAAAAAAGATATTAGGAATTTAATTTAGTGAACATTGGCTTTGTTTTGTACATAAATTCACTTTTCCTAAAGAGACAGCCTACATACGGTACTGTGTAATAAATGTCCACATAGAGAAGTATAATAACTTCTATTCTTAGCTATGCACAAAAATAATTATATGATCTGATTTAAAAATGTATATACTTAAATAAGGAGATATTAAAGACTTGTTTTAAACAGACTTGAAAGAAAAAAGCTCAAGAAGTAAATTCCTTTGATTTCCTTCTGGGCTCTGTTCTGCACTGCCTTACATGCCTTTAATCTACAATAGTTGTACTACAGGCTTCTGCAGCATCAAGATAGCTCCTAGAAACTTCTGTCAGTTATGAAAGTATAAGACTGAGCTTGAAACAATTGAAAAAAAAAAGAAAAAAAGTGACAGAGTGAAAAAACAGCCATTGCATTTGCAGTATGCTGCTTACTGACTGAGATTCTAAAGCTGTGTCTGGGAAGTGGAAAGCACAAGGAAGTTTATGATGAGTTCCCTTCCTTTCCCCTTTTTGTTTTCCAGCTTTTTAGTTTATATATAGGTGGGGAAGAAAGCACCTGTGTTTTTCCAAGGCACAGGATATGCTTTTGTGGACTGAGCTCTGTTCTTCACTAACACTGAAAAACAAAAATAAAAAATTTCTAAGAGGCACATTCCAACACAAAGAAGAATGCAGTCAGAGGAACACAAAGACCTCATTATATGAGACTGATGGAAGCAGTGGCCCTAACATCCCACACAATTTACATGTGTGAAACTAAGGCGGATTCACAAAGGGCCATTTCTGCTACATGATGATGCAAAGGCTTATAGAAAGTTTTCATAACTGTCTACAAGAGATCTTTTCAAATTTATAAATCTCAGTGTTGAAAAGACCCATTATAGCCATCTAACTCAATGTTGAACAAAAAATGCAGTTTTATCACAGAAATTTATGGGGAACTTGTAGGTGATGAAGCATTCCTCCTTGTATGTAGTACCTCTATACTTAAACAGTTTTTCTTTTCAGCACTATGGAAAAAAATTCACATTTTAAAAACCTAATGCAAAGCCTGCTGGAGCCACAGAAAGGAAATGCTCATGTCTGCATTAGAGGTAGTGATTTTGCTCTCTTCACAGCAGCTAATAGACACTCTGATGGCAGCTCATCTCATGCAAAAATAAATATCTAAAGACAGTTTTATGAATCATGCTTGGAAATGCCTTTTTCTTCTCCTTAGCTGTAAAAGAAGCTTAGGATGAATAGTAAGGATATACACATCCACACTCTACACATCAAAAGTCAGATGAAATAAGAGAGAGAGAATTTTTTTTCAGACTGTAATGGGATTTCATTCAAATCTGTCCTTGCATGGTTACTGTATAAGATAGGACTTCAGATCACAACAAATGTAATAATTGTCTATATATGGAAAATATAAAAGGTCACTTATAACTTTGGGAGTTGAGGGTTTCTACTACAGAAAATTTCTGAAAAAAAAAAAAGCAGCACTCATTTAATACTACCATAACAGTGTAAATACTGTCTAAAAGAACCCTACAAATCTGTTTCAGTGAAGAACAGATAACAAATGTAGAGCTGCAACATGCATTAAAACTGATTTGTAGCAGGTTACAAGATAATTGATTTTTTACAGACTACAAAATATTTGTGCTTAAGATAGTATATTTTGAAACAATGTATTTCTTGCAAGAAAAGGAAATGAAACTGTTAAGGTAATCTACACATGTTGCTTTTCTAAACTGGAATGTTTTTACTTTCTTCAATATATTGTCTATAAATGTTACGTGAGTTTGATGATTCCACAGTCAATGTCCTATGCCAAAGATAAAAAGTATGCTGATACAGCGTTCTGCTCAAGAAATATCCATTTTAATCTCCCTAATGTTATCAAAAACTTGACTTGCTTTAAAAGCTGTTAAAATTGACTGCAGCACTTCCTTTGTGTACTCACATCCTCATAATTTACAGTCTACTTGATAAACTGAGAAAATCATTTCACATCAGGTTGAGCTTGTATAGGTGTTTAAACAATTTCATCCTGGTTTATTAAATAAAATCATCTTGTGCAAGATCTGCAGTTAAAATGAAGAAAAGACTCTGCAGTTTCAGAGTAATGATAGTAATGTCTGTTATTTTTATTTATTGATTGTAGGAAAAATCACTGTTCTATTTTAGAAGTGTAGAGGAATGAATTTTCTTAAAACTCCAGTGCTATATTTTTCATGAGTAATGTATGCTGCTAAAGCAAATACTGACAGATTTATTAGCAATGTGATGCTCTAAACTTAAATCAACAATATTAATCCAGGAATGTTAATTACAAACTTATTTTGGGTGCTACCATGATTATTCAGGTTCAGGAATTAGTTATACCACAGTAAGTAATTTAATTCTTCTTCCCTTTTTAAAAAAGTAATTTTGAAAGGATCACCATAACACAAAATGACCATTATAAGTGTATGTTGGTCCAGGGTAAAACCCCTATTTTTAAGCACAAACTGGGGACTAAGGCTATTTGAGAGGGCGGTTGTTTTTTTCTTGTTTGTTTTTATGGGGGGATTGGTGTGTTTTATTTTTAATTTAGTCTTTATTTAGAATTAAAATAAACTTGTAAGAAGCCTAAAATCATATGAAAACTGGAGAAAAATCAGTAGGAGCAGTTTATTTAACTACACCATAACTACAATAAAAAGTTAGAAACCACTGGAAAAAGTAAAAATACTTAGGAACTGAATGTCATTGTAATTTACCTGTGTGAGTCTTTTCCTCCACATGAACCAAAAATATGTTTCTATAATGACATAATGAAAGCTACCTTTTATATCTTTCCTTGAAGGTTTTGAAATCTTACCATTTCAATATGAGATAAATTTTTTATGAGAGAAAGGTGCGTTTGCCACAGCTGAGGAACTGGATTAGTATTTTAGGGAATTAGCCATCTTCATCTTTTGATTAAGCTGTGCTGGGAAATATCTCTTCTGTACTATAAATCAGTAGAAGACATTTTGTTTAAACTGAGCATAAAATATGAAATATTTTAGGCCAGTTTCTATTACCCCAAATGGTAATAGAAAATTTCCTGAAACATTCAGGACTAGCACTGTGACTTATTAGATGCCTCTGTGTCATACATATTAATTGAGAAGACATTAACTACTAAACAGAAAGCTAATTCATGGTCACAGACCAGGCATTTGAAAGCTAACTCATACTGAGGGAGTATGGAGAGAATTTCTTTAGCTAGTAAGGTACATAACAGCTATTTTAAACACCACAAGGCTGATCTTAGGAAATAAGATGACATCTGGCATATGCTGGCAGTGTTAATGTTTAAAAGGAAGAGAGCAGTAATACTGGCACCCTTGGAATCTAAAAGGAGTTTTATGACCAGAGTCTTTAAAGCTGTGCTACAATCCTGCTGGAGGGAATGAAACAAGCAAAAGTGTCTGGTACCTGCCATGAGAGGACTGATTCCTTTCTCTGGGTAATTGACAGCTCCAGCCAAGGGGTTTCAACATTTACAGCCTATTCATCTACTGACACTGCAAAAGCTGTGTTTCATGTAAAAGTCTGTGCTCAAATCAAAACGGAGTACAGGTGAGTGACTCATATCTATCAGCTCTAGCATAGAGAAAAGTAAATTGTATTGAAATGGAATGTTCCAATGAAGAGGCCATTCCTCTGATCATGCCAAACTTCTTCCACATTAGCATTATTTATCTGTCATGTCTAAAGATTATTGACTATTTCCTACTTCTACAGTGAAACAGCTGGTGACCCAGACCACCTTGTACCAGTACTGTGCTAACAGAATCTGTTTCTAATGGAAGCACAGAAACACTGACCCACGAGGGTCATTTTACAAGGAAAAACACTGAAAACAACAGGTCTAGGGATAAGGGAGGGAATCCATGGAGGAACCAGATTTTTCCAAAATCTTAAGTCTGAAAATGATTGAATCTTTCTTGTCTCAAGAAAATTCAATTTTCAACAAAAATTCAACAAAATTCAACAGATGAAATAGCAAGTCTTTCATAATAAGGGCAGGGGAGGGGTGGGAATGAAAGAGCAATTATATTTCAAGACACAGCAAGCAGAAACTTTCTATAAGGTTTCTACAATATATAAATTTGAATATTTTAACTGTGTGATAGGCTTGTCTTCTTGGTATTATATCTAAATTTGATACATTGATCTTTAAAGAAAAAAAAATGGTATCAAAGATATCTCTAATAATATAATGTACAGGTATGCCAGAGATTTACACTTTTCAAATAAACAATCTGCAGCCTGATAAAGTATATGGAAATGAAGGTGAAATTTAAAAGAAACATCAATATTTTATACCAAACGATACTGTTAGGAAATGCAGCATCTTAATATTTTAGTAGAATATTATCACCAGTAAATTTTCTGTGGTCTAAAAGGTTATTACAGTTCAAAATATGTTAGCACATATTAAAACAGTGGCTGTATTACTCATTTCAAATACATCATGCCTTCACAACCCACCAGAAAGTCACCATCCCTGCTGTGATCATAGATTACAGAAAATAGAGTATGTGGATTTTCATGCTTCACTGAATACATTTTTATTACATTTAATATTATTTAAATGATTGCAGAACATATTTGAAAAATTGGTGCTGCATCCTTGCCCAGAACCCTTGACAAAAGACTGTGAAATATATGCTAAAGGCTATCCAATTATTGGCATAAAGATTGAGAAACTTTTGTCTATGTCTACATTATAAGAATTTATAGTGAGTATTCAACTTAATGTTTGAGCACAGCTAAAAATAATTTAAATAAAATTTATGTTGAATAAATATTTTTTTACCCAAAAACCAAAAAGTTCCACATATTTTATAAAGTGTATCTGTGAGTATTGTATATAAAATGTTAACAGAGTCTTTTCCAGCAACTGCTTAGATTTATCAGATATCTTCATCTCAAAACATGGAAAGAAACAGCTAAGTTTTTTTTTTAATTAGCACAGATAATCAAAGAATAAGAGCCTTTACAGGTACCTGTTACTATCCAGATGGAAACCTCCTGCAAGGCACAAAAAGGCTGAGGAACTGCATTTGCAAATTTGCTTTGCAAATTTTCAGTAGCCATGAAAAGCAACCTTAAGGTATCAGAGAAGGTGGGAGAAAAGACCACAAGGAAACTGGTTCTGAGCACAGGGGTGACACACACTAAGCAAAAGCAGTTCTGTTTAGAAGAACACCATTTGGGGCTGAATAAACATAAAAAATATATTTTAAACAAAAATATAAGAAATATATATCTCCAATTTGAAATTCACCTAGTAGAATCAATCTCTTCTACTGTGAATTGCTTAATTATCCAAACAGATCAACAAGCTGATTGAGCATATGTAATCTTTTCACCTTTACCTTTAAGCACAAATGAACCTGCTGAAAGTCCATGGTAAGTTTGTAGCATCCTATTAGTATATGAAAACAACCAAAGAAAATATTTTAGGTGTGAATATAGAAAGTTAGTTCTTTGATGTTAATACCTATGTTTTTAACTGAAATTTTAAACTAAAAATGCTCATTGTTCAAATTTGCATGAAAAAGGAATGACATCTAGTGGTAGATTAAATTAGTTACTACCCTGCCACAGTAGTAAAGGACACTATGGAAATCCATCATCTGGTTGCAGTAGCATGGAGTTAAATGGAATATAAATAGTAATATAAATAGTAATCTTTATCAGTGTATTTCACTGTGCATCTATTAAGGCAATTACTGAGTAAACCTCTTTCTTGAGAAAAGCTAAGGGTATAAATATAGGACTCAGCCTGAGGGAAAATAAAATACAAAAGGAGCACATTGTCAAAATAAAATATTTTAACTATACTTCTGAATATGACTGAATGCAAAAAACACATAAAATACATCTTTGTACATCTTAAAAAAGTAGCCTTAAAACAGCCCAAGCAAATTCCTGTCTTTGCAATTTCTGCTTATTTTTGTCAATGTTAGGTTAGCCCCAGTACCCTTTCTAAAGATAGGGTAGTTAGGAATGCTTTCTGGTTCATTCACTTTTTCCAGAATAAGGTAGTTCTTTCCTGGTCCCATTGTACAATCTAAATTGATTGCTTGAAGAAATTGCTACATTTGTACTATCATTTAGTGTTTTAAAAATTATTCTTTTAATTATGCAATAAAGAAGAATAAACAAGAGAAAGAGTAACATCCACAGAGAATGACCACATCAAAAATTTAAAAGGATATTGAAGAGATCTGTTTCTCTTCAGAATTGATGTTTTAGGATAAAATGAATTACTCTAATGAAACTGTATTTGAGGTTTGCTCTCAAATATGCAGTGATTCACTGGGACAGATTGTATACTACGATGGGGAATACAAATTATGGCCATTTCAGATATGGGAAGTAAAGGCAAAAGAAAATTTGATGTAGTAAAAAACCATAGGCAAATTTATCAGTTTATATTCTGCTGATTTCTCCTTTGCCTTTCAAAAGCTATAGTACTAACAGGAAAAAGTCCCAGTCCTTAGCTGATACTGAATGAAACATGCTGTGAATAGAGATCAGATCCCCTCAAATCTCATTTATTGCCAAAACTTGACTTGTATTACAGCTTTGATAAATTACAGCAATTTCCAAATCCATGATAGGGATTCAGGGAGATATGGTATTTGCTATCATGACTGATATGCAGCTGAAGACTGTTAGAAGATTTAAATTCATAAGTGCATTAATTTGTGTTGAGTTGTTTTATATGTAGAATATTGGCAGGTATATTTTGCTTATGTTTTAATCTGTACTTTTAGAAATATGAAGTTTTATTAATGGTTCTTCTGTACATGGGGAAAAAAGCTAAGTAAACAAGGCATGATGACAAGCATTCCAATAAGACTAGCAGACAAGCATTCTGTTTGCATTTCATTTTATCTAAACATTATTAAACTTTTACATTGAAATTATGTCAGTGTAACTTCATGTGTAGCAGTCCAACTTCATAAAACAGATTGGATGAAAACTAAGCATTGATTAGACTAAAACTGCTCCAATCCTAATTAATGGGCAACCTGTAGACTAGGACAAAATATTCTCTCCATCCCACATGCAAGTATCCTCTTCCATCAATACATCTCTTCAAGATTTCCAGGTCATAAGCCCACCAAAGTTCAGGATTTTTACGTAGAGGTTTCATAACTGATTTTAAATCTGGCTGCTGGCTAAACAGGCAAATCCCTATTTTTGCAGGTGGCCACGGTATGAAGAGTGAAACAGGGAGAACTGTTAATATGGAGTGAACATAAGTAATACATGGATAACAGTATTCCTCTAAAAGAAGCCTTCAATAGCAAGTTTGAAATTATTGTATTAAAGTATTATTTCACAAATAACTGGGAAAATTGTATTCAAAGTTGATCCACGATCCTTCCTCACATGCAAGTGCTCTGGATTTCACCTTTGCATTTGACAAAAAGGACTCCAAGATCCCCCTGTAGAAGCAGCTAAAACTTCAGCTACTGCCTTAATTGCTGTTAAAGATCTAAGGTCCTAAATATAAATTTTCCAAACACAAGAATCAGGAAACGGAATTAAAATTCTGAAGATTCTTATGTCTTGATAAACTATTTTCATCCTCTTTCCTGTCAAGCTTCATTAATTCTTTCATGTCCTTAGTGATCCATTTCTGTCTCCTTATCAACTTCCTCCTATCCTTCCTTCCTTCCTCCATGCTGATACAGTTCTATTCTCTTTGCCTGCCCTCCATTTTTTCTCTCATCATGTCAGTTTGAATCTAAAAATTCTCAGATAATGCATCACATTTCTAGGTGGTTGTGCAGTCACTTTGTCATCAACATATTAACCCAGAATGATGAGGGCACAACACTTGTTTAGGTAAGTCATTACCAAGCTTCCATTTGTTCCATTATTAATCTAATGAGTTTCATAAAGCAAAACTGCCTAAATCTCAGCTGAAATGAGAAAAAGAAGTGCAGATTTGAGAAGGTGAAATCTATTATATTAACAAATTAATACCTTACCAGTCTCAGATCTGAAACACTACCTATGGGTTTCATCCTTTCTGGCTGAATTTAATGTGAAGTCTTCTGCAAAATGTAATGAGACAAGAAAACAGATTTCAAATATTGAAAAGCATACATGTCAAAATTAATCAGTATCTCTCTAAATGTATTGCATCAATTATCTCTTTTGCCAGAACAGATGAATCCAAGTGGCATTTTTGGCTGTGAACTTTTGGTTTGTAGTGCTTTTGTGCTTATTTGATTTAGTACTGCTAAAGCTTTCTTCACATAGCAGTGCTAGACTGCCATTTAGTACATTAGCACATGTGTTTTGGTGAAAGTTAACCCTATACATTTATTTAATCAAGAATTTCTTACAATAGAATTAGACCTTACACAAACTTTATCAGAAATGTGTAAGAGATCCACAGTTCGTAAAAGTAACTGCCTCCATATTTTTTCTGGATTTCCAAATACACTAACAGAAACACTTGGGTTCAACCAGCTAACAGAAACAAGCTGCCAGCTAGATGTCATAGATAAAATATTATTTAAATAGTGAATAGTATGGACTTTCAGGTGCTGGAAAGACTCCGCCTCCATAGAAGCCACTAGCATTTGTTTTTCAACAGACTTTAAAAAAATTATTTCCATGCCAAGTAAGCAGAGAGCTGTTATACAGGTCCTTTCCTTCCCATAGATACAGAGAATACATAGAAAAGGGTTCTTTTGTCATTCACATCTGTTGTGCCCGCTACTGAGAAACAAGCTATTTCCACATCACATATCCCCTTTTTTTCATGTTGCAAAGACATTTGTTTTTGAACTTCTAAAGAGATACTTACCCCTTCCCCCAGAGAAAAAATTTGTCCCAGATACAATTATGCTGAATCTCAATGATGTATCTAAAAGAAGATGTAAGCATCTCCTTTTGCAGTAGTTAGCATATTAAAACAGCACAGATAAGGTTCTTCCCCATAATGTTTCTGGGGTTACTGCACTATTTCACACACAGAATAAATGAGGCACAGAAAATAAAAGAATAGCCTTTATTTGGAGATAATGTGAGATAGGAACAATCTCCAGGAACTAAAAAAAAAAAACAATGGGATCTATGGATTGAAGCTATAAACCAGATGTGGAAAGACCTGGATTTTATTCTTGGCTCTGCTGCTCTTTACTCAGCTGCACAACTTCAGCCAAGTTATTTAACAACTTGTGACATCCCATTCATCCTGGTTGTTTTGCAGTTATTCTAAAGGGCTGAGATTCTAAAGTGTGTCAGAAAGAAAAAACACCTTTGATATATATATATATGCACCCAGAAGAGTGATCCAACTCTTGGACAAAGGACCTTTAGTCACACCTCAAGTCTCCTTTTTTGCTTTTTCCTGGCTATGCAGCAGCTCATGACTACATATAATGGCTTCAGAAACAGAGCTTCTCCATTAGGAGGTCTGTGCACCACAGTCTCTGTGTTTCATATCAGCTTGATGAGACCAGGTGTCTCACTGCTAAAAGATGCAAAGGATGAGCTGCAGGCTCCTTAGAGAAGTGCCCAAAATCTCTCCTTTAGGTGCATCATGGGTAGAATTCTCTACCTTCTGTGATTCTGCTAGCAACTGAGAATGGTTTACAGTCTTGACACAGTATTGATTCAAAATGTAGATCCTCTTTTCAAAGATGAATTTTTTTCTTGAATGTGAGTTTTTGTGCCAGGCCACTTATTGGCTCTGTCAAAAGAGCCCAGAAGTTGTTGCACGGTTGCTATCACCTGTTCCCACGCAGGTTGCTACAGGCACACTACAACGCCAAGGCCTGTTGCATAGCCATCAGCACTGGGAATGAAACGTTCATCCTCCTGAAAACATTGTCTGGATATTCAGCTGAAGATCACCATCTTGAAGCACAGTAATTCAATAATAATACAAGGGCTCTATCTGACCTTTATAGTTTACTAGCTACATACATATTCTATGTAGAGACTTTAAAAAAACACAATTTTTACCTAATAGGCTATAATGACTCCTTCAGTGCCTTTATAGTAGACTACATAATTTCTTCTGACTTCATGGATCATTGACATGATAGATAAATTCTTCTTTCATTCTCCTGCAGGCACATAACTTCCATTATCATTACTGAGACTTACAAACACATACTGAGAAGAGAACATAACCCCTATTGGTATTTGTTACCCAAAGCAGTGCATTTGAATTAACCTCTGTAATACAAAGCAGGAAGGATAGAGTCTAACAATCAGAATGTTCCATGATATCCGCTGTCTGTTGTGTATTTAGTTTGTTATTTATTAGCACCATTTAACTTGAAAAAATTAATAGTGAAAGAATCATTAGAACACGGGACAATTAATTTGTAATTCCATGTCTAGAAGTAAATTGCTGTGTGACTTTCAACAAGTTAGAAACCTCTTTAATATTTGTATAACGAGGATAATGCTTCTTACCATGTCTCCCTCAAAGGGGCCTTGTGATGCTTAATTGATATAAGTTTGCAAACCTCTATTAGATTGTTAAATAATAGGCAGTAGTTATGTGGTAAAAGAGCTCAGACTACACCCACAGGCATTTTCACAATACAAATTCAAAAAATGATGACTAAATAAAACATTGTTACTCACATTAACACTCCTAATAATGAACAGAAACAAGTGTTGAAGAGGATTGCCATTTTTATAATAGAAATAAAGGTAGGATAGTGTGTAGTGCTTGACCTTTGATTATAGAAGTGACAAAATGGTTTTGTTAAAGAAGTAATAAAATTTTTAATTCACTAAATCATTTATTAAAATGAAGAACAGAAAACAGAGCTCTTTAAGCACTGAAAGTCCTCAAATACACATTCAAAATTTGGTTTTACTAACAAAAAATAAAATATCGCTAATCGGGATACTAAATAGCTTATGAGGCACATAACTGCACATAGCTCACAACCAAACATGAGCTTGTGCTGGAAGAACTTGGATAAACTAGGAAGGTAAGTGGTATTTTCTCATGGAAATTTTTTCTCAAATTCAAAATTTATTTTGTTTCTATCAGACCAAAGATTCTGTTATCACCATAAAAACCTGCTAGAAATGTTTTATTAGAACGATGACTTGGGTCTGTCAATAAAATATGTTAGTCTTATTTGTTGCGTGATTCTGCTGTGTAATTTTACCTTCAAATGTAAAAGACCATGTTCCATTTGCTAGTGGAAATTCCATATTGCTGTTTCGTGATAGTTTACTGCCTTCTCATACGAGGTGAACATAAATCATATAGATTCTATCTTGTTACGTTCCAAAGTAGAAAGTTCTTTAATATTTTTTTCAGAAAGTAAGAAAATAGAACAAAACATTTAATGAGTCAAAAATAATATATAATGTTTTTCAATGTTGCCTTATTTTTCTTTGACACATTAAAGCTGAAATACAATAACTCATCACTGTTTTATAAGCAGTGTACTTCTTTAATTTGACTTATAATACTGCAATAGTCAGCTGTTATATTAAACAGATTGTCAGAGTAGAGTAAGGCTTTAGAATAGCTATGTTTTGGGATTCCCCAAGACACATATGGTAAGTTGGGTTTTTCTAATCCTAATTTCCTAACAAGGAAAGGGATGCAATAAGAAAGAACTTATTGCACAAGAAAGATCAGTCCAGGTTTCTTTTGCTGACATATGGCCAGCTTGGAAAGTCAAAGAACTAGGAGATATACAGAATGACATCACCCACTTGACCTCATGCTAGCCTCAGATTCAAATGCACCTCCTGAAATATTTTTTCAAAGTTATTATGTGAATACAGCAGGTGCAAATATATTTTCAAACAAAGTTTAAAATAAACGCATTCTCACAGGGAGTTGCTGAGGATCACTATCATAATATCATTATGATATTAGGATGTATCACTAACATAATAACATGACAACCTGCACCAGGGACGTTGATTGACAAAGAATACATGTCAGTCAAAGAGATGGCACTTTTACCTTAATGTGAACTTTGGAAAGAAAAGCAAAAGAAAGTTAGAATAAAGCCCACATTAAATTATCTTCAGTGACCTGGATGATGAAAAGCAGGAGTGCATTCTTGGGCAGAATTCTTCCCAGCCATTTATTTATGAATCCTCAGTAAAATTGTTCCAGGGGGTGGCTGCAAGTTAAAAAATAAACATTATCAAATAGGATGAAAAATTAAGAAACAAGATACCATCTCTTGAGTGGTGAAATATGGTTTGCAAATGCTTCATGTAACTGGCAGTCTGAAGATAGTTTAGGGGATGGAATATTTTGTAGAGATGTGACAGAGTGCCCCTTACGTCCTTTCAAAGCTTTGGGTAGGAAAAGCAGAGGTATTATAAATTCTTTTCCCTCCTCAAAAGGCAATCCCAACCAGCTCCTGGAAAAGCATGTGGATATGGCATGCTTCATCTCTCACCTTCAGGTCCTTCACAAGTGGGGAAGGTCCACAGTCCTATCTGAAGTGAAGAGATAAAAAGTGTATTTTATGAGATGTGGCATTTATTTAAGATCTGAGAAATTAAAATGCCAGTTTCCCCAGCTGGAAAACAGTACAATCCATGTCAAGGCATTCAGTGTACATTCTTGCTTCTGCTGACTCTTACCTAATGTATCAGTTTAAATAACATTGGTCCAGAAGTGATATTACTAGGAGTGTGTAAGGTTCAAATTAATTGATATTTAATTGGTTGAGACAGCCTGATGCCCATGCTATTTTATTGAAAGACTTAGAGGTAAAATATTGTTGCCACTATAGGTCCACCTCTCATGAAGGGAGAATGACTAATATAAAAGCTTTTCAAACCTGCAATAAAGTGTCAGTGACAGACAGAGTAATCCAGAAGCATTGTGTGTCTCTGAAAAGTTTGTTCATTTATAATGAAATGCTCATCAAATAAACATCAATCTTACATGCATGTTCAGAATGAGAAACACATTGGCTGATACCATGGGAATGAGTAGAAACATAGATGGATTTCCTTGATTAATGGGAGCAGTTGCATTGCCTCCCTTTTTCCTCAAGCATGGCTGCTCAGCATAATGCCTAGTTTTCCATGACAGCATGCTTGTGGCTTTTCTGATCTTGGTTTTGTACAAGATACCAAATGTGGATTAAACATCATTTAAATTTTACTTTTGTTCTCCAGTTACACTTAAGCATACAGATGAAATCTTGCATTTTCACTCTCCAGCAGTTTTTTAAGCTTTTTTTCTTCCTAATAATAAGCAAGATTTGTTCTAGATGGCTCTGACATTTTATGTAGGCAGAGAATGGAACATCTTTATTACCTCCTTGGGGATGTTTTCTTCTTCACATATGCTCTTCTACCTCCCATTAACTTTAATGGGATTTCCTCCTGCCAATCCACATGAGAGCAAATACATCTCTAATGTATGTAATCCTTTGTTCAAGGACCGCAACCTTGAAGAAGAATTATTCAGGAGCACTTTCAGAACGTAAGAATATACAGTAGTAGATTCTTCAAACTTAAGCATATGTATTTTGACACCTTCTTTTCACATGTGTCACAAAATCCTGGGGAGAGACAGGCTCCAACTGAAAGTGAAGGAAAAAAAAAGATAATCATACAAAAAAAAAACCAAAAAAACAAAAAAAAAATAAATCCCCAAAACAAAATAAAATCCGTATTATTTAAACAAATATTTTTCATTAAAAATGTCAGTAATAAAAACGGAAGAAAGATGTTAATCTGACACTCTTCAATACTGCAGTATTACTCACTACAGCTTTCTCCATAAGGAAGCACAGCAAAATCAATGTGATACACCCAAACACTAAGATGGAAAGTGGAAGAAATTTTCCATAGGTCCTCATAATTCTTTTTAATACCTGTGATAATAATGATTCATTATTTTCCAGAATCCTTCATCCAAACACTCTAAGCATTAATTACATTACTTCTCACAGTCCGTCACTGAAGTTCGTATCAACGTACTCATTTTACAGAGGAAAGAAGGACATGCTCTTGAGCTACCTAAAAAGGGCACCTGAGTATTGAGAAGCTCCCACAGGGATTCATTTAAAGGCTCTTCCCTTGATTAATCTACTTGAGGTAGGACTGTATCTGCAGAATTGCTTCTACTTTCAGGAAAATGGGAAGGTTTGTAGAGATTTGCCTGATGGAATAAAATTGAAGGCAGCTTTTCTTTGTGGGATAATGTGCTTACAAAGGGCATTGCGTAAGGGAGCTATTGGGGTATTGATTAGTCACAAGAGAACAAAATATGTTTTTATCTCAAACTGAAGGGATTTCTTCTTTATAATACATGATTGCAAACCACTAAGGGAGTAACACTTTTTTTCCTTTTATATAAATTGGCTAAATACAATGATATTTCTTTTTGGTAATTACATTACTACAGAAAAATTGATCACTGATATGTTAAATGTAGTTTTCCTATATTTGCCTAAAAAGAATAGATAATTGTTATCTAATTTAAAACTACATGACAGAACAACATCTCCTACAGCTAAAACAAAACCTCATAAATTAAAACTATGTTTTTCAGACCAGATCTGTCAAGAAAAAAATATTTCACAATTGAAAAACTCTGTAGCACACTAAATACCAGAGCTCTCCAAATTGTACACACTAATTCTTAAAATATTTTAGTCCCTGTATTTTTTCACAATGCACTCAGTACTCTCAGTATTTCAGAAGTAAAATAAGCCCTCTAGGCTTCTGAAGCATACTACTCTGACTGCTGGCTCAACAGTACATTGATATTCATGAGAACGCTTCTGGAATTGTTAGTGTTAAGTTTGTTCTTAAAGGCAGATTATGTTAGCGGTGTTGCGGAATTTCAATGAAATTTTTGCTCGATGATTTTCTGAACTAAGGTCACAATCGTTAATTCTACTGAATAACTGAATTTTTAAAATGCACCTTCCTTTGCTATTCTGCAATAGTCACTTCAAATCAGTTATTCCCATGAATGTAGCCACTGGTAAACCTAAATTGAAGCATTATTTTGAATCCACATCAAGGCTTTTGAATACAGTAATTGTAAATCTCTGCTTTTAAGACTAGAATGGCATTCATGCAGAAACAAAATAAAAGCTATAGTCAGAAACTAAATTGATTTCTATGATTGTAAAAGCATCAAGGAGCCAAAAAAAACCCCCATCATCATGGCTTGATGAGCCCATACAGCAGGTGTTTTGAAACTCCAGATGATTTTCAACTCTAATCCAGTGCAATGACAAGGAATCAATGGTATAATGTTAATGAGGCAAATCATATTGATATGGGGAGATAACCTTTGAATCAGTCAAAGCTGTTTTGTACAGGGATAAGTACTTAATCCTCTAAATTCAGACCATAGCTCCACTGCTAAAAACTTCCAACATTTAGATAGACACCAAAATTATGATATTTCTAGTAATACCTCACTGTTACTGTTTGGAGAATTTTAGGAACAAATTTTTTTCACATAAAAATATACATGCAAATTAAGAAGTAATAATTATAAATATTGGTAATAGTAGAAATTTAGCTACTAAAACCCAGTTCTGATGGAAAATTACTCTTTGACTATAAGTGCATTTTCCACTGAATTCAAATGTTCTCATTGATTTCCTATTTCTGCTTGAATCCAATAGTCAGTAATGACATAACTTGGTTTGCATCAATTTTTCTCGTGTTGTCTTAAAATGTTTAAGTTTCCTTTGTCTCAATGACCTCTTTTCTGATCTGCTGTGGTACTTCAGGGCAACAGCATTTTGACTTTACCATTATTTTATCCTTCCATAAAAGGGAAGATCTCCACCTGGATGTATACACATAACAGTGTATCGGCATTTTCCTCAATGAATGTTGAAATTGCCACATCTGTCACAGACAGCAGAGGTTGACCTGAGAGCTGGGTCCACAGAAAAGAGAACAATCATGATACATTAAAAGAAAAACTCAGGGTAGCACAATGCATCCATGTGATTTCTCACAGAAATACTAATGCTAGATGGCCACTCATGCCATTCTATGTGCGCAATGTCTGCGCCACCACACATCAGGGTTACTCTGAATGGCTGGCCTGGACACTAACTAAAGCAAAAGTGAAAGTTTGTAATGCATAAACAAAGAGGGAAAAAAAAAAAATTTTTTTCTTAACCCTCCATCAGCATTCACTGTCTGGCACTTCCTAGGAATCATCCCCCTCCCTCCTTTTCTTAGCTTTTATATCTGAGCTTTTATATCAGTTTGGGTCAGCTGGCCTGGTTGTCCCCTCCCAAGATCTTGCCCAGCCCCAGCTATGAGGGAGGTAGTGGAGGGCATGGAAAGCTGGGGAGACTGCACTAGTGCTGCACCAGCTCTGCTCAGCTGCAGACAAAACACAGCACCTTTCCAGCTACCAGTGCACAGTAACAAGGGCTACAAAAATATAAGAGTATTAAAATAAAACAATAACATTTTCCTCAAAGATATAATATTTAAAAGATTACAACAAGATTACTACATATCCCTTCACTCTTTCACCTGAATTGATTCCCTGCTTGCTTCAGTTTTTCTCAAATGGTGTATAAAATACCAAGATAAGTACAATTTTCTTGGAAAGGCAGTGGGTACTTTTCCTGTCCAAAAGGTTGATTGAATTGGGTGGCTAGCTCGACTAGTCAATGAGAAATAAATACTGGGGGGTGTTTAAGGAGAAATTCCTTGTTTTCAACTATAGTGGTAAATAAGGAGAGAGTTACAGTTTTTAGTATTTATCTAGGAACCTTAAAATAGCCTTAAGAAAGGGATTTATTAATGTGAATTTGTCTTTTTCAGAAGTCAATTATATAAATCATTTCCACACATTATTTTTTTTCTCATTTTAATCCACATCTCTGAATAAGCTTTCATGCTGTTTTGTACCATCTTTCACCCAAATTGAATGATGATACACCACTGTGTGTTAAGTTGCAAGACCGCCTACCTTGGAAAGCCTATTTAGTACTGATATGCAAATCCTTGTACCCTGCCTTTGAGCGAGCACCGTGTCAAATCCTTGTAGTGTTGTCTGGGATAAAAATGTATGTGAACACAGAAGTAGAAAATTTAATTTTTGGAGTATATACACTTTAACAGTAGCCTTTCTCCCCAATTAAAATTCTCTGTACTGCCTAATTTAAGAACTTTCAGATTTTTACACTAGATTAATATAAAAATTGCTTTAAAACCCATAATGTTCTGAATGATTATTGTACTTTTTAAAAAAATTTATTTCACTTTTACCCATCTAAGCTAATAACACATTTTACAGAACAGGTCTCTTTCAGATACTATTCCCAGCAGATAGATTCCCAGCTAACATTTAGCTATTTCCCAGGGCCGTATAAAGTCCACGAACTTGAAATATAGTCATTTTTCAGAAGGAGGGTGTACAAAAATCAGCTCAACAGAGAGTTGTCAAACATTCTGTGTCTGATCTGACTATTATTCCTTTGTTTTGAGGACTTCTAAGTGGTCAGAGATGCCCTGCTGACGCTGCTCTTGGCCGCACCGGAGCTCTGTGCTAGCGCTACGGTGCCACTCCGGCACGGGCAGTCTCCAGGAGTGGGGAACTGCAGGGGAAAGGCGATCCTATGCAGAACCTTCAGAGCACCGAATCCTGCTGGGCTCTGCCAGATCAGGTGTCGTGGGTGGTGGCAAAAGGAAGGAGGAGACTCATTTGGCTGTACTTCCCAGGAACAGGTGTATTCAGGAGAGGGCATGAACACAAAGGTCTGGGCTGCGAGAAATCAGGACCAAAGAGAGCCCAGAGCACCGCTGTGCACTGGGTTTTATCTGAGGGGCGGGCACAGTCCAGGGTCCAATGGGAGCTCACGGAGGGAGGGGTAAGGGGAGGAGGTTACAATGTCAGGGACCAATGGGGATACAAAGAAGGCGGGAACATAACATAACAACCAATAACATATCAAGGAAGGGATGATATACGTGGAAGGAGCTGGAAGGAGCGGTGGGGTTTACAATGATGGATGGGGAGATGGGGCAGGGTAAAGGTGATTGACGGGGAGCATTCAGGAAAACTGGGAGGGGTTTACATAACAGACAAATGGAACCAACCAAAGCAGTAAATGGGGGAGAACCAGGAACATACCAAACAGATGAAATAATAACAATTTTAACAGAACTGAATAAACATACTACAACACCCTGCCATTGCCAGCACTGGCTGCAACAAGGAACATCCCTCCCTGGATTCCCTCCCCAACCTACAGAAATATAGGAAAGCACCTTGTAAAGGCTAGAAGTGCAAAAGCTCACCTTTTACCAGAGGCTTCTGATTATTTCTGATTAACTCTCACTCTGGTTTATGCACTGGCTATAACCAAGGTTGTTAGACCACAAGCATGCCTTAGGATTGTCAGGATCTGAACATCTGCTGTGTTAGCCTAAAATAAATCTTGATTAACTTGGATGTTCTCATCCCTAATGATGAGATAGATTCCCTAATCCACCAACACTTAGTTAAGGACTTCAGCAGCAATGCTTGTCCTTTTAATGGAGTCCTATAATTATCAGTTCTTTCAGTCTCTATAGGCCCAGTCTTGTTTACCTCATTAATAGAGTTATCAAAGAAGATCCCCATCAGACATTGTGGTTGCTTTGTGCTACCCATAGATATAAGAACTGAACTAACCTAAACAGAAACAACTTTGGGGAAACTACTTTAAAAAAAAAAAAAATTATGCAAAATTTTTCTCCTCTATGAAAAGAAAGCAAGTTAAGTAGAAATAAGTAGCAGCATTAAAAATTTCCTTACTTCGAGGATGGGGGGAACAGTATGTTGTGATTTATTCATTTAACAGCAAATGTATGCTGTTCCTCCTGCTCTTTCCACAACAGCCACTTTTGTCATAAGAATTTCCAATATTTTTTCAAAATCTTTTATTATACTTATTGAAGTTCATGCCATACCACCTATTAAAATTTTGATGATTCATGTAGTGTTTAGTATTTTCATCCATCAAAATTGTCTTGGGTTGCAATGCAAGATGCATTGCATAAATATGTATTCTATTACCATCTGTTGAAACCAGCTGGGGTAGTGTTTATCTCTTTCATGACCCATCCCTCATAACTGGGGGATATCTTCTGTTAATGGGCCAGCTGCTAAAACCAGGTGTAGCTTCCCTTACTGTTACATACTTCTGTTAATGGGTCATTGAGTATCACTGCATGACTGATAAAATGACATCATCCCATTGTGGGATGCTCCACCCAGGGGGAGGAGCCAAGCATTCCTACCTGGATATAATCAGAGACTCAAAACACCACAGGTAGCCTAGAGAACACCTAACAGGGTGTTAGGTTGTATTCTGATTTTATCAGTGGGTTTTCTTTTTTTTTTTTTTGTTTTTTTTTTTTTTTGTACTACAGCATTTTTGTAGCAGCTTGATTTGAAGGGGTGGGGGCTTGTTCACTTTTTTTTTTTTTTTTTTTAGGGAGGTTTCCTTCCAAAAGAGGAAGGGTGAGGCCTAACAATTGAATTTGAAAGGGGTGCAAAGTTAAGTGCTTCATTTTTCTTGTTAGGGAATATGCAGTGGTAGTGCATTAGTTCTGTGATGACAGGTGAGCGATGGTGGGTAAAGGGGAAGTCAGAAAGAGAGAGACTTCTAGGTCCAGGAATAGTGACATCAGCATAAAAAAAAAAAAAATGTTGCTTGTAGTTTTTTTCTACCAGAGCAATGAAAAAATAATCTCATTGCTGCAACATAGTGTCACATCAAATTTCTCTCAGAAATGTCTTTCTTCTAGCTCTTTTCCTTTTGTGAATGTGCTAAGTACCTACCCACAGCTTTCAACCAGAGCTGTAACAGCTGTCTCTTGGCAAGATTCAATTCTGAGACACAACCATTGCACCTGGGGAAACAGGTGGTTACTCTTTCAGTGTGAATTTCAGGATTAAAAAAAACTTCTCTAGAAGTTAGCAAAGCCAGAGCCTTTTGAAACAGGAGACAGAAAACGAGCCTGCCTGTTACAGAAGAACTGCTTGCCAAATTAGTTGTCTGGAAGAGAGAATACCATGATGCAAGCTCTGGCTCCGTGTAGCCCACAGCAATGACAGGAACATCAATGCTGGATGAGTAGTTATCCTGTCTCAAGGTGGCCTAATATTGCAAACCAGTGAAAAGTGATATGAGATCAAGGTACTAGTTTAATTCCCACAGGCAGGTTTCTCACTCAGGATGCACAAGTTTGAGAAATCAGTCTGAAACTAAGTTTTTTTTTTAAAGCCTGATTTCCCCCCCCCCCCCCCGCCACATCCTGGCTCCCTGTATCACACCCTGGTATTGTGTTACTGGTCACACAGGTCCTCAGTATGAGCAGAAATCCTATCTATCCATTCCAAAATCTGCATATGATGGCAATGAAATATTTCTTTTACTGACTTTTGTTTTGTGATTTTCATCTGAAAGCTCCCAGTTAGCAATATCTATTGCACCAAAAATGTTGCCTGACATCTCCAGCCTGAAATTTCATCCTGTGCCTATAAATTCCACAACTGTGGATATGTGACAGGCTAAACAACCTACCTATCACTTCTTTATACAATCACGTGCAAACATGTGTCTCTACTTTTCACAGAAACATTTAATTTTTTTTTTAAAGTGACAGAATCTTTGTTTTCTCATGAGCTGTTCAGAAATCCTGTAGCAGGTGACTTTCAAGCTATTGCTGTCAGAATCTTGAATGACTCTAATTTCATTCTACTTTGTCTTCCTTCCAGAAGTCATTAATTAAGGACATTATTCTGAAGCACTAGTCCCTGAACACGCCAATGAAAATTCGGTTAAATGACTCAGCTTCTGAGAATGCATTTGTTTCTCTCCAAACAAAGCACTAGGCCCTCATGAATGCAGAAGAGCAAAAAGTTTAGAACAATCTGTTCAGATTTTGTGAGCAATTTTTAAACTTTTCTTGATGCCAGTTAGTCTGTGGCTTTCTCAGTCTGCTGAAAGATAACCATAAGTCACTCTCTTGCTTTCTATCCTAGTACGTTCATAAATCATTACTTTGTCAGAGGCATTTGCCACTGTAACATGCTGAGTTCCTGTAACATGAATTGTCTCTAATCTTCCTATGGAATACTTGTTTTCTTAGAAAAAAATTACAAAAAACCACAACAAAAATGGTTAGTGTCATTTTTGTGTGAGTAGAAAATATAACTAAACAAAACCATTAGAAAATCTTTGTAAAAACTGCTGCAATCCATGGCTGGGACATAAGCAAAACAGATTAGATCCACAAAGCACATATCTTGTCACTGTCTGCAGTGTCTAGAGAATGGACTGCTTCATTTCCTGGATACATGGATCCCTAATGAAGTATAATTGTATCTCCATGATGGTTTCATGCTAATTGAAGGAGACTACAGAGGAAACTAGCGTCTGAAAGCAAGCAGTTAGCATTAGTCTTCTTTCAAGGTGGTTCCAGCTTTTTTTCACCATCCATTTCTAACATAATTTCATCCTTTCAGAGAACATAGAGATGTAAGAATAATAATACATTATGATTTTTATAATATATAAATATTTATATTTTAATATTTTGTTGCAAAGAAGTAATGTTTTTAACTGGTTTACAAATTTTTACTAGCTTTCCTACACTGGCACAATTCAGCCACATATTGTCATGAGATATACCACTAACTGTAACTATAATATTCTTCTTATTCCATCTAAACTGTTGTTTTATTAAGCCATTTATTACTAAGCCTTGCCTACTGAGATCCAGACAGAACACTGCATGATCTCTCTCTCTGAGTTCCTTAACCACCTGCCTGGGGCAGAACAAGATCATTTACTATTTCTACTTCTGACATTTTTTCTGTCTGAAATTGTTAATTACAGATGCAAAAAACAAAGGCCTTTTCTAATTACTTTCCACCCACTGCCTCAAACAAACTGATTATTGTGTATCTGAGGCTACACAACAGAGATTTTGAAACTGAAAAGAATGAGCAGCCAGACTGAGGTGATATTAGCTAAACTGCCTTCTTCATGACAGTGGAGGGTTAAACTTTCACACAATCATTTCACTTACTCTGATTCAGACATTGAGCAGTATCTTATACTGTGACCGCTCTGTCCACTTTTATTTGGACATCATTGCAACCTCAGCAGTATAACTGCTGATGCAACATAAATTATCCTTAATTATTGTACACATAATTCACAGGGGTTTAACTCCCTTAACTTGTCCACAAGTGCAAGACACCCCTAATGTAAGCCCAAGTCTATTCTGAAACATCTTTTAACTGCATGCATTGCTTTTGTCTGCTGAGGAAGAGTTCTCACAGTACTGTGAGTAGCCACGACTGTTTTTTCACCTTCCTTTCATCATCACTCTTGCTAAAAGTCTTCAGAGGTGTCCCAGGTAAAATGGCCATAAGAAAAAAATATGCTTACATCCCCTCAACTATTTTGTTTAGATTCTGTCCTGGAGTGATCACCTTTCAGTACATTAAAGTACTAATAAAAAAAATAACCAGATTGGCAACTTAAAGAAAATACATGCATTTAAGAAAAAGCCAGTGTTTAAGAAATGTTATTTTGTCATTTCAACTTTTGCATTTACTTTTTCAAAAGAATGTTATTTTAGCTCTATGGAAGAACTATGCACTCTAACCATTTAGAGTTGCAAAATTTATTTGGTAAGTATAACTTCCCTACGCCTTCCTAGCTGGCAGTAGAAAAACTAAACCTTGCTCCTTTTCAAACACTTCAGAATTCTCTTATTTTTGTAGAGGATTATGGAGATAGCTTTGACTGAATCAAATTATGCTCCAAAAGCTTTTGAAGAGAAGTTCAGATTTCTCCAGGTACTCAGAATTCTTTTCTATAGGCTGAAGAAGCTGATGGAAAGATTTAATCAGGTTTGATCAAAGGGTCTCTCCTCTAGGATACAGATTTTTTTGAAGTAGATTAGAACTGGAATAATGAACATTAACAGTCAGTTGTGTATACAATGAAAAGGAAAATAATTCTAGGATTTTGTATTCCCTAGGAAATGTATGTATAAACTATATTTCTAGGTCCACGTAATTCAGTGCCACTACACTTCATCATTTCATGGTTCTACAAATGATTACCAGTTCAGTAAAATATCACATTTAGTATTTAAAATTCAAGGACATAAAATGGAAAATAAGAAAATGTAGATAACCCAACCATGACAGCTGGAGCAAAAATTAGAGCAGGCATTGGAAGTGCAATAAGCACCCGTGACTATTTCTTCATGGAGGGAATTTGTGCGTTTCAGTTTTTGTTGTCTCAGGTGTTTTTAGCTTACCTGGAAATGCTGTTTCACTTCATCAGCTCCCAGCTCTACAGAAAGCCCAGAGCCTTGCTGAAGTCAAGAGAGTTCAGAGCTCAGCTCTGTTTTCAGCCTGAAGAGTTAGTATCTTTATGGCTGACTAGCCATACAAAGCAGTTACATTGAGCTCAAGCAAAAAACTTCCTATAATTGTGGTAGTTGGAATTATTACTTATGATTTATTAAAGAGATTAGGTTTTGTTTCAAAGGCCCCAGACACATCTGAAATAAATGTTGCTGAAACTTTACAATTGCATATTTAATGTAATTTATCTGCTATAAAAACAGCAACATTTAATATTCAGGTCTTTTCTTAAAAAAAATTGATGTCCTGTCCATCCAAGTTCTACTGCAACCCCACTCCCCCCACAGAAAGGTAACCACACTAAGTCCATATTGCATTGGTTTCTCTCAATCAATTAATCTCTATATCATTGCCAATTATATGCACCGAGATATCCATTTTTGAAAAGCACATAAATTTTGGTCCTCCAATTCCCTATTGCAGCGACGTGTCTTTGACTATGTGTGGGAGATATTTTCACTCCTAGCTATCTGATTTCAGAAGTGTCTCAACCCAATGCCTGATGAGAGAAGTAAATGGGTTTTTTGAGTCACTGGAGATGGTAAGACTGAAACAAATGCTGAAAATTATTTTCAAATTAAATCTCAAAACTTAGCTATCAAAATACCATCTCTTCCATTAGCATATTATAGATGAGTGTATCTTCTCAGTGAGGTTAGCTGTTTTACCCTGCTCTTACAAATCAGTGTGAATGTAAATCATGCCTTACAACCAGCTTTGAGATTGGAGTATATCATCCATTGTTACATTGATCTCCCTTTTGCACATGAATTAGCATGTCTTAATAAGCTGCTTTCATCAGTTAATGCTCCCATCCAAAATACAAACCAGCTCAGTTTCTCTAAATTATTATCAAATCCATCATATTCTGTGAATTGTAGGCTTTATTTATTTATTTATATTATTTATAAATAATTGATCTTTCAACTGAATCAACTGATTTCCAGTTTTACATGTTTTTTATTCACCTGAATAATTGACCCTTAATTACTCAAGCAATATCACAAACTCCAAGAAATTACTTGCAGTAGGGAGAAAGTTCAAACACTTTCCCCATCACATCTAGTGATTTAGTCTGATCAGATTTGTGTGAGTAGGGCTGGAGAATGGCATACAAAACATAGCTGATCAATAGGGCTCCAATTGCATCAACTCTGTGGCTGAATCAGTGTAAGGCTGTGATCTGACTATTTTCTGCATGACTGTTCACTGTTTGTTCATTTAAATGAAGTTTCAGGGGTTTTTAGCATCTATTTGTTAATTCATATGCTGACGTTTTGGGGGAGTTTTTTAATATATTCAAGGTTCTCTGCAGGTGGTACAGACTATCTACTAGGCTATACATTTTCACTAATAAGCAGAGGAAGTAGCCACAGGAAGGTTTTCCTATAATTTCTTTACAACAAAGTTAAAATATATTAATTCTTTTAAAAAACCATTTCCTCTCAAAAACATTGTGCATACAGACTTTCTAGAAAGGCTGTGGAGTCCCTCTCACTGTAGATATACAAGAATCATCTGGACACACTCCTATGCAATGTGCTCCAGGATGATCCTTGATGATGCTTTAGCAGGGAGGTTGGACCAATGTTCCACTCTGGTCTCTTCCAAGCTGACCTATTCTGTGATTCTGTGAATATCAAACTTTAAACTTGCTGGGTAGTTTTTGGAGATTCTTTTCTGGTGTTTCAACTGTGAGTATTTCCTTTTGCTTGCAATTAAGTTAACATGAAAGATTTAATAATTTCAACAATCTTCTCTGAATCATAAAAAATAATTCCTTTTTACTAAAACTGTTAGATTATGACTGGGACTGTACTGAACTCCTTTTCTACTCATGCAAAAATTGCTTCTGGAATATGACATGAGGTAAGGTGCTTTTTGGATGGTCACCTTTCTATCTTGAAATATATGTATGTGTCAAAAGTGCTGCTATGCAAATATACTTTAGTAAAGCTCCTTTATGTAAAATGGGACAACAAATGACATTTTCTTGGATCTTAAGAGGTCTTCATGTCTTCTCCTGTTAATTATGGAAATTCTATTTATAGAACATACATTACGTTATGTGAGATTTCAGCTGAAACACAAGAAATAATGTGACAGTCACTGGATCTGTAAAAATCCAAGTGCAGTGACTCCTAAAAAAGTCATATAAATGGTAAGCTGGCTAGAATGTAAAATCTATCTAAAGGCCAGTGGGAATGATGTTTTACTGTGGGAATGCTGACTTAAATCTACACAAAGATATTCTCATCCAAGAGTTACTCAATTACCAAATGTATCTCTTTATCTTTTCCACTCACTTTTACTCTCAGATGGAATTTTAAGAATACAAAACCTGTGTCTGGGTTAGGTGGACGAATGGCGATACAATTTAACATCATCAACCCAGGACACTTCTGTTATTTTTTAGAAAAATATTGTGAGTTATCACATCTTTGTGACTGTGTAAATTCATACTTGAAATGTTTTTATAGCTGCTTAAATGTATAAAAATTTGATTTGGAGGGAGAAGTGGGGGGAGAAAGAGAGAGAGATATACCTTATCTGAGCCTAGATCTTGAACACATTTATGATTTGTTTCTAGTAGTTTAGCTAAGTAAAGAGAACCAAGGAAGGGGGCATGGGGGAGGAAGAAGAGAAGCTCACAAGATCCAGAAGCTAGGTTTTTGTACTTCTTTTGATCCAAGAAACTGATACATTTGAGTTAAACCAGAGAATGCATCTAATGAAAGGTAGGAAAGGAAAACTTTCTCATCAGCTTGCTGATGCAGAACCCATGACTGTCATGACGTATTTCTATTGTATGAGTTCTTGATTTTGTTGAAGAAGGAAATTTTTTAACGTTGGATATCTTACACTGAAGATGGGTGTTCAGTTCCCTTAGGTTCTATGGGACACTCCACTGCAAAGAAAGTTATTTTAATTAATCCTTCTAATTTTATATAAGGAAAATAAGATAACACACAAATTCTCACTGATGATAGCTTCTGCAACCATTATTATTATTATTACTATTATTATTTCCTTTCTGTCACTAATCAATTCTCCTGATTATTATTAAAAATAAAAAGTAATGAAAATTCATATACTGAAAAAGATCTGTCATGACATGTACTACAATCAATGAAGCAGGGAAATTAGCTGTTTATCAATGAAGCTAAAAATCCAGGAAAAAAAACCCCAAAGATTCTGTTTGCTAAAAAAACAATTCTTGCATTTCATTTTTGAGCAAAACAAATGAATCTGTGTGGCTGAACTGTCAGACTTTAATTGCTCCAAAAGCTTAATGACAAACACTGAGAAGTGTCAGAAATTCACATGATTTATCTTCCTACACTTCAGCTTCAAGCAAATGTACAATCCCAGAGGGATTCTCAACCGCTTCCTGACAGGCCCTCAGCACTGAATTAATACACAAGGTAAAAGAAAAGTTAATGTAGAGTATCAGAATTGATTAATGGAAGTCATGTCAGCTGTCAGTCCTCTGCAAACTAATTAGGTAAAATGCTCAAGAAAACTCGGTGCTGTATATGAAGATTGCCAGAAACTTTAAAGAGGATCATAAAAATAACAGTAAATGATTATATAAAATAAATAAAATAAATGGGATTATTTTTTTTTTTGCTTCAATGTTTAATATGTATTCATTTGGCCAACTGATTTTTGGCTGGAAATGAAGATATTACTCCTACAAGTTCATTCTAGTGATTTCTGTTTCAGTTTTCTAATCTCTGAAGTAATTTTTTATTTCAAGACTTTTGATTGTTTAATAACAGAGTTCTGAAACACTGATGAAGTAATAATGCCCAAAAAATCCTAGGTAAAAGTATCCAAAGTACAGGAATTTAAGTCATTAGGTTGAACTTGTACAGCCATATGTCAGGACTACTGAAGACTGAAGTATTCTATCTTTCAGCATGTCCCGAAATCAAACCCTGTAACAACTTAGATGCTTTTGGCCTTGAATCATATTCAACATGGGCATAGTATGCCAAGGGAAAACCATGTAAATGCTTCATATAGCACAGCCTGGAACATCTTGTTAAACATTCTGAATGTTCCTATACCCAGGCACTACAGCTGACGCTGGTTTTATTTATTATATATGTTGTCTGCCCTATAAAGAATCAATTATCACTTCTGAACATTGAATTCTCTAGTCACAGTACAGGGCTTTCATTAACATTATTCTGTCAGAAATTTTGGACTCAGTTCAGCACCTTCATCCTATGAACAGTTGGAACAATTGCACTGGTACCAAGGAAGTCCATAAAGTGCCATCTCCTCTACCGCAGAGCAATGTCACCTTGTGGTATTTTCTCATGTCCATATGGAAGTGTCCAAAGTCATAGTTCACTGCACCTCTGAACAGAGCAAAATCAATGTCTACCCCACCCATATTGCTTTTAGTTTTTTCATGTTTGAATACAATAATACATGAAATAATACATCTACAAATAATCCCACATGGGAGCCTTACTGCACTACTGGAAATCAAAAGCCAAGGCCAGTGTATCCCTGTAACTTATACCCTTATTCATGCCATGTGAAAAAGAGTTGAAGCTCATAGACAGCTTGGGCTAGTGAGGCAGATGAGCACAGGCCACTCTTAAAAGGCTTCTTAATCTGCTTGCTAATTTCTCTTCCTGGAGCAAGGTCAGCTCAGCCCTTCAATAGCTGAATCCATAACTTCCCTAGCATCTTGCATCCCCATAAAGTACTGCCAGCTTCATCTGCCCATTTCCAATCCCTTCTCATGAATCACATCCCAGCTGAGTCAAGGTGGTGGGTGTATGTGAAATCAAAAGTAGCCCTGCTGTGCTCAGAGAGAGAGAGTGACCCCAGCTTGTCCTGAAGTTTCAATGCAAACATGCTTGACTGCCTGGTTCTCTTGTGGTATGCCAGGTCCCATTTCTGGTTAACCATCCCTAGAGTTGACACTTCCCTGGAGTCCACACACCTTTGGAAAAACTATTAATACAAGAAGTGGACTTCATTGTATAAGTGGAAGATATCCTTGTAGCTGGTTCTGTCACACATTTTTTTGAACCTCAGATTCTTTGTTTGTCTATTTACTCCTTCTTCAAGAGATCACAGGCCAAACTCCATCAGTTCCAGGACAGCTCAGTCCCCCACTCAGCAGAAATACCACACTAGAGCAAACAAGAAGCTTTTGTTCCAGGATTTTCAAGCAAATTTCTCCACAGAAATCAAATCAATTTCTCCCACAGAAAAAAAATTATAATGGCATGATGCTCCATGAGAAGGGGTTTTGGGGACACATCCCTTCTGCCTGGACACATTTCAGTTCATAAAGTCCAGCTATTGCAGATTAGGTGCTCACTGTGTTTTGCATGCATGTGTCTGAGAAAGAGCCAGAGAGGGCTCAGGAGTCCTTTGAGGACCTTTTCTTTGATTGTGGTCTCTGTGAATGAGAGAAGGAAAATCCTAGACAGTAACTATTGGGACAAATTGTCAGAATGAAGTGTGTGGTGTCTGATATTCTCAGGACATAAGAGGATCAAACTGATCTACCAACATAAAGTTAAAATCAACACCCAAGTCAACTAGTGACATATCCATGGGACTTGATACTTATTCAGACATTCTGAGGCTCCATTCAGACACTAAAGTGCCAAGCTGATAAGAGCAGATGTTTCACAGCATGTTTTACTTTGCCTTGCATGGGAAGAGAGAGCTGTTATATGAGCAGTGGGGAAAGGTGGTCATTCATATTTCACAGTGTCACATCTTTAAACCCTCTTCACCTCTATTTATCCTCCCATGGCAGCTCCCTGAAAAAAGAAGAGCTAAGAAATTATTGCCACTAATCTGGTACAGTGGACAGAAGCAGGCAAGGTTTGATATTTTGAAGCAGTCAAGGAGCCTCAGAACTCTTGGCATGGCCAAGGCATCCCATGGGCTGTGATATGTGCATGTAACAAGAGCACTCTGAGGGCACCTGCAGTTCTCAGAGATCAAGTGACTTAACGCATGACAAAAACCTCTTCAGGAGCCTAGGTCTATTAAATTTATATTTAATCCCCACAATCTTTGTTTCTATTTCCTCACATCTTTGTGACAACTAATATCTAAATTTAGCTAAAATATACTCTAAATAAAAACTGCCTAGCATGGTCAGAGATGCATCAGCTTGAAGTAATTAGCCCAAACAGCAGAGCAGTTATTAGCTCTAATTCCATCTACATGGATGGATCATTGTTTATTAATATTAAGCATAAATATACCTTGGAGTTACAGGCAGGTCCTGCTCTCTCACTTGGTTTTCATACTTTGCCAGTACTACTTGACCTCTTTATGGCTCTTCTTGACTGTCCTCTGGGGAAAAAGAGACAGATTAATATGGCATGGCAATGATGGACTACAGCCTGCTCCTATTTCACTTGACATTGATTGACACTGAGCTTCCTGGAGAAGAATTGATCCATTCTCAGAAGAGAGTCCTGCACATCCTGTCTGCAAAGGCACAAAGACCCCCCCATCTGTCCCAAAGCATCTGTTAAACCACAGGGGCCAAACTTCAGCCCTGCAGCTCTCAATGAGCAAATTCAGTCCAGTGGCTCCCTTTGCACAGTGTGTAAGCCTGCACATTGCTGGCAAAGGCTGCTTGATGACAGACATGAAACTGACATATGCATGTGCCTGGATTCTGATATCCATGAGCAAACCCAAAGTATTACCCTAAATATCCTGCCAGACTTGTTCTTGCACATCCAAGCATGTTATATTCTTCAGCCAGCATATCAGATGCTCTCAGGGTAATTATGTCAGGAAAACTAAGCAAACACTTCACAGCAGAATGGACTCATCCAGACAATCTATAAAGGATTAGGTAGTTGCCAACGGATGAATATTTTTCACAGAATAATCACCCTCTCTCTAATACTCAGCTCTGTATTTTAGGGAAAACCCACACAATACCTGCAAAAAACAAGCATGAGCTAAAAATGACAATTATACTGGAAACAGAAAACATGGGCTCAGCAGAGCTAGCATTTGTACCATGCTTATAAATACACATAATATGATCTGTCACCTGATAATTTTCTGTCTTTCAAAGATGTAAATATCACCTTTCTCTTTTACCCTTGTCTTTCTAAAATGGTCTATCTGCTACAAACTAACTGAACTCCAAACCTCACAAATCGTGTCTGATTTTGAAATTTGCTTTTCTTTCAGACATGAACTGTGCCCAGATGTTCATCTAATTTTTCCAAATGAGCAAAGAAATTTGCCTCTACCATACCAACTAGAAAGTATCACAGTGATGCCTTTTTGACTTCCATAATTTTAAAGCTACTGCAGGATTAAAGCAAGATTCATAGATTTTTTTCTTGAACAAAAGCAAAAGGAGAGACATTTGTTATCAAAAATGTTTTCTGAAGCCATAATGTCCAGATGCAAATGAACTCTGCAGGGATTTAATTCCTTCTAGGCTGGATACTTGTAATTATTTCACCTTATATGGATTTGAGGTTAGGTTGTTATCTTGAAACAATCTGTCAAAGAATTCAGTATTTATTTTTTTCTTCTCTGTTGCACTAGTGGAAAATTTTCTATCCTCACCCTTTTATGGAAAAATTGGTGCCTTTTTTAAAATCAAATACAGTCTTAAAAAAAAAAAAAGTGAGGTTGTGACAGATGTATAAGTTGTGTACTAAGGTAATTTTAAGATATCTGCACAAGCCAGTGAAATGACACGAAGTCCTTTCACAGAGCTGACCTAAAATAAAAAAAAGTCATGTTACAAACAATGGATGCATGAATCTCAGTCAATACTAAAAGCTGGAGAGTGCCTAATGAGCTGTAGGAGAACAAGGCTTGAGGGGATATGTTAACTAACACAACATCAGCCACATCTCTGCAGTCAGGGCTGACAAAAACAAGTCTGTGCTTGGTGACCAGCCGACCCTGCTGCCTGCAGCTGGCTCATCTTCAGCCGCCTTTCCGGAGCTCTGTGTGTAAGGTAACGCTGGAAAGACGAAGGCTTGCACAGCCAACACAGCACTGCTCGCTTTGCTTCTGCTGCGCAGGGAGACGCGCGTGCCCTGCAGCCCCAGAGCCTGCAAACCTCTGTCTTCTGACACCCTCTTCAGCTTAATAAGCACTTCATTTCATCCTTGACACTGCAGCGAGAGACCTCAAGCAGAGTTTTAATTTTCTCTTCTGCCTGCTGGCCACTTATGACATTTAGCCCAACACCTCTTAATGCAGCTGACTAGATTGGACAATATCGCCAAATAAAATGTTTGTTTTCATGCAGAATGTTTAAAACACTACCTTATCCATATTTTTAAGTTTGTACCAAAAGGACTAAAAAAAAAAAAAAACAAAACCCAGAGAGATTGCAGGTCTTTGAAACCAAAAAACCAAATAAAGGCACAGAGTATGAGCAGTGTGACAAATGACAGAGGTCTGAAATACATTCAGCTGCTCTGAATTTTTCTAAGCCTTGGTTCTGGCAAAGCTGTTGAGTTGGACAGGACAGCCTGGACAGCAGGAAATGAAACAGAATTTGAGTTAATTTTATTTCATCATCTGCAGCAGATGCTCAGGTGTTCTGATGCAAACATTCAGGAAAAGATGTTTAAAGGATGTTTTCATAAAAGCTCATCACAGAACCCTACTATTTTCAACGGCAGCTAAACGTAGTAAAGTGCATCTAAATAGCAAGAATCAAAAGATCCAAAGGAACAGAATAATTCTTTTGTGATTGCTGACACATGGCTGCCACCCCTGCATTTTATCTCACATTCCCTCAGTCTCATTTAACTTCTTTATCCTAGTCACCAGCAGACAGGAGCATATTTCTTTCTGAAACTACTTGCTCACTTTAAACAACAAAAAAATCTGTGAAGGAAAACAAAAAGGGTAAGATTTTTGTACAGAAATTTACTTAACAGAAGTTACCGTATTATGGTACTAATGGAAGTAAGAGCAGTTTGACTTCAGAGATTACAATATTCATTGTATTCTAATGCAGCCACCAAAACATATCTATTATCCACAGTGCTATGATTCTTAAAATTTTAGGAAATGTGTAAGTTACTTCTGTGGTAAATAAATTCAGTGTTTCTACATTCTTTTAAATAATCCTCTGAAAGGGTCTTTTCACATTTTACATAGAGAACATTTAGCTCTGAAAAAAGTTTCATTTATTGACCTGAAGTAAACCAGAGATGTCATATTTTGATTTTCTTTTTCCTGCTACAACATGATTTTCAGCAAATACTGCTACGGATATACTCGGAGCAAGTGAACACTGCTGAGAGTTCAGCATATTCAGAAGGAACATTGTGTCAGTCAAAACTGCCCATACAGACCTCAAAGGAGGATCCTGATCACAAACAGTAGTAACAAAGTTTTGCTGGCTGGTTATTTTTGTTGTTACTTGGTATTTTACATTAGAAAAGACAAGCTTGGGTCATCCAGCCCATCCTCTGTACTCTGTACTCTAAACTTCTCCCTACATCATTCTCACCAACACCTTGCTCTCTAACCTGCTCAGCAGTGCTGCAGACCCCCAGCCATCTATCCCTAAGGACAGATACCATCCTCAAGTGCAGCTTCTGCAGTGCTCTTGACCCCACAGCACGGTGGCTGCAGGAAGGGCAGCGTGTCCCTTTCCATACTCATGAACCCAGAAGCCCCAACCAGTGGTTTAGTCAAAATTAAATGAGACAGATCTCTGGCACTGGGCTCATGCTCTAGGAGGCAGAGCACGGTCCCTCGTGTCGTACCCTCCACCCACACGTGCTTGTTCCATATTGAGCTGAGCAGCTGCCTACTCCAAGCCAATCTATACATTACTCCATCAACTGGCTTTAGATCTCAGAGGACTAAACATGCTACCCCAGCAGAGAGGTTTAGTGGTCACACAGTGATACAGGAACTTGAGACCACCAAAAACACAGTTTCCCCCACTTTCAATAGAACCCGCAGCACTTGTTTTCCTAGGTCAAGTGGCTAATATCAATACAGGGAAATAATTTAAATATTTTTTAGAGATATTTTTAAATACCTCTCAGGTGTTATTTTGCTCTTGTTCATTTTCTACAGGTGATATCATTGTGTTAGTAAAATCTGTGGAAGAAAAATGCAGAAAAGAATGGTCACATATTGTAAAACAAATTGAATGCTTACATTTCTTATAAAAAGAAATTATTGATCCTCCAATAGAATGAAATTACAACTTGGTAGTAGTTAACAACTGTTCTCTAATGCAAAATAGATGTGAAAGATATCCCCAGGGATTGTCTAGTGCATGTCAAGGCAAGGTAACCACACTCAGTGTTTCTAATTCATGTTTGCAGAGAAAGCTTCCAGCATCCAATATCCTCCTAATACAGAGGGCCGCTGATTAACAAGATTGTTTAGAGGTATTTTACTCTGATGTGCATCCAGCAACACCCTTCCTACCATTCAAAAACCACCACATTTCTTCTTGATACTAACATGCATGGGGACCATTCATTCCTTTTTCCTTTGCACATTTGGTGAGTGTTACCATGTTGCCATCTCTTCTCTGCCTTCTCTGTTCTTCCCTCACAGGTCACAATTTTTGTTTTATAGCCCTGTCCTAGCCTTATTACATTTTTCACATCAAGTTATACATTTGGTATTTTTCAGACACTGTATCCTTTTGCCAGTTATTCTGAATTCTAAATACTGTCCACCCTAGTTCTTCTAACTGCTTCCATTTTACTGTCCCCAGATAAAATAAATAAGCTCTTTCATAATGTCTTTGATGCAAGGAGTGACTGACATTGAAAAATGTATTTAGAACATAATTTGAAATATTTTCTCACTTTGGCCAGGAACTTTTGGATGCATTTTGTGAGAACAGCTCCCTAGTCCCTCTTTTCATGTCACAGTAATTTCATCAATGTAGTTTTGCCTAGGGTTTTTTAGGAGAACAAAATATATATGACAGAGAACAAACCAGCTTACTAAAAGTCAGCTGGATTTTCTCTCTATCTGAAAAGCCTGCTATTATTCATAAAAATAAATTAAGTTGTTATGATTTTTTTTTCTCAAAATCTTTCTGGCTATTATTTGTCATTTAGCTATTTTTCAAGCTTTTTGATTATTTCTTCTGTGACCATTATAGACATCAGAGCTGAGCTGACTGGTCTGTAATTTCCTCTCTTTTTTTTATTATGTCTAAGGACAGGTAATACATTTGCCCTTTCTGGAATGCCATCGTTTCTGAATAATTTACAGAATAATAGTTAACAGCACTGACCTTTTTTCTATTTGTTCTGGAAGAACACTTAAAGAAGTTTCAACGCCATTCAATAAACTTTCCAAATATTCAAACATATTCTTTCACCAGTCTTTTTTTCTGGACTTTAAGTCACTGGTGCCAATGGTAGTAACCATCTGATCAATGAACACTCAATGTGATGGCCAGTACAGGGTTGAATATCAATTTTTTTCTACATTTTTAATATGATCTGCCATTAGCTGTTTGGCGGGGGAGGTTAACTATTGTTTGGTCTGCTCCTTACTATCAGTGTACTTATAAAATGTATTCCTGTTACAGTTTAGACCCTTTACTTGTGTCTCAGTTTCTGCATACCTGGTGCTGTGCACAAAGGCCTTCTCAACCCCAATACCAGACTGTCAAGTCAACATTTTGTTCAGGTCTGGCAAGTATACATGTTTAGCAAAGTTTTTTTTTATCCTTCCTGCACAGATATTGCACATTTTTTTCTGAGGCTGCTAACTCTCTCAAAATCATTTTCCTTGACCTTCCATCTGCAGAAAAATTATGACCTGATGTTTTAAAGTCTGTCTATTGTCTTTATTTTTTTATCCTTTCTCCTTTCTTTCCAACGAATCATGCTTTTCATCTTTAAATTTCCATTTCATTTTTGTCTGTTATTCATAGTCAAGAATCACTAGTTTTAATTACTTTCTTTCAAGTTCAGTGCAGTGTCAAGAAATTGCCTTCAGCATACTGCAAAAGCTTTTCAAATGGTTTGGTTAAAACTACAGCTCAGCAGACTGATAGTTGCTGATGCTCCCACAGCATTTGATCTTGGGAGTCAGCTGGGAATGCCCTTTCAGCTGCTCTTTGGCAGTGCTCCTTGTGCCCAGGATAGCCTCTCTGCTGGTATACATCCCCTGCTAGCATTGCAAGAACATGCACAGTAAGAGAAGTTCCTGTGTCTGAAAAGAAGGAAAAAAGATACTCCAAGTTTTCCAACCTAGAAGTATGTGCTGCACTATCTCAAAGCTGTGCAATTCAAATTAAATTTGGGCTCTCACCCTTCCTGGAAGGCTTTCCTGCCTAGCAGAGCAGAAGCAACTTGCATATCCAGCCTCCTTCATCAAGAGATGTGCAACCCTTACTTTTTGGAGAAAATGTAGTTCTAATAAAAACAGGACCAGCTGCTTTACCTCTTTAAAATTATCATCACATTTGACCCTTGCAAAGACTGTTGTCCCATTCTCTCCTCTTTTCATTGTTAGCAGACTTTCAGTGGTGTTTGTTTATATGTCTCCGTCTCCTCTGACTCTGTGTTCTTAATTATAAAGCAATATCTTTTCCTTCTTTCATCAACCCAAATTTCTTGAGCCAGATCTACCCTGGTATATCAATATTGCAGTCATGTGAGTTATTCCCTAAAGCCTCTGCGATGGCAATCAGGTAATAATTTTAATTATGTGCTGAGATTTCTATGCCTGCTCTTCCTAGAGATGTAGTATTCAGCACGTGCATCAATAAAACCTTCTGTTTAGTATTTCAGTATTTTAGCTTCTCCATTTTTATTAAATATTTGCATTGCCCTTGCCTGGATATCATTATACACTACATAGTCATTGGTCCATTTTAGCCTTCTAAATGTCCCCATATGAGAAAACTACACTGTAAATTCACCAAAAAAAATACATTTAAAATTGAAGGTGGTAGTTATGATACATTTTAAATATATGTCTGCCCAACAGGCTTTTTATTACTTATTATAAGGAACAGAAACACAGAAAAAACAGATAATTTTGCTTATGCAAAATGAGTGGCTTTAACATAGCAATCACACAGAGTGTTAAATTCAGTTTCCTGAACAGAAAGCCACACTGTTGAAAGAGTTGGCGAGGAGAGGGAGGGGATGATGTTCATGGTGTTTATTCTCAGGTTTTTATAGTTCTTATTGACTTTCACAGCTCTAAATCAATTTAAACCAGTTCACGTTCTCTTCCTAGGTTACTATTGTCTCTTTTGTATTCAATTTCCAAGCAGTCAGACAAAAGCACCTTAATACATAATTTGTTCTTTAGCCTGCAATCTCTTTAGTGTCCACTAGTGACTGAATAAAAGATGATGTTGCAGGATAAGAGACTGATTCCAGTAATTCCAATTCACTCCTTTATGTTTAATTTTTGACAAGCAGTAGTTTCTAATAAAGCATCCTCTTTGCACATTTTCTCTGTAGATTTTAGTGGCAAGATTTTCACTTTCCTCTTGATGTAAACCAGTATTACACCATGGTAAATTCTGTAAGTAGTTACAAATAAAACACAGGAACTAAATGTACAAAATACCTGGGGACTGATTCTGCTATCAGTCCTCTTCAGTGAGTACTGGATCAGCATGCACAAAAACCCCAAGATTTACAGCCTTATGACATGCAACAAGAAAAGAGAGTTACGTTAAACTGAAAAAGCTAATCAAAAAGCTGATTTTTCTGAAATGATAGTTAAATTTTTATTGAAGCCACTGGAGTTGTAGGCTGCTACCAAAAGAAATTCAAGTCAGTAGTGATGTATTACATAGGCTATATTGTCTATTATTACACAAAAAACACACATTCAATCTACTTTTTCTTGCATCTCCTTCACACTGATTCCAAACATATTTTATAAGAGATCTCCTGTGATTCAAACTAGCAGCTTTGTACTGTTCTTCTAGTTATTTGTCTTAAGACACTGTGCAAATTATAATAATCCAAATTTTCATACAGCAAAATAATCTTCTTAGTTGATTCTCCATAGAATTATTTATTTAATTATTGTTTATTTATTCAACCTTGTTTCCTAAGTCTTGAAATAATGTAGACAGTAACCTCTTTTTCCACTTCCCTTCCACTGAAAAAAATGTATTTTTGTCACCAAGAGACACTAAATGCTGATCATAGAAAAATGCTTTTAAAGAATGCTTATTATTTATTCAATTTTCAGATTCAGCAAAGACACATATGGTATTCAAATTGTGCTTTTTAATACTGATCAGTCACTTTTAGAAGACTCTCTAATCTGTACAGTTATTAAGTACAATGGGATTTATTTCAATAAAGTTTAACGCTAGGAATGAAAGTACATGTGGTAAATCCTATTATATCTAAAGAGATGGGTTGCATTTCCCTGTTTACTTTTTAATCCTCCTTTGTCAGGAACTACACATTTTCATTTGAGAGTGTTTGAGGGTTCTTCTCCTTGATGATCAATTTTACCATTTGAAAGCAGAGTAAAGGTTGAACATCTCCCTTTGAAGTCAGCAAATAGGATTCCCATGAAGTTCAACAAAGGGAAGTGCAAAATCCTGTACCTGGGAAGAAAAAAAACCCAGGCAACATTACAGGCTGGAGAACAACCAGCTGAAAAGCAGCTTTACAGAAAAGGACCTGGAAGTCCTGGCAGGTACAAAATTGAACATCAGCCAGCACTGCACCCTTGCAGCAGAAAAGGTCCAACAGCATCTGAGGCTGCATTAGAAGAAGCATTGCCAGCAGACTGCAGGCAGCCATCCTTCCCCTTTTTTGAGAGTTGGTGAGACACACCCGGAGCGTTGGATCCGATCCTGGGCTCCCCACTGAAGACAGACATGGAGCTGCTGCAGTGAGTCTAGCAAAGATCCAAGGAGAGAACAAAGGATTTACAGCAGCTGGCAGATCTAGGACTGTGCATCCTAGAGAAGGCTCAGGAGATCCTCTCCATGTGTATAAATACCTGATGGGGGCAGCAAAGGAGATGAGCATGGGACCTCTCCCCTGAAGCCCAGGGACAGGATGAGAGGCAGTGGACAGGAAGGGAAATGGAGAAAGTTCAATATAAATATAGAAAAAACTTCTACTGTGAGGGTGCTTAGACACATGGTACACCCTCCCTTGCTAGATCTACTCAAAACCCAACCAAAACATGTCCTTGAGAAACCTGTCCTAACTGCCCCTGAACTGAGCAAGTTGTTGGACTAGGTGATCTTCAAGAGGTGTCTTCCTCCAACCTCAGTGGTTCTATCACCCTGTGAAATCATCCATTAACTGATCACAGATATAACCCCAGTCTAGCAGAATCTTACTCTATACAACTAGTTTCAAGACCAAGAAGGCAATCATATTCTGTCTCTTTGCCTAAAGACACAGATTTATTTGGCTGATTTTTAAATCATTTAACCTGACCAAAGACAGGTTCATTTTTATTAAAACTCTGCTGTATTGATGTTTCTTGTTCTATTATAATTTCTGCAACTACACGGGGAAAAAAGGAAAAAAAAAGAAAAAAAAAAGGAAAAAAATAAGAGGAAAAAAAAAGAAAAGAAGGAGGGAAGCATCACTTGAAAAAGAATTACAAACTTGGGCCACAAATCAGTGTCTGATGTTTACAAAGAGGCAACGCTAATGTTGTTCAATGTAATGAAAAGCAACATGAAAAAAATAAAAAACTAAACCCCAAGATGTTTCAAAGTTCTAGTTATGTTCACCAGTGGCAATTTTTCTTTTTAGTATTGGATCACTTATTCAGCCAATAGAGAGCTGATGAACAAAAATGCTGTCTCCTGGAAGGGTGGGAAAATAACTTCTTCTTGGTGTCCTTTCAAAGCCAGGAAATTCAAAACCTGACTTCAATAGAAAGTGACACTTAATTAGGCAGCTTGTGTTCTTAGACACCAAACAGAATAAAAGGTAATGTAAGATGTAAAGCTGAAAGTGAATCATGATGGAATTCAGGTTTTTTAACACACCAGGAGGGATGCAGGTCTTCAGCAGTGAATGCAATTTGCAATTTCCAGTTCCAGAGTCTTCTTCAAATAAAGTCTCCTGTCTCAATTCTAACTTTTAGGCAGATGTATCTGGGAACCCCACTTAACAGCTCCAGATAGACAGAGAAGACCAAATACCTAAAAATCTACAGATATGCAACCACATCCCCTGCAGTCTAGTTTTGAAAGGATACAGATGGGAGCAGCTGTCTTACAGCAGATGATGTTCAGTGTAGTGTGTATCCTTTGTCTACTGATGTATATTTCACAGACTGACAATTCTAAGTCAGCCAATACACTTAAAAATTAAAATTGACATAACTTCAGAATAAAGACAATTGTATATTTCCTGACAACAGCATGCTCACAGCATCAATCCCTTCTAATTAAAGACCATATTTTATAGATGAAATTATATCAGTGAGGTTCTGTCCTCCTATTCATCAGATTTTGATCTGTATAATTCTTGTTTCAGTGCTTGGACATAGGAGTTGGCTCATGTAGGATTCAACCTGTATAATTTCAAACGTTGCTCTTAACAATGGTTTTTAGACTTGTCAAAAGTAGTCTCTATTCATGGTGTGCTATCTATCTGTCTATCATGGTAACTATTACATAAAATAGCTTGCCTTTGGCCAAGTTTATAACACAACATATAATATGGCTTTTATATGGGCATCTTGAAACCTTCAAAAATTTTCTCTATGTAAATATTAGTCAAAACATTGTTCCAAGATTATATTCAATATCTGGCTTCTCAGACAATATTTTTAGAATAAATTAATGGAAAACATTAATGCATACATGAATAGTGGATACAAATTACTTGAGAAATAACTCATTTTGCAAAGAAATCATTTGACTGTTAGAGTGAAAATTGATAATTGTATGCAGTACCACTGGAAAAAAAAGTGGGCTTTAGTTCCACTAGCAATACAGAGACAAAATATTGCTTATTTCCTTCTTCATGCAATTTGCTTCTGTGCTTCTGTCAGCTTCTCTCAAGTTCCTGTAAGATGAGAGGCCTCAGACAAGTTGGGCTCTTTCGTCTGCTTTTTTCAGATGCTCCTGTTGAGCAGCATCTGGGAACCTTTTCCCTGGAAAGCACAAGGCACAGTCTCTGTCTCACAGCACAGCCCACTACAGCTCTCCCTTTTCCCTCTGAAGACAGGAGTGACCATCCACCTTGTCCCAACCTGGCCATTTTGGCAGACTCAAAATTTTGCCTGGCAAATATCAGGCACACTGGAGAACTGCAGTGATGGAAACTGTTTGTGTGGCCTACAGGTAGAGGTGGTAGGTCCTCCCCTGAGGTCTCACTTCACCTTTTCAGGATGAGATATGCAACTGAATGACTTCAGCTGCCCCTTGAGCCAGGCTTACTCTAAAGCCAACACTGCTCTGGTGCTGATCATGTCACCTTGTCCCACTGCTAAACTGTTGGAAGATATAGGTTTACCTTAACATAAGAGCTCTAATGTCTGCTCCATGGTAGTAGGCCCTCTACAGAAGTTTAAAAGGGAGATCTTGCTCTGTCCTGTATGTCATAGAAAGATGTGACTAGAGGAAAAGAGGTAAGGCAAGGCAAAAATAAAATAGACATAATTAGTATAAAGAAGAGAAGTAAGCCATGCTGAACTGTGACTTTCTCTCCAGACTGGTCTTTCAATCTGCATTATTAGATCCTACACAAAAATGATAAAAGCAAATATTCCTGTCAGCATTTTCACATGGGAGACTATTCTGATATGTGCTAAGGCACAAGGTTAATAGCACACACATTCTGCACTGAGGGTTGTGACCTCCTGTTGCAAAGGGAAATATCTGTAATTGTTTCTTCCAAGCCTGATTATTACATTCTGTGCGTCTGTGACTCATTAAAGAATACTGAGGAAGCTGCTACATATGCAAGATAGAATGTGTACACACACACACATGTATGTATATTGTTCAGACACATTTTCAAAGACATACAGTACTTATATTATGGAACAGGAACACAGTACTGCCAATAGTAAAACTAGTGTTTTGCAAGTTTTGTTTATTTGCCTTTAAATTTGAATCAGAGAGACCACAGGGATATATTGGTACCACTTACATTGCAATCCTCAATGAGGTAGCTAAGTTTTCCAAAATTAGCAATAACACATACAATGTGGAATCTTAATTACTGCTCTGTAAAGAAAAATCACTGCATTAAAGGGAGTGTTACTGTCATTATTTAGGAATTAATTTCATATGATAACATAGGGAAAACAGAGCGCAAAAGAGAACAGGATGAGATAAGAAGCATTCCCTAGATGGTTATTCTGCTCTGCTTCTGTTTTCTGTATGGTACATCAGGAAGTTTTCCTTGTATTTGTGTGCTCTGTATGTAGCTCCCTGAAAATACCTTCCTGGCTTTGGCTAATTGGAACATGAGCAGGGTGGAGTACTTGACTTTGTGAATGGCAGTTTAAAATTGCTCGAAGGTAGTTTTTAACCAGTGACTCATTCCTGAGTGGGCTTCAGCAGCTTGACCATCAAAGGAGATCTTTACATCTCATTTTATCATCCTGGGATTCTTTGAATACAAACATGCCTGGGCAAAGACAGAATGACTGGTGAGGTCGATGGACTAATTTCTGTTCCTTCACCAGAAATATGAGTTGCTAACACACCAGGAACTTTTCCTCCTTTGCAATGATCCTGCCATAACTTTGAGTGACAAGTAGAAATCACAATACAGCTACAAATCTCTCTGGGTTATTGAAGAGCACTAATCAGAAAATAACATTCCACAGCTGTTGCATTCCTGAAGTGCTCTTCACTGTTTACCCTGGGAACAGCTGTCATTATCTCCTGTTAGCAGAAAACCTACACAAAGAGGGACTTTAAGGTAGTCAGCATCGTGCCTAGCCTCTCTTCTTGTGGCAGCCCCAGAGTTTTCTGTGTGTGCTGAGCACACTTTCCTCCTTTTGCCTCTTCCCACAGTATTCTATGGAACACCCATCTTCACTGGAGAGAGATACTTAGTAGATAAGTATTATCAAAATGCTAGACACTTCACAACCACATTATGGATGGGTCTGTTCCCACGCACCTTACTCACACACACTCCGCTGGGGTTTTTAGCACTGTCCATACAACAGCAGGAGGCAAAGACAGCCAGTGAAATGGAACAACATTAAGCAAGCAAACAGGATATGAGTGCAAATCCTACATCACACAAGACAGTGGCATAGTTTTAGATAAAGCAGAGAAAACTCCCTATGGGTTCAACATTTTATATGTGAGTAGAGGCGTATTTAACTAATGAAGCATTTAATAGGTTCATGAAAAACATGGGGCTTTGCTCTGAGCAAGATTGAAACATTACAATAATCCTCGTGGTTCTTTTGCTGTTTTCTAGGTACAGTTCAAGATTTATCTTCATTTTCACTTTAAATCCTTTATTTTAATGGAAGGCCAGTGACCACCCTAGGGGAAAACAAAAGAAAATCCCACTTGTTTGCTTTGGGCTATATGCTTTTAACACTGCTACTTGCTTCCTTACAAAAGAAAATTCCAGAATTTGCTATCTACTTATTTAAGATGAACTTTTCACACAAAATTTCAAAATTATCAAATGATATTTTCTTGCAAATCTTCCAAGTCAGAGAAAAAGGAGGTTCAGAAAAACCCTTTAGTTGTTCAAGACTCTCCAGTATCTACAGCAAACTCAAGGGACAATTACTTTGAAGGTTCTAGGTCAACCCAAAATTTGCTATGTAAGCTTCAGGATTTGTTTAAAACTAGAATCAAAACTAGATTGCTGATTCAAATTGAAACAAAACCACATATTCTCTCCTTCGTATATTAAACTGGATTCCCAGGGATATTCACGTATCTCCCTTACCCTTCTGGCTTTCAGATTCACCATTGCTGGTCATGGAGGTTCTCAAGAACCTTGTCCTGCTGTTAGCATGTCACACAGGACACTAGACACGGCAAGGTTTATGTTCTCATTGTTCATCATGCAGAAAACTACTGAAGCAATTCACTTAATAAACAAAGACCCGGTGTAAGACAATGCCAGAAGGCATTTAATTGTACAAAATCCCTGGATGTCATCAGTGGGAACTACCTTATTGTTTGGCAATATTTTAAGCAGTAAGTTATTAAGTATTACTGGGTGTTCCTGTCTCCCTTTCCATGACTGAGAGAACTGAGCTAGGTCCCATAGAGGATATGAACAGAAAAGGTATTTGGTTTAACTGCTCTGGCAGTCATATGTTACAGTCCTGCCTGCAAACACAGGATATTTTAGCTGTTCATAAATGTGAATGCATCCTAGGCTCTCAGAAAACCTATGGTTACCATTCTGTGTGAAAATTTGTTGGTTTGTTTGTTGGGGTTTTTTTCCCAGCACTGAATATCAATGATTTTCCTATTTGCCATAGCAAGCCTCTTAATCAATCTGGCATGCTGCCTGGTTGAGATGGTTTTGAAGTTATGGGGCTGGCAGATCTCTTTATGGCTGTGACCTGAGTGATTAATCATGTGGAGTGGTCATTTGCTGAGAGTGGGAAGCTTTTCTTGATTGATGGAAATGGGCCAGGCTGGAGGAAGAAGAAGCTGAGAAGGAACCAGATATTGATTTTAAATCCCACTCATCCCGTATGAGCTAGAAATGCTAGTAACAAATTCCTCCTTCTCCTCAAGCATTTACTTGCAGTTCCACAGCAGAATAGAGAGCAGTGAATAGCAAATTAATATGATCTAATGGACACTGTTTCTGAAGTTTCCTTATGAGAGAAACTTCCATAGGCCTTCCTGTGGCACTGTGGCACTTGTACCGGTGCTAGAGCACAGAGATTGATCAGCAAAGAAATCATACCTGTATTGAAGTACATGCTCTTCTGTGCATGGATTAGTTAGCCATGAGTATTACTTGGCTCTAGGCAGTTGCAAAGTCAGTTGTCAGAGGAAAGGTTTCAGCTGCTTGCCTGGCATGAACGGATATCCAACAGCAGAGAACTCAGAGCACATTCAGCTCTGCCTTTGGCACTTGGGCATCACTTTGGGCAGTGATGGAGCACTTCACAGAGAGATGCCAGGACATCGTTCCCATGGTCACCTGGAAGGCTGCATAGCAAACCCAGAATGTCTGACCACACACCCTTTGAGGTGCCCATGGAACTGCAAGTTGCTGCATGAAGAGAAAGAAAGGGCTCTGTCAGTTTAGTCAGGCCACACATACCCATCAATCAATCAATCAATCACAGAGGAAGCAGGGAGAGGGATTAGGAACACAGCCCATGTTGAACTTTCAGATCCATTTTAATGATCATGGGTAATCACCCACAAGGTCCCGTGCTATTTAGCAGGTCGTGTCTCGCCATTACAAGGGGCTGAGTTTTGCTGCTCTTCACTGCTTAGAGCCCTGGCTTTGGTATTGCCTCTGCCAACCATGCACACCATGACTGGCAGACACAATTCAGAAATTTTCTAAAATTAAAAATTCTACAAAACAATTCTAAGATTAACGTATCTGCAGCCCATCAAAGCTCATCACCACTATAAGCACGTGGTCCTGGTGTGCCTCCTGTTCTGTTTCTCATGTCTTAATCTAGCCTCCTAATTCCATCCAGTAAGTACATTTTCCTACTTCCACATCAAGCACCTAGAGCAGAGTTAGTTTATTAACATATTTCTCTCCTTAGGTGGCTTCTCTTCTGAAACAGTTTGTTATCACTGACTGAAGTCACAGTCCGCCATTTCACACTGAGTGGCCATATAACAGCATATCCCCTTCCTGACCGGCTCCCACTTCAGGGTTTTCCTCAAAAACAGCAAAAAAGTATTGTGGACAGGAAAACTGAGGCTGGTTCCCTCTAGCCCAAGCCTTCTTCAAGTCAGAGTGCTCCCACAACTTAGTGAAGGAAAGGTGGTTCTCAGGCCTTTCTGTATTCACCACTTTCTGCAAACAGCAGCACACCAGATGAATAACAGATGAGGTGGGCACATACCAATAGCTGAGCACACAACTAAGTAAATAACAAGGCACATGCTTGCAAACCTCTGTCTGCCACTGTGAACAAACCCTAGCTGCAGCCTCCCTCCTGCCTAAACACTGTGCATCTCTGTAGTGGTTTAGAACTCTGATCATTGTACTGATCAGGTTTCTTGTCTCAGCACCATACATTCCCTTAGACATCCTGGATAGTGAAGCTGGCATAGAATTTTACCCAGGAATAGGAAACCTAAACCTTTAAGAATCTATTCTTGAAAATTTACATCAGACTTGGCTGTGAGCAAAGGAATTACACTTGAAATCTTGGTTTCAGAAAAAAAAAATTAAGACATTTTCATGTAAATCAGCATATAATTGATCTAACAGATATTGTACTTGGGGAGCAAAAATGACAGGCATACATTAGGACCTGTCACACCCTTTTATGTTCAGCCTTCCTTTTTCATGCCCCTTCCCTCTAGAGCTTCACCCCACTAATCACTATGCAATGTCACGACTGTCTGGAAAAAACATTGCCTGAATATAAGAAGCAGACACATGAAAAATCAGTCTCAGTGGATGTTATTTGCTTTGGTGCTGCTTTTATTTGTGAAAACTCTCAGCTTTTAAACTCTGTACAGACTCTGTGACCTGGAGGCAGAGGAGAAATGGTAATGGAATAGGTCAACTTTTCTGTTGCTTTTAAGGAAAAGCTCTAGTGCTTATTGAACTGATGAAGTCTGGTTGCCTATGGTTATTCTTATCTTGTGGTTGATTGCAAGTTCTGATTAAAGCTGCTCCCAGGGAAGGGACACTTATAAGAGCTCTCTACTATATGAGTTCACTCTTCAGCCTTTAGTCAGGGTACTTCAAGAGTCTCCAACCTATCCAGCTAACTAATTTCACAAAATTTATAAGAATTTAATTATCTTTGAATTCATTTATTTGTCTTTAAATCATCAAAAGAATTCAAAAGTTATTGCTAACAACAGAGAAGGCCAGTATGATTAAATGAGGGACTGGGCTAAAATGCACCGCAGGGATTTCCTTCTTCCCTCTCTCGTGCACACAAACCTGCATGTACAAGCACACATGCAGAAAGGGAAGAGAATGTGTGACAATGCCTTAAGAGATTTGATGAGAGAAACTGATAGGGCAGTTTCTATATCCCATCTATGCTACCACCCCTGAACTGCAGTGATATCTGAAAATTTTCCTACCAACCTTCAAGTTGGTGGGAATTCCTTTTGTTTTGTCTTCCCATCCAGTGACCTCCTCTCTGCTACTTTCAAGTAAGGGAAGGCTCTCCTCTGCAAACATGACATCCACTGCAACCATTGCTGCAGAAACTCCAGCTGCTACCTGCAGTACTAAGCCCTCGAGACCAGACCCACAAAGCTGAGGGATCCTCCTGTCAGGAAAAATATATTGTGCCCTGAGGAAAGATAGAAAGGATCCTAAAAAGCTTTGCTTTGTCATCCTGTGGTTTTTGCTAGTTTGTGTCATTGATGCTTTATGAGGAGGGAGAAACTGAATTAATTTTTTTTCAGCTAAATCTTGCCTTTTCTCACCATAAAAATAGGTCAAGCTCAAATCTGGGGGATGTGCCTTCAATACATTTTCTGCCATAAATCTAGCTGGTGTTCTGCTGTTTGTAGTCGCAGTCCACTAATTATTCAATCTCTTAATCACAAGGCATTTCATTACAGTCCTGGCAGTAATTACTCACAAGAGTTGGAGTGCTGTCTCCATCCAGTGGTGAAATGTTAAAATGCTGCATTCCAGGAGCTTCAGTTTCTCAGACTATTTGCAAAGCATAAAATACATGATGTCTTGATTTTAAATTGCCTTGCTAGCAACTGGATAACTCCATTGAAAGACCCTATATGAGACCTAAGAATACACATTCCATATATTAAAAAAAAAAAAAAACCCTTAGTATTTTTATCATAAAAATCTCATCAGCAAATGCTGTGGATTTGAATTTTTATCCCTCTTCAGATTTCAACCTTGTCTTTGAAAGCTGATATTCTTCTGCCATTGTAACTGTTTCTGGAGACAAGAATGCAGAGCCTCACCCACTTCCCTCGCCCCCACCTCCTCCAGTTTAATACAGCCACATCAATAATCCCCTCTTTGATAATGTAAAAAAAGGCTTCTGGCAGTTCATATTGTTCATGTGTGGCAGCAGGAGAACACCACTAAAGAGAATGCAGGGTTAGAAGAACTAATGTGGCTTTGCCAGCAGAGATTCCATAATTAGTTAGGCTCCTGGTTCTTTGCCTTTCTTATACCACATTGATTTTAGATGCCATTGACAGAAAAGAACAAAATGCAGGCAGAGTTGGCTAGCAGTACCCAAAGGAATGCCAGGTTTATTTCTCACTGTAGCACTTGTGCTTTAAGTCTTTCAAAGACAGGATGCCCCAGCTTGACTCTTACCTTGGCCTCCAGGAGCACATTTTTGTTTTCCTTTCTCTTTGTTTTTGGCCTGGCCTCAGGAAACATTCAGTCTCAGATTCTCCTCACAAAGAAGAGAAAAAATGTTGTTGTCTAAGCAGCACAACACCAACTTTATCAAAAAATGGTGTGAAAGGTTAATTCAGACAATAAATGCCCTGTGCCAAGCTCTCAGCAATATTGCATTGACCTGCTCTTTGCTTTGTTTTGTTTTCCCTAATTGCTTTCAAGTATGCCAAGGCCTGGCTGATCTCCAGAAACCTGGAGCCGAAAAACTGTGCAAATCCATTTCTAACACATCTCCTTGGACTATCCTCAAGGCAGAGCTGGCACGGTTCAGACTATGGTTCTTTGTACTCTGAGGACACTGTGGAAGCCTGTGCAGGTTCACTGTATGTACTGTTTGTCTATGAAGCTGCAGTATGGGATTGGGAAGAAATCAATTTTTTCAATGTTGCCTTTCAGCATTTTAAACCCATGTATGGCCCATTCTCTTTTGAAGGTATGATAGCTCTGAAGTTGATGAAAGAAGTTGTCAGTAAAACTGTGCCTGAGATATTTGGAGAGCCACTGCTGAATGCTCATTTATTATTCCCTTCAGCTGCCAGGTAAACCCCTGATTCCAGAAAGTTTTGAAACAAGACTTGCCAGAAAGTTCAGGAGGGTTTGGACCACCTCCTTGTTTTAGATCAGTTCCTAGATAACAGAATTCATTCAGATAGTCCTTCTAAACTGAACAGGACTGGTAAGGTACTATTAGCACACCCAGTTCTGTGTGAAAATATGCTGAAAATCTAGTTTTAATTTCTTGTTAGGTCAAAGTGCAAATCTGGAAGTACTGAGGATAATTCTCCTTTCATTATTTAAGTGCTAAGGAAAGATTAATTTTTACAGAAGGAAATCTACCTCACTTAGAAAAATCATTAGTTTTTTATAAAATTAAGTGTTAAACAATCTCCCTTTCCATTTTACAGGGATTTCTTAGATAATGCAGCTCTTTGAAAAGATATGACCTTTTGAAAAAATATTCTCCAAGTCCCTGGGACTTTTCTCTCTTCCTGGCCAGCAGTGCACCTGTATATACCAGCTGCCATCCTCAGGATACATTGCAAAGGAAAGCACTCGGGCTTGGATGGTTCTGCTGATCCTTTGAAGAAGACACTGAAGGACATCTGCATTCCTTAAACAGCCAGATGAGAGTACATAAGAGTGTTCTCCTCTGCTTAGGAGCAATTCTGCAAGTCTGGCAACAGTGCTATTGGAGCCAAACTGCCTCTGCACAGGAGCTCCTGCCCCTACTGCTGTTTAGGAGAATCTCACTGTATTGCCTAAAAAATATGTAAAACAATCATGCAAAGTTATTATCCTTGCCATTCAAGGATTAAAGTATGGTGCCAATGAGGTGGTTTAACTCTTAATGAGAGCTATCAGCAAGTGCAGATAGAACACAGACTAGTTACTGAACAGTGTGTACTCAGTGGGGCTGTGAAGCTAGCTCTAGCCCCTCTCATCACATTTCATTTCTCACATTCACCTTCATTTTTCACCTCCTTTAACAGACACATTCTCCCAAAAACTTGCTTTAAGAGTTATTTGTAATCACCTACCTGCATTTCTAGACAACTGGATTGTTCATAAAGGCTGAACACTTGTTGATGAGACAAAGGTTGTCTGTGATTCTCACCTGATTTATCAGTCCCCAGCCTTGTACCCTGTGACTCACAAATCCCCTGGTCCCATCAGTCTGCGATGACCTGAGAGTTTTCAGTTGGAAGTAACTGGCCAATTTACAATGCCCAAGGGAAAAGGCCCTGAGCTGCCCAAACTCTCATATAAGTCACTCATTATTTTTAAATCCTCCAGTCTATGGAATTATTCATGCACCCTTTGTCCAAGGAAAGAAAAATTAGGTAATAGTAGTTTTTTCATGGAAAGCTTCCTCTAGCTGTTAAACTAAAGACAGCCATCACCCATTTCTTCATTCTGACTGAAGAGTTTCTAGACTCCCACAGTTACAGTGCAGGGCTTTGTTCAAAAAATACCAGTCTTGTTCTGAGTAACCAGGAGAATTGGCAGTGACCATAAATCACTAGATCCTTGGCCAATTTTGTTTCTCAGATATCTCTTTGCCCATTCCTGCAAATAGCTCCAGGCTCAAGATTAAGTGGAGTTGAAGCTTTTCCATGCTTACCCCCAGCACAGACTGCCGTGCTGACTGTCACTCTGGAGATTCAGAAAGCTTCCTAACCCCTGCTAGAGAACCCCTCCAGAAGGATTTTTTTTTTCCTCTCCTAGTCCAGATAACAACTTTGAGGTAAAGTCTTGTAAATAGGTAATAAAGGGCAACCGACAGCAACCCTGAATGAACTAACAAAGTATCCTCCTCCTGGAGCTGTCTGCATATCTAAAGCAAAGTCTGCTGCCTGTCTTCTAGGTTCTTACTGTAGTCACTGTGCTGTTCTGTGCTAAGCAAAAATATTTTGAGCCTTTCCAGTGTATCATTAGCTACAGGGTTGGTAGACATTAACTTTGCTCCTACGCCTGGAGGATTAACTTCTTCCAATTGCAGCTTGTGATAAATAAATGAAACTTGAGGGTAAAAACAATATGTTATCAGAAATCCTTGCTGTCAGGGTATTACTCTGCTAGGAGCTGAGATTTCTTCATCACTGTTCCAGCATTTCCAGACTAGGACACATCTGTGTCTCTGGGAACTCAGTTCATCACTGCTCTGCTGCTCTTTCAAAACAATCGCTAACTCCAGATGTCGGGGGGACAGGACACGCCTTGGTCTGACAGCACTCCCGTATCTCACAGCTATGCACAGCTGTATCTGTGCTTACAGCTCTGCACCAGAGGCAGTGACTCAGAGCACAGTGGTGCACTGTGGCTGGGAGGGCTGACAGCCACCACGCAGCAGCACAAGGCACCCTGTGTGTGTGTGCTCTGTGTTTTCCATACTCCTGCAGACACATGTTTCCAGCATTCTGCAAAAAAACACGATGAGTAATGAAAACAGAACTCAAATTCTTCTACTGTTCATTGAAATATATTTGTATCTAACTCCTTAATTTTTCTCTTTAATCATAATCTGTAGAATTCAGATTGTGCAGCTTGCAGCTATCCATTGATTTTACAATCTAGCTGTCACAAGACCAGGGACAGTATTTTAGGTCATAAGAAATTACCAATATGGGTGAAAAAGAGAAGAAGACTAAAGTTCTTTATTCTACTAAATAACATTAATAACATTTAATGAACAACTCTGTGTACTCAGAATTTGTTCTGAAAACCTACAGTACTAAAAGAGAGTTAGGAGTGACAGACAGCTGGATCTGCCAGACATTACATCAAGCTGAGTATGAATGCACCTGTAAAATTACACTTGCTGGAAGGCAGTTTACTAACAAGCTGGAAGATGAGTACAAAAAACCCAAAAATTATTAATTTTGTTAATTACTAAATTTAAATTCAGTATGGAATTTTAAGAGCCTTAAAACATTTGAATGGCTGCACTAGGTCCAGCCAAAGTCTAATACTCCTTCTTCAACTGTTCCATTAGCAAACTCCTTGGAAGGTTAGCACAGAGTAAGCACATTTGCTGGTGTTCCCTTCTACTCCCCTTAGCTCCAAACATTTTCTGCTCAGGAAATTCCTGAGCTTGAAGAGATTTATAAGCTTATTAAACACCAACAGAAAACTCTTCCAAAATTTGCCCAGTTTCAACTTGAACCCGTCTCATAATCTTGTCATCACCCTCTTTTTTGCAAATTCTGTAAGTCTACTATCTCTTGTATGAAGAACTGCTTACTTTCATTATTTTCCTGGAACTGACTGGTCCTTGTAGCCCAAAAGACCATGAACAGTCAATCCCTATCCATGACCTCATTACCACTGATGAGCCCTGTGCATTACTCCACAGCCACTTCTCAAGGCTGAAGAAAGATAATCTGCTCAGTCAAATCTCATATGCAAACTCTTCTATCTAATTATCCCTGTGGTCATTTTCCAAAGGCCTTCCAGTTTTAACATTGTGTCTTGAAGATCAGGGGATCAGAACTGACCAGAATCAAGGGTTAGGTAAACCATGGATTTATATGATAGCATAACCATGTTCTCTTCATTATTTACTCCTTCCTAAAATCTGGTTCACTGTGCTCATTTCCCCTAGACACAGAGCTGATGGACCTGGACCAGTGCCCTACAACTCCAAGGTCTTGTTATCATCAAATGTAGGCTCATTAATTTTCATTTTGCCCCATGAACATCACCTTACATTCATCTGCTTCAATCTCCACTTGCCACTTCATTGTTTAGTCATCCAAGCCTCACTGGAAGTAACAATATTCACTAATATTGCTAATTTACTTATACCATAAATAAGTGTGAAGAGATCACCCTTACAGCTGTTCTTTCACGTTTTTAATCCAACAAATTTTCAGAGGTGACTCTCTTCCTTTCTTGCAGCAGCTCTTTGTAACAGTTTCAGGAAGAAGAAACACAGTTTCTATAGAAAGATTAGCTTGTCACAGGATTTATTTTTTAAAAATGAACAAAACAAGCAAAAAATTGACAATTTTCTGGTCAGAATCACCTTGCATGTACATATCTGCTTGAAATGGAGTAAAATCTCTAGGCATGTACAGCAAGCCTGTATTTATGGACTGTGTTAAGTGACTAATATATTCTCTGAGTCTAATTTGTGTATTTGTTTGCCTTGAAAAGAATTGCATGGCTTAAAAATAAATGCACTAAAGATGGCTTGTTGCTTATTTCATAGGGGAGTACTGCTGTGCCATGTAGCATTTCTGTGGTTCTTAGGCTTCATGGACAGCAAGTAAACAGATTTATGATATTGTTGGAATAGACTGTGGGTCTCATGAAGTGTGACAGCTGTTATTTTACAGTACTTAAGTCAGTGTGAAATGACAGTCAGCCACCTACTGGAAATGCTACATTCAGGCATAAATAATGTGTATCCACAGGACTCCTGCAGCACATAAATGCAATAATGCAGTCATATCCCCTCTTTCAAATGCACTCTCCTTGGAAGATCAAGACCACTTATTGGGCAGCTGTGATGCTCCGTGACAAATTGCCCATTCTCCACGCTTACCCATTCTTTATGGCAGAATCCACCATTTTCAAACAGTCTTTTTGAGCTTGCCCTTTATTCCATCCACATTCTTTCTAGTACACAGACCAATTAAATTACTGTAAATCCACAGATGTGAAAATTACTACCTATGTCTTCTTCCTTAAAGATCCCCACATGAAAAAAATGACATTATTTTCAACATAAAGCAGGTGTAGTTCCTGATCCACCTTCATCACAACAGAAGAAAAAATTTTCAATAGAAGCACCTCGTACACACAGACAAAAACATTACCTGAAGCAGCCTGTTAATTTGACACTGGTTCAGGAGGCAGGACCTGATTGACTAGAGTCAGAACAGCTTCATGATAAGAGTACAGTGTCAGGAGTCAAGAAATCTGGCCTCTCCTCATGGCTCTATCTCAGATTATTTATGTAACCATGATTAACTCAGGGCTCTAACATGTGACTGAATTATGAGCATACAATAAGTTACTGTGGGCCTAAGCAGCAATAACTCATGATAACTCCTTGCATTCCCATAGGCAGTGAAGGATACGTAAGCTGATGCAAATACTTTGAATCTGGGCAGATATAAAACAGTACTCAGAAAGTGTAAATTATACTCAGTTGACAAGGGGATAACTTCATGGAGTGACCTATGTTGATTTCATTAGGTGCCCATAAATTGAAATAGATCTTTTTATTTTAGCAAGCATAAATCTACCTCTTGAGGTATAAGTGATCCTGTCAGTTTCTTCCATTATCTCTTACAGATATGCATTTATTATTTGTCAAAAAGTCTGTTTCAATACAGAAGAAATTTGGTAAAATAGTTATCCTGCTCAGGTTAACCTTCACAGCCACCAAGGTAGTGGTTTTGGGTTTGGTTGGGCAGAGTTTCAGGTTTGTTTCATCTTTAAGCTTCAAGGTTATCATGCAAAGTGCTGATTAGACTAACTTACTCTGCCAGGGATAATTTTTTCCAAAAATCTGTAGGATAAATTTGTATCAGCAGATTTTATGTAAGACTTTATATAAGATATCATCTGTCAGCACCTAATTTGGCTACTAATTTGGCACTTTATGCCAAATTAGGTATCATTTGTCCTCCCACAGACAGAATAAAAGCAGAAACCCAGTACAAAACCTCCTGCTGTATACTAGCTAACTCAACAGGATATGGGGAAAGAGACAGGAGGAAATGAGGTTTCATTTAAATGGCTTGCACTATTTTAAAACCCCTAAACCCATTTAAATTGGATTTGCAAAATAGGTTTCAAGCAAAGTATGTATAGACTGAAGTCAGTTGACAGGAACTTGCAAAGCAAGTAGAAACTTTACTATAGCCACTGCCAAATGGGAAAAATACAGCAACTGGGGCAGAGTCATCAGTCATCAAAAGCAGAAAAAAAAGAGAGGAGGAGGGTGTAAGAAGAGGTAAAGACAATATGTGTTGTTGATAGTAATAACATTTCTACCAACAAGCCACAAGCTCTGCATTCAGGTCCCAGCAGAAGCGAGCTATATTTATGCTCCATCTGCACAGGTAATGATTTATTTGTACACAAGTGATAACATCTGCACTCTGCTCCCAGCAATAGCCTGAGCCCTGCCTCCCCACCTGTCTCCAAGCTACCAAGGGGTGGCAGAACCACCCACCCAAGGAGGCACTGGTTGCCTGACAGGCGGAAGATCCATATCATTTTAATACAACTTTCAATGCAAGAATTTACATATTAAAGCAGAAAGACTGAATCAAATTCATTGTTGGGCTTCTTTAAGTAATTTGGGCAGAGTACCTTTTCCCTCAGCTGGAGCTCTGCATGCTCAGCACTAACAATCATGGTGCTGCAATGGATTCCCCTGCTCCAGCCAGGTGGAGTCTGGCAAGCACTGCCACACCACAGGCACTTCAGCTCCACTTCATAATCTGGGTTCCCTAAAATGTCTGTTGCTGCACAGCAGAAGAGACAGGTATTTCACTACTGCCATGTGGGCATAACACACATAATGACAAGTTTGTCATTAGATCACTACCTAAAATCCTGCATATTGAAGGCTAAAAATCTTGCAAGTTCCAAGTCCTAAATTAAAATGAGTTAAATTCTACTGTGACCTCTGGACAGCTCACTTCATCTTTTCTAATTCACATTCGCTTCCATGTCAGTGGGAGACGAACAGATTATGGCAATAACATCCAACAAGTAACCACTTCAACTTCATTCTCTTACTCATACCTAGATAAAATTTTACTGTCTTCATAAGACAGCAACACAGGTATAGCTTCAGGGTCCCTTGATGTGTTACTCAGTATTCTGCACTTCTGTCTTCTGTTTCCTCTAAATCCAGCATAACTATCTGGAGCAACCATAACAGTCTCTTCTTGTGCTTCTGGCTACCATATGTACGCTGGCCAGAATTCTCCAGACGGTATATGAGACGGTATAGCCCCACCTAAGAGAGATTCATGATTCCAGCTGCTACCAGAGCCAGACACCAACACCACTGATGAGCAGTGATCAATAGTTCCACCACACCAGCGCCACTGGGCCAACTGTCAGCACCCATTCCCAGCTGCCCATGGCTGGAGATGAGGTGTCAGGCTGAGCAAAGGTGCATCAGACACCTCTTTCCCCTCATAGATGCCTTTGAGAAGTGCATCAGTTTTTGCCAGCCTAGAGAAACACACAACTCAGATTCTCAACTGACCAGCAATACAAGTCAACACAACCCCCAGCACAACCTCCTCACTTTTTGTGCAAACACACAAAAAAGAGATATTAATACCAGGGTCACATTAATTTCTTGGTGGACTGTCCCAGAAGAGCTGCTTGGACAAGACGGTCTACCATCTCCAGCTAGTGTCTCAGAGCCTTGGCAGAATCCTGCAGCCATCCTGAGGGGCATGAGCATCTCCACAACACTTTTTTGTGCAACTGCAACCTCAGCAGGAACAACACTAGTAATGTTTACTTGTTTCAGTGCCACTGTAGCTTGTAAAAAATAGGTGCTGTTAAATCACATGCCATTGCAAAACAGGTAACATGCTCCAAATTAAAGCTTTGGAGTACATCACTTCAAAGCAGTTTTGTCAGGCTTTGGTGTTGGTTTTTTTATTATTCTATTTTTTGTTTGATTTTGAAAAAGTTTGTTGTTTTGGAAAACTTCAGAACAAGAAACTAATCAAGAATGAAGCACAGCCATAACCTAGAATTGATTCAGACTTATACCAGGAGTGGCTGACACTCGATGGATATCACAACTGCTAAGAGGCCTCTACAGAGCTGCTCTCTGCCCATTCCTGAAGGAACAGGTGCCCACAGGACAGAAGCCAGCAGCATGGCTGTGTGAATCACTCACTATCCAAGGGCAGACCAGTCAGGCTCAACTACAACAGCTGTCTGAGCCAAACAACCCTCTGAACAGCATTCTACTCTGAAAGGAGCCCCATACATGGCACAGCCAATAAACTCTACAAGAGGCTTTTAAGTCCAACAGACACTTCTAATGAGTTTTCAATTTACAAATAATTTTTAAAAACCCCACACACTCCTCACCATAAAAATATAATGCAGATCTTACATTGTTTCCAACACATTTAGTCCTCAAAATCTAGGTTTGCATTATTAAGATGAATTTTCTTGGGTTCCAAGGAAGATGATTCTAATGAGAAACGGCCAGATGAGACAAACCAAAACCCAAAATTTTCATACCCTCCACCTTTTAAAGATCAGACCCAGAAAACAAGAACGTTCAAGTAGTCTTGTGAATCAGCCCAACAGCACCTGACTGTGCAATTGCCTGTGGCACTCCAAGCCTCTAGCGCTGGCCAATACTGCCCTCACACACCTCAGCAGGGCACAGTGCAGGCAGTGACCCATCAGCTCCAGGCAGAAGCTTTCTTACACCCCCTGCTTCTCAGAAAAGTCCTTTTGCACAGGCTTTTTTGCCTGCTTTGTTTAAAGGCATAATACCTTAACTCCAAGCCATTCCAAACATCTCCAAAAAAATACAAAACAGGTGAAATTAACTAAATTTTTTTCAACCCCACTCTCCTCTCCCTGCCAACCCCATCGTCTCATTCAGTGAAAATACAGTGGTCAAAACATTCCATAATTCCGTAACCACTTCAATTTGGTTCCCCATCTATATCTTGCAGCAAAAAAAAGAAAGACACATCACACCATTAATTTTCACATGTTTAATGCAATGGCACTCTAATTAACTTTACAGTACTTTTATCTCCACTAGATACTGTGTTTCAAAAGTAAAATGGGAAGAAAAACATGAAAAAACACTTTTCTGGTAGTTTTAAGAACTAAATAATTTGTAGTTACATATGCATAAATTACTTTCAAAAAAAAGTAAAAGTTCTCAGGTTTTTTTCACCCTTATCTAACAAAAATTGATTTTGTTGGGTATTTTCGTAAGATTTAAAGAGAGATGAAAGATGGCACTTAAGAAACTCTGAAGTCAGGATGTCATAAGGTTATACCAGGACTTCCGCTGGAGCCTGCCATGAAGCCAACACTATAAATAGGGAAAGAATGTGCAAGAGCTCTGAGTAAGTGAGAAGCATAACATGTTTTGCAAGCTTGTGTTCTGAGGGCCATGAAAGTGAAGACTCTTGGCTGAGGAAAGCCTGCCAGATTTCCCCAGCTGAAGTCTATTCAAAGCAAACCCATCACAGAAATCCACAGGGACAGCCATACGCCGGTTTCTGCAATACTCATGGCAACCTTTCCTTTGGATTTGACCTTGGATCGACAATAGAAACAACCAGAAAGATGACTTGGAGAAGCCATAGAAAGAATGGAAATCATTTGTGGTTTTTCCCATGACAAGTAATTAACAGAAATAATATGAAATCAAGTTAAAACAGACTAGGCAGACAACTTTTAAGGCAGATAAGCAAAAAAATAGCAACAATAATGGTTTTCTTATCAGTTTTATACTTACACTTTAAAGACATCAGGAAAACAAGTACACTTTGTACTAAGTTTGGAGCATTCTTAAAGAGGTTCCCCTAGTCTAGAAGGAGCCAAAACCTTTTATTTCCACCTCAAAGTTTAGCTCAAAAGATTGTGAACTTATACAGTCATTTAAATGACTTGTTTTTGGGGTGAAATGTGTTTCCTAAAATTTACAGTGTTCATTTTAGCTTTCATTCCCTCTAATTCAGAGTCTGGGAAGGGACTCAAGTGAACTTCTCGATGTACTATATCCAATTTCTTTTTTTTTTAATTAAGAAAATATGCATGAAATTAAGAAAGGTATTAATATTTTACCTTTGCATCCCACTTGTGGAGTTGCCTCCCACAAAAGGACATTCACAAATACTCTCATGTTTAATACTTAATCTTTGTGAAAGAAAGTAATTCATAACTTTAAGTTAATGATTCGTTCACTTGAATGCCCGTATGATATGAATTGGGCAGATAGTTTGATTCATGCACAGGACTAATGGAGTATGTTAAAGAAAATAAATGCAGAAATCTACAGGAAGTACAACTTTGCTTGAATCATATATTAATTATACAGAAGAAACAAAAATCTTTACTTACACAGGAAAAGGGTGAAACAAACAAACACACTCAATTCAGCACTTTTCCTACTATAAGGATATTGCACATTCCGATAATGTTGCACAAATTACTGGCTTTTAATAAAGACCATATATGAGGTATTAGTCTATTAATAAATAAAGAAGAACATGGAAAAAGAAAAGCACTTAATATAATGCAACAATCCATTCCAAGGATTAGGCAATGAAAACTGAACAAGCAACAATACGTACACTTGAGGGGAAGGCTAAAGTTCCTTAGCAAATAGGCAGCTTTCAATATCCATCCAAGAAGCAAAGGGTTAAATCTCTTACTAAAGATTTTAAGAACTCAAAGCCTATTTAGAACACTGCTAGCGAAAATGCTTATTTTGCTCATGCAATCAACCTGAAAGATAAATTCTTACCTCCCAGTTTCAAAGGGACAGCCAATTTAACATACTGAACCTGACTAGTATGACTAGTTAAAGAGTTACAACAGAACTTTTTGATTGACATCAGCTAAAGTATTTGGGCGTTTTGTTGTGCAGCATTTTCTGGTGGTTGTTTTCTTTCTTTTTAGTTTTAAGTAGTTTACACTGGTTGTGGGTTTCCATGGTCCTAAAATCAATACCCATTAGTGCTGTCCTTATTAGCAGTTTCCAGCCCCACAAGGCATTGGATGAATACCAGGATTTTAATTTTCAGTTTTTCTCTGTGGTAAGGCTAAGAATTTACCTTTCAAATTACAATGCTGAAAATTTCCTGCTGACAGGTAATAAATCTGTCAATCTAAACACTGTAGCCTTTACTCAGACCCTTCCAGGAACACCACAAATCTATAGGCAAGTTTATCTCATTGAAGTTCCTAAGATCTCAGAGGGGTATTTTAGCTCAATAAAGTGAGTTGTGAGTGCACACGTGGTATTATAGTAAGCATAAAACAAGAGTGTTTTGGGTGTGCCCTGCCAAACCTTGTTAGAGAGTTTGTACCGTGGAAGGAGGGGAAAAAAATAAAACCAAAACAAAAACTTTGTGTGCACACAAACTTACACACACGAATATCCCTATATTCCCTAAATAAGTCAAGGGTTATTCAAATCCTAAGATTGTTTCAGGCCAATTCTGAAACAAAACTAATTCCTACATCACTCACAGTCTTAACATATTCCCTCACTATTTTCCACCTCCAAAAAGTAAGGGTTTTACTTTTGCACTTTTGCAATGCTAGAGAGAGTAACAAAGACCCAGGGAAGTCATATTTCTGCTGCTATTTTGTGCAAATTACATAATTTGCATGTAAATCTGTATCAAGTAAAAACTGCAAGTGCAAACTTGGAAAGACATGACTAAAAAAAAAGCAGCACTTCAAAATTAAAGTATCTCCTCTGCTTCAATCCAACACCAGTAATTCAATCAGTCCTGAACTGGCTTTTATGAAAAAAAATTATATTACATTTCTGAAATGAAAAATATATATCTTGCACTCAAATTTAGAGAAAGTGTTTACTAAATTGAAATATATATAATTTTTCTGTCACGTGAGATTATTTGTCTCCTGTTCTAAGCAGTTGTTGACACATTTACTTCCCAAAAGCATGTTGTTTCTATTCTGAAGATTAGTTTCATCTACAAATTCTTTATAGTAGTTTAAGTGTTTTTTAGAAAATACAGTTCAGAGAATTTCTTCCATGTTAGCACAAACCCAAGAAAGATTATGAAGATGTTGAGAAAAGAAGAAAGGTTTAGAAGAAAGGAAACATTATTGTCCAGAACAGTCAGTGTATGTGGTAACCATGTTTCCTCGTCTCTGAGTGACAGTCCTACAGTGCTTGCTGGATCCATGAAACCTGGCATCAGTTCGTACCGCGTGTCTGTGTGCATTTTCAAAGTCACTGAATGAAAACATCTTTTCCATATTTTCAAATACATCATCAAACAGTCCACCTCCAAAAGAAAACTCTTGGAAAGAACGTCTTTGTCGATTATGAGCCTCCCGATGACTTCGGAAATGATTTTCAAAGTGCTTTTTTGACCGGGAGTTTTGACTAAATAGGTCAAAGTCTTTGAACAGATCATCAAAGTTGAAATTAAATGACTGATGGAATGGGCTTCCATTACTTCCTTTTCCTCCATGACGGCCAAGCTGATCATATTCTCTTCGTTTATTCTCATCTGACAATATTTCATATGCTAATTATGTTAAAAAAAAAAAAAGAGTTACAGTTCATTACCATTTAAAAAAATAGAAAAAAGAAAACCATACACAAATACAAAGAACAGCAGCCTTCTCACCCTCTCTTCCTGAGCCAAACAAATTTCAAACAAGACTTCCATTCAATGTTTAAGCCCAGTCAATATCAACATTTATTTACCTTTCTCCAAACCAAAATAAACTGCTTCAAGATAGTTACTTACAATAATAAACAAACACAGCTATATTATGAGGACAGGTTACACGTAACACAACGGAGTAACTATCAGTAAATATTAGTGCTATATTATAAATATATTTATATTATATTATAAAAGAAATTTGAAAGAAAATAACAATGAGAGGTGGTGATCAGAAAGCCTGAAGGAAGAATGAGCTAGGAGCTCTACCTAACAAGACCAAGGATCAGCTGCACTCCTATCACAGAAAACAGGGCAACATACACAAAGCTATCTGCCAGACAGCCAGCAAGTTCTAGCAACACCAGTTATGACCAAGCAACAACATAAACATCGAGGAGATAAAGAAAATTAATTTCACCATGTGCCAATTCTCAATTTTTCAGAAGTTCAGCAATAAACCTAGATTTTGTGGCTGGATATACCCAAAATAAAATTAGATTGCCCTCCAATCTTTAGTTTAGAACTACAGGTACTGGTATTCCAAGGCAGAAACTCTGATAGAAAACATACCCATTCTGATAACTAAATATTTTAAAAACTCATTTCCTTACCTGTCAAAGACTTGCAATTATTCTATATAATTCGACATTTAGAGTTCCTATTTCCTCCTGTAGTAGGTGCTAACAACTGCAGTAGGTATCTAACAGGGCTGTTTCATTATTCCTTTTCATTATACTACTAACTACTTTTCTTTCAAAATAACTCTGCTGCAGACAAGAAGGTAAAAGCCAGAAATCCCATTTAGCTTAGTTAGGAGAACTATACAGATTGATGGATGTTGTACCTGAGTTTACAGGGAATAGAAGCAGGTATACATCATTTTTCAGCAAATCTGTTCTTGATTATCCACTTGTACCATTTTATTTTATCACTTATAAGAAAAGATCTCAAAAATCATCAAATCAAACCATCATCCTCAAGGTGAAAAAGCTTTTTCCTTATAACCACTTAAACCTCTTGCACCTGCTCTCTATCGTATTCCACCATGAATCTCTGAAGGACCCTGCTCTGTGTTTTCTTAAAATCTCCCCATAGTGACTGCTAGGTTGCTGTTAGACCTTCCTGAAGCTCTGGTAGCAATCCTGAGCTGGATCTTATGAAACAGATCAAAAGGTAACAATTAACGTCCTAGGGCTAAAGCTGTCCTCCTACCAAGTATTTTTTGTATCTTTTTGTAAAAAGAGGAATATGCCAAAAGCCCAAGAAACAGAAATGCATAAACTGTGTAAAAGGCCTTCCTATATGCAAGAACACAGAAACAAGTCAGATTTTGATGCTGAACATTCAACAGCACTTAAGTGGAATTCAGAAAAAAAAACCTTTATACCTCTTATTCAGTAAAAACAAAATGCACTTAGATTATAAATGTAAGACATCTATCATTATTAAGACAAAAGACAGTGTATATTACCTTCAGCAATTTCTCTAAATTTTGCTTCTGCTCCAGGACTCTTATTTTTGTCTGGGTGGTATTTCATAGCCAGCTTGTGAAATGCCTTCTTAATCTGGCGGTCAGATGCATTTTTTGGAACTCCTAAGATATCATAATAGCTCTCTGTAGCCAGTATTAATTCAGTTATCATTAAAATGCAGAGAGCAAATGTGAAGACAGATTGTGTAGTGGCCATTTTTCCAGTTCCTAAAAAGAAAAGGAAGCATACTTGAAGAATAAGTTACTTTACATTTCACAACAACTTACTTACAACAGTAGGCTGGCAGAGGAAGACCAGTATGTTTCAGGAGTCAATGACAGACCTGGAAGTGCACTGTTTTACACCTGTCAAACTCCATTATGCTGTTTTCATAGTCACAGAATATGTAAGTGAAAATACTGCAAAGTGACATTTCACATACATAACAATTCACCTTTGTTTTACACTTAACTGATTGTTGTCATTCACAGTTGCAAAAGTAAATACACAGCACATTCCACTGCATCCAAGGTTTCACACTGCCATACCTGAACTAGCTTTACACTAATCCTTGAGTTCTAGGACCCTAAATACAGCAGCTCTAAATTAAGCACAGGCTGCAAAAACTGACTCTACTGGACAACCAATTCACTGATTAGCTGGTGCAACAAAAGAAGCCTGAAAACACAACTGGCCTAGAGATGACTGTGAGGTGCAGGAAGACAAAACTGTTAAGACACTCATGCTCAGCTTCAGTTTGTTTAACCAACCTAAGGGGAACATAATAAAGAGCAGATCATTCATTTCCATAGTTCAGCCAAGTAAAGCACATTTTCCTTTATTTAACAATAGGCTGGCTTAGCTCATCTGCATATCAGATTGCATTATAAAGGAAAACACCTACCATATCTCTGATATCAAAGAATTCATCTGATAAATACCACTGCATAGAAAGGTTTACATATGAATCCCTCAGTGTCGGAAGTGAAGGTAAAAAACATCTTTTACACAAGCAAGTAGCTCCAACAATAATCAAAATCTGTAACTTTTTTTTCAACAATACATCTGTCAGAAAGATATATTTTGAAACAAATATATGAGAACTTAGGGGAAAATTACGGCATATATAAACTATTTAAGAAAATAGTTCCATATAGCCACATGATGTCTCATGGTTTTTATTAAGGACAGGGTGAGCTGATCCTCTAGATCTGCTAGAAGGTGAGAACAGATAATATGCCAGTGCATATTATATTTAAAACACAGAGTGCAGAAAGGCAAATGTTCAAATACAGGATGCTGGCTGACACCTGACCAGAAGGATGCACAACACGACCCGGAACATTACAGATGTAAAGTGACCCCGCAGTGTACCAGATTACACTGATTTTAATGTAATGTAAGAACAACTCAGAGACAACTGATGTTACTCTCCTGGAAGTTGAATAAACAAACTTACAGTCTGAGCACCATTAAAGTTAGAATACTTTTGCTAGCCAGCATGGGACCCAATACTTGTCAGGCAGAATTCAAAACTTTTGAGTATTTTATAAATACGAAAATTAAGTATTTACCTGGAAGTCAATACACTCTAAACAAAATTAAAATGCAAGAACCAAAAATTTGAAAAAATAATACCATTTCTAATAGGTTAAGTCAAGGGGCTAAAATGAATGCTGTGTGACGAGAGCAAAAGGCTTGCAAGATTAATCTACCCATGCCCTCTTAAGCATTTATTTGGCCAGCAGCCTGCACGATATCAAGTGTTAAGGGGCAGCAGTCGAAACAAATTGTATTTCGATCAGTGTACTTAGATACCAAATGAACAGCTCTTTCCAGTATTCTTCATGCACAATATCAGACATATTTTTAGTACAAAGTTTTCCTACATATCTTCTCTCATCACTTCACTAACCTGAAATTTTACCACTTGGGCACTATGAACTATACACATGTACATCCTTCCACGCTTTTGGGGCTTTCTTCCTGTTTGTGCTTTATAGATGCAGACTTAAGTGTTCATCTCACACATGTGATTCTTTTTATTTACTTCATTAACCCACACCTGCATCATCCTTGCATAATCACCTGCTGCATTCTCTTAAGATCAACTATCCTTCTTCTACTATTGAACACTGAAAAGAACTAAAAGGAACAGTTCATGTCCTCCATTAAGAGCAAAATACTCTTTCATAACTCATGAGAGGCAGAGATCAAGTTAGTCCTTTCAGATTTTCTGCTCTGGCTAACCATCTCAACTTGTATTATTCTTTATAGCAAAATACACCTGAATTTTTCTTTTTCTACAGTTCTTTACGTTAGGAGTTCTTGAATGAAGTTCTTTGCTATATTTGATGTAAAAAGCATAGTAAAAAACCAGTACTTAAGTTTCACTGTTTTTTAAACTAGCAAACATAGGTTGAACTCTGCCCTTGAACAAATCAATCAAACTCAAATTTAAGAATAAGATGTAAATGAAAACCAAAAACAAATAAAACTCCAGTATAAGCAGCATTAAACTTCATAGGTTCATCAACGAGAGCAAGTCTTATATTTAGATACTGACAATTATTAAATTTACTTTTTAGAAAACACCTATTTTATATGCTGTCAGTATCCCAGTGTTGCTGCTGTCAACTACTTCAGCCCTGCCATTCCTAACTATTTTTTACAATCCTTTTCAAAAGAAAGTCTCTTTTAAATATTTTTTTTGCTTATGTTTCTTCACCCACTGTTTCTCAATCAAAAAGCAACATGTAAGTTGCACTTTCCCGGCCATACACTGTAGCTACTTAAACCACATTCCAGAATTCAATAAATTCTGTACACATTAAGCTCATACCATAATGAGCTCTTCTAATAATTATGACGAGCTACACTTTATTTAGGTACATCTGTCAATGAAGTAAGAGACCTTATGCCACATAGTAACTATTTAACTCTGTTGGGTGAGAAGGTACAGATCTCAACTACTGTTCACCTTTGTATAAAAAGTGCACAGTCTAATGTTTATCCAAAGTACTGCAGAGGCGATAACAATCAGTTCTTCGTTAGTTTATTAACATTTATCAATAGCTGCACAATGAAGCGATGTTTGAGGATGATGTACCTAGACTAAATCCTATCAGATTTAGAAAATAAGAAGCTACTTCATCTTGCAACACAAATACCCTAGTCCATCCTTCTTCGAAAGTAATAGACCAAAATCTTGAATAAATGCTTTTATTCAAAGTCTCTCATACTCAGAGAACACGAAGCATCACTAGTGTTCTGCTACTGCTTTCGTTACAGAATTGTTATACACTAACCTGCGGAACGCTCACGTCCTATAATTATTTCTACAAACAATTTACTAGTAGTAATAAAGTAACCGAGGTCCTCCCCTGGTTCTCCTACCACGACTAACCCGATGAGTAAGCAAGTCTTGCAGTCCTCAAGCAGCTACAAGCAAGTCTGTCAAACTGAGTGACTCGTACTCGTCTTGGCCTCTCCTATACTAACTCGAAAGCAAATACAGAAGAAGGTTCCTGGATCTTGCCCTGGAGCACAGGGAAACGAATCAACCTGGCATCACGCTGCCAATCCAGACCCCTGAAGACCTCGCTGGAGCCGGACCGCACCATCGGGTGGGGCCAGGCCAGAGCTGGGCTGCCGCTAACAGCCACACTGAGCGACGCTGTCCCAGCACCAGTGCAGCTCGGCTGCGAAACACCACGGCAGCGTTGCCCAGAGAAGCCCAATTTCCAAAGAAATGCTCCGGACGGAACCTCAGTGGCCCCCCTCTCAGCCGCCCCCCCCAATTTCCCACGCTGCCCCCAAGCTTCCCAGCACCCCTCCCCCCACTACCCCTCCGCGTCCGCCTTCACTCCACTCACTTCAGCCACCTTCCACTTTCTCCCAGCCCTCACCCAGCGGCCGCGGCCCTTCTCCGCCGTCCTCACCTCAGCGCCGGCCCCGCTCCCCCGCCGCCCCTCAGCGCCGCCGCCGTTCCCGCCCGCCCGCGCCCGGCGCTCGCGCAGTCCGGCCCCCCGCGGTTTCTACACGAAGCGCTGCGCCATTGGCCGCCCGGGCGCACGTGACGCGGTGCACGAGGGAGGTCGCAGCCGCGCCGCCTCCGCCACCCGCCTCTGGGGGCGCTGTGGGGAGGCGGCACCGCCCCCAGCCCGGCCCCGCTCCTGGTGCCGGTCCCGGTCCGGCCGTACCCGCTATGCCGCGGTACTGCGCCGCCACCCGCTGCAAGAACCGCGGCGGCCAGAACGCCAAGGACCAGCGCAAGCTCAGCTTCTACCCGTGAGTGGCCGCGGAGCGGGGCAGGGTCTGGGTGAGCGCTGGCCGTGCGGGTGGTAGTGAGCCTCACCGCGGAAGTAAATAGCCGAAAGACTCAACGCCACCGATAGACCACACTGGTGGTTACTTTGGAACCCCGCCCGGTCCCGGGAGGCTGGAGGGAAACAAGGTTGACCCCCTGAAGGAAGGGAAGGTGTAGGGAATAAAGAGTGGACAGCTGGGACATAATCACACGCACACACACCGTCCCTCACAAGACGGAACTTGGGGAGCGGGCGGTGATCCGCAGCGTCTGAGAACTCTGGAATAGCTGCGGAGGGTCCGTACAGTGAAGAGCAAGGAGATTCGACTAAAAAATAAAATTTGCACTTCTGATTCTGTTTCGCTCATGCCTGTATGGAAGCGATGTTCCAGCACGGCAGGCAGTCGTGGAAGCTTTGGCTTAATGGTGAAGTGTCTTGTGTATGACGATATACAAGCCAGGAGAAGGGCCCGGAAGAGTAAGCAAGTAAACATATGATTATATTATTATAACATTCCTTAAAATTAAACTTCCCCAGTAGAATTACTGCCTTACCTGCGCTGTGAACAGAGGCATTGCTGGTTGTTTGGAAGCAGCTGAGTTAGCTGGAACTCGGCTACCTCGGTTACCAAAGCGCAAGTTTATGGTGGCTGCATTGTCCAGACACTGCAAGGACAGTCACCATCCCCGGCCTGCAGTAACCTCTGCACTCTTCTGGTTACGTGGCTGTCGCCTCCCAGGATGGTGAGTTATAAACTATATCGCAATCCTGAGAGAGGCACAGTGCAGGTAACTAAATATTAATGTATTTGTGTAGAATGAAAGTATGGAACTCTTTGTAAACAGAAGCAACTTAAGAAGAATTTGAAAAATAAGTTTCACAATTAGCCTCAAAATCTGTTTTGGCAAAATTTGTACATCAAACCAAGTTTTCTTTCAGTTTCTGATTAGTCATGATTATTCTAAGATCAGGAAGGCTGTGTAGGAAGACCTACAGGAAGACTGCTTTGAAAAAAATTTATTTTAGATTGAAGGAAAGCTTATTTCCCTGGCACATTTCTAATATGGAATGCATCATAAAACAATCATGAAAATAATTTATTTTCCCTTATGCTTTAGAGAGTGTGAGTGTGACATGGATAATCAAAACAAATTTGAGCACTGAGACATGTTTATATCCAAATGTATGTCATCAGTATGGAGATGATTGCCAAAACTTAGCTGTTCTATCTAGCCTTTGAGTTGTGCTGCATTCTGAGCTTCATGCCTGTAGAAGGGGTGCTGAGATTTGATTTATAGATTTCCCTTGGCTTATATTAGTGACTACTACAGACATGAATTGCAGGTTTTATTCCCTTGCCTTTTACCACCAACGAAGAAGTCCTCTGCTGCTCTGTGGCTGGGGTCTGCGTCCGTTCCAGACCTTTGTCACCTAATCTCAACTGGCCTAACTGCCCTTCTTTGTTTTATTTCTTCACTTCTCTGACTTTGGTAGTGATGGCAGCTGCTAAATAAATTCTACTTCCTCTTCCCATTTCCCTTTTTTTTTTTGTGTCTTGTTTATGCCAGAGAACAGATTCTGTTGATTAGTGAGGGGGTGTTAGAGAATGAGCAGAATTGAGAATTAGTGAAGTTGCCTTTAAGCTAAAATAATAACTTTCACTGTCAAACCCTTCTCTTGAAGAAATAATCTACAGATTATTTTGTTTTCCATCTGAAGCTGATTGAGTCTGGTAGATCAGTGGGTCCTGTGTTGTGAGGGTAGCTGCAGTGGGAGCAAGTGTTCTCAAGGCCTTCTTGGAGAGGATGTGGTTGGTGACATGACCTTCAATGAAAGGAAGCCATCATCTTCCTGAGAGATGTTTTTGGACCTCTGTAGTAACACCCAGGCTAAGCTGTGTTACAGAGGAGCGTGCTCTGTCATACATGCAAAGCTGCCTCTGGGTGTACATGATCTAAGCAGGATTTGGAAAGCCTGAACCTCTAACTTGTCCTCCAGAGGTTACTGTGTTCTTACCAGCACTATTCCTTGCATTCCTGCAGATATGCAGAGCTGGATGCTTCAAAAGCTTGCTCTGTTTCCTTAGTAATTTGAGGACTTACATGACAACAAATTCAAAAGATTGGGGAAGGGGTGAATACATTCACCTTTATGCTGTGAATTCAGCCCTCTTTCTCTCAAAATCACCTGAGTTTGCTGTTTTGAAACACAGGCCTTGTGTAAGAGTCATTGCTACGTGTGGCTTTTGGAGGAAACTTGCAGCTCCAGGGATTTGAGGGTAGGATCACAAAAGTGGAGATTTTCCCTCTGTAATTATTATTGCTCATGATTCTCAGGAATATTGTTTTCTTAACAGTAGTCACTTAACAGTGCTCAGAATTCAATTTATGGTTTATGTGTCATATGTAGTTATATGCTAGAGTTAAAATAAAATTGATATGCACCAGAGAAATATAGAAGCACATTTCAGATACCCTTATACCTGTCTGAGGAGAGGTGAGAGATAAGAGTGGTCTGAATGTTCGTGTTCCCTTTACCATCACCTCTTGACTGTGCGTGCATCATAATAAGCCTTTAGTTTCCCTTCAGTTTGTCATTAAGTAAATTTCGTGTCTTCACACACTTTCCTTTTAATTTAATTGAATCAGAAAGTTCTCTTTCTGATGTAATTTGTCTGACCATTTGCATGTATTTTTAAAGTCAATTTTTTTTTCTATGAAGGTATATACTTGTCATTTTCCTTTTCAGGTAGATTAGATGATTGAAAAGTTAATTATAAATTATAAATTATGAGAAATTATAAAATACGATGTGGGCTCCTAATGAGAAAGTTTAATTGATGAAACACAAAATATAGAAATGCTTTGCATCTGCGTGCATTTACTTTTGAACAAAATTTAAAACTTGTATTGGAAATATTCACATTGCCAAATTATCTAATAATCTGAAGAGGAGCATGTATTAGGAGGTACTCTGTTTAATAGAAAATCCTGGTTGTGTCTAGAAAGACAAGCCCTAGAAATACTATTAATAAAATGAGGACCAATCTTAACTTTCTTTAAATTAAGTCTCAGTATTTCATCTCCCTTCAGTAGAACTGCTTTCTGAACAAGTGTTGTCGGATCAAACCTTTAAAAACACCTTGGCCATGGATTCTGAAACCCTTGGCTAGCAGAAATCAGAAATTCTGCTGCTGAACTCAGAGAAAATACCCAACTAGGAATAATTTGGATAATGTTTGGTTAACATGTACAAGACATCCAGATTAGCATTTAATACTTAAAATTTTTGAAAAATAATTAATTTAATCTTTTCTAAAGGAAGGCTACTTCTAAGTAACAATGAGATATTCTTATTTAAAACAAAGAAAGACAACAATAATGGAGGCTTTGTATATTTTCTTGTTTGTCTTTTCAACTGCTTTAAAAAGATTTCCACTTCATGATAAAGAGAGACTTGAGAAATGGTTGCGGAATATGAAGAGAGATTCATGGACTCCAAGTAAGCACCAGCTCCTCTGCAGTGATCATTTTACCCCTGATTCCCTGGATGTGCGATGGGGGATACGGTACTTGAAAAATACTGCTGTGCCAACTATTTTCTCTTCCCCAGATGATGAGGTAATCTATTTCTATCTTTTTATCTTTTTTTGTTGTTGTTTTGTAGTACAAAGCTAACCAACTATTGATGTAATACAGATTTTCTAATCTGTCAGATAATCATATTTTACTTAAAAAATAGAATTCCCATCCATCAAATGGATGTACTGACACAGAACAGGTATATGATTCCATAGTGTAAAGGAAAAACAACTTCCCCTAGTTTGAGTGGAGTGGTTCAATATCTTTTTTTTAACTGAAAATTACAGAAGCATTTACTATAGAAAATGTTAAATTTCTTATGAGAATATTATGCTTCTAAGCTTTTTCTTATGCAATTACTCTTAATATTTTAATGTTCTTTTAAGGTCTTTTATTAGCTGTAGAGAAATACTGGCTTTGGAATGTATTCGTTTCAAGCTACGTACTTCTCTTTCCTGTCCCTAACCTTTAACCTCGGAGCTCAGGACTGTAGACTGCCAAAGACAATCTACAAAGACTAGTCCATCTTGTCTTTCACAGATTTATGCTATTGGTTACATAAAAATACTGTGCTACCCAGGCACCTAATCTTGATCAAACCTATGCTAATTCTCTTCTAGCTTGTATTTATCTTCCTCTGGATCATCAGTTGGAGGTGGGAGGAATGGAAGGCTGGTTTTAAGGCTAAATAGGTGAAACTGAAATATGTAGCTAATTAATTTTACAAAACAATTTCTTTTTAGTCACAAAGTACTCTGTCTTCTTGAACATCTGCAATTGTTGTCTAGACTCTTTTGACTTTGTGGAGTGAAAATTGATCTTGATAAATCTCTCAAATACAAAAATAGAAAATCTTGCAAGTTGTGGCAGTACTAATTTAGCAAGAAATAACTTTGCTTTAACCTCCCCCCTGCCCTGGTTCAATAGATCCCTCACATTCCTGTGCTACTATTGACAACTCTTCAACAGCAACAGACAGCAGTAAATTTGGAACTGGACTTTGCTGTCCCGTGCTTCTGTGCACAGATAAGCTGTGTTTTGACCCCAAAGAAAGGTTTTCTGTTATCCACCTCTTCATTCTCTTGATTTGCATGTGACCATAGACCAGTCGTAGTACACCTACAAGGGTGGACAGTAGAGTTACTAAGGTAGCAAACTTTTTATGCAAAAACTTTTGTGGTGCCAAGAACATATCAATGACTTCTCTGAATTATTTTGGCATCAGCAATATATATCTGAGAAATCCCAGATGGATTTACCCAGTTTGGAAAAGTAATTTCTGTGCTTATTTTTAATATATTCATCATTTTCCTGCTATCAAAAGAAAAAAAATATGCCAGTGCTTTGTACCTGTGATTCTGTGAACTTGCTTTCCTGTGGTCTCACTTCTCTCTCTGGCATTACTTTATTCTCCCTGCACTTTTCTGAACATCAAGTCACATGTTTTTAGTGACCACCTCAGCAAATCAACAATATCTTTTTACTTGACCTCTAATTCTCTACTTGCCCCAAACCTTAACTTTGTACATAGACTGAGTATTCAGAAAAAATATGGATATTAATTCTTATTTTGGGGAAAAATTTCTGATTAGTGTGTCTCTGACTAAAGGTTGAGGAAAAGGAAACTGAGGCTTCAAACTGCCTTTGGAAACATGAGAGCAAAGAATTGCTGTATTTGCGTATTGCTCACCACCACCTTGCTTTATGTATTACTGAGCAAGTGAAGGAAGTCTTCCCAGAAATGCTTAATGATTCTTCATAAAACATTTCATTCTGTTTCTTCTTCTAAATAAAGAATGTTTGTGGCTTAAGAGCAGTGACAGTTGCTGGCATTTCAGTATCAGTAACCATTCTACATTAGCTTGCAAGGGTTTTTATTTGAATATTGACCTACAAGTGGGAGGGCAGGGACTGATAGACAAGGAGGTTTTCAATGCAAGTTAGAGTCTTCCTTTAAGCAACTGTCCTGAGACTTGTTTTGGTGCATTTCCTTCAACGTTAATGGCAGTTCTGCTATATGAGATTTTGGGAACATTTATATAATATATTTTGTAAGAGATTTGTCTAGTTAAAATACATAGTCTGAGACAGTCTTTTTCAGCTGCAGATAAGACAGAGAAAGGGAACTGCTTCATTTTCACAAAATCCCAAAGACTGACATGATGTTAGGTATTGTCTTGGAAAACGTAAAGGTAACCAAATGAATGCTGTTTCTGTATAAATCTTCCAGTTCTTCTGAGGCTGAAATTTCAAATAAAACTGAATCACAAAGTTGAATGCACTTAGGATACTTCAGATTACATACATACTTTTAGGAACATACATTTTGAAATTATCTTTTTCATTGTAATAAATTTTTTCAGCCTGGCCTCTTTTTTTTTTAATTTCTTTTTCCTGTTTTCCTTTTTGTTTTTGAATTTTTTGGTTGGTTGGTTGGTTTGGTTGAGGTTTTTGCCTGGCCTATATTTAATTAGCAAAGTTAAAATTGTTTATTTTTCTGTTTCTTTGTTCTGTATGTTTTTTTGTTTTAGTTCCCATGTACACAGTTTTGCATGAGTACAGATTCTTCAGAGTGCTCTTTATGTAATTAGATCTACTAGAAAAAATAAGACTCCCACTATTTTTGTATTTTTGTTTCACTGACTGACATACCTAAAAGTATTATTATTATTGTTATTATTTATTACAAATATTATTTATTACAAATATAATTATTTGTGTATAATAAATATAATGTAATCAAATTTAATCATGTGATGTAGTTTATGTGAAGGAAGGGAAAAGAAAGTGGCTAAAAAAGGATAAGCTTCAAATTGTCTCAGTATCAATTTCTGTTTAAAGTCCTGTTAACTTTGTATTTTTCTGCTAAGGTCTCTATCTATAAACAAAAAAAAGGTTTCCATTTTTATAAAGTGTAAAATTTAGTTGGCAGAATTGAATTGGTGGTTTACAATCATCTTTAATGCAAGAACTTTGTACTGTGTACATTTAATACATTTAATACAATGTTTCAGATGGTAATAGAAGATGCCAGCTAGTCTTTGTGTAGCCCCTTCTCTTCAAGTGCATTTAAAATTATGGTATCTTGTGTGTAAACCAGTACAAATTCCCTAGAGTTTTACAAAAACCCACAATAAAACAAATAAAAAAACCCAAACCACAATAAGAAAAAAAAACAACAACTAAAAAACCTAACAGTATTATTGCTTTTAGAGCTTTAAAAATAGTATTTTAACATTTAGGACCTGAAGCAAAGTTGTGGAAGATGCTTACATGAATTCTGAGGCCTCTGATGTAATTTTTAAACAGTACTCATCTAATATAGTCCTTTTGCAGTAGCGTGCTATAAATGAGACTTAATTTTTTTATGCTTAGTTATTTTCTTGTTACAAGGTGGTGATTTTCTTTTTTTTATTTTTTTTTCTCCTCCAGGAAAAAGATTCTTCTGAGAACAGTTCACAACAGGTACAGAGAGAAGAGCAGGCAGAAACAAATGTTGTGTCAGAGAAAGTATCTGTACCGCTTGAACCTTGTATACCAAAGAAAAATCCTGTAATTGCACAAAATGTAGAGGAAAAGGTGTTTTTTTCAGAAGTGTGTTGCTCAACTGCACTGAGTAAACCTTTACAAATTCAAAACCTGCAGCTTCCAGATGAAGGTGGCTTTCAGGCAGACAGTGTCATTCTTGATAGTTCTTCTGAGCAGTATATACATCAGCCTAATCCTGTTTTAATGACAACAGCAGTCCAGAGCATGGAAGGTACTAGTGTTCAAACTTCTGTAGAGGATTCAGGAGGTTGTACAGCTACAGTCCTGCAATTTACAGACCCTGACTACTTGAATTCATCTCTGAAACTGAACAATGCTTTTGGGTCAGTTACTGACCATGCAGTTGAAAATTCTGTCCCTCATGTGGTCTGTTCTGGTGAAGTGCAGACCTGTGAAGATGCAGTTTTACTGAGTACAGTCACACAAACTATTGAACAGTTCAGTGGAAGTGAAGAGTCTGTCATTGCTATTATTATGCCAGCTGAGAGTCCAGAAGAGCCTGAAAGAGTAAGTAGTTCTTTCCTGCCTGTTAAGGAAGAGTTTCTTGATATAGACAAGACAGAAGTGAATGAATATGACGGAAATGAAATACTGCAGACTGAGCATTCATACTGCAGACAAGACATAGACAGAGATCACCTTTGGCAGAAAATTTCAAAACTCCACTCTAAGATAACTTTACTTGAAATGCAGGAGGTAAAAACTTTGGGGAGACTCAGGTCCTTGGAAGCTCTTATTAGACAATTGAAGCAAGAAAATGTGCTTTCTGAAGAAAAGCTGAAGATGGTAGAAAACTACTTTACAACACTTGAAGTGACTATGATACAGTAAAGACTTTCAGTTGATGGTTCTAAAATATCTTTTTAGTCTCTTTGACTGTACTTTTGGACAAATAAACTTTGTTTCCAGTTTTGGTGTTTTAAACATCTAATGCTAGTTGTGTGAATTTTAAATACTCTTTAAAATATTACATCAGTCAAAGCTAAGTGGAGAATTTTGTCTGTAAAACATGACTGACAAGTATGATTAAAAAAAACCAACCCTGAATTGGGTGAAGTTTTCTTAAGTATGTGAATTAAGTCAGTAAAACATAATTTAACCCTTCCTTAGCTGCAGGCTTCTTTGAAACATGCAATGCCTGCATTTGGGACAGCAGTAGAATTGACAGAATAAGCATATAGGATGAACAATTATATATGTGTGTATATATATATATATATATATATATATATATATATATATATATGCATTGTCCAGTGAGGCCAAAATTGCTCTTTAGTTTTCTGTTCATCTAACATTTGTTCTGATAGTTTTTTGTACGCTTTAATATTATTAAAATTGTTTCTGCATAAAAGGTGTTTTCTTTCATTTGTTTCTAGAAACAAAAATTCTCATAAGAATGTTGTTCCAGTAGACAGGCCCATCTCATTTTTAATTTTTTTGTTGGGATTCAGCTCAAGTGGAAAGCAATCTTAATCATAGATATTTTTGCTAGTTAGTGAAAGGGAGAGCTCTATTTAGTGAGTGCTGTCTGCATTGATCCTCTTACAGCCTACAGCTGAGTAATGCATGTACCCTTAATAATACACAGAAGAAAATGTTCTACAGAGCAGGTTGCTAGTGGAAGTAGCAGAATTTTACTTTGCAAGAAACGGAATTACAGAACTAGAAAATTACTCCTCTTTACTGATTTTATTAACTATTTCTAGTGCATAGGTTATCACTGTAGTAGACAGATACTGTAATTCATTCTGAGGAAAATTAATTTGCTTAAATACTTTCTGCTTATTCTGTCAGTGTCCCATTCTTTGGATCTAGTACGCTCTAGTACAGTGAAAAAGTCCTAGATCGTCTGGTCCCTGATGAGACATCATCGCTGCGCTAGGTGATCCTTGTTACACCCCTTCCAGCTGAACTCTTCTGGTATATTATATTCTACGACCATTAGATTGCTTGAGGATGTGTTTTTAGTTATTCAAAATGGTGTCATCACCACCACCACAAGTTCAGTCTGGGACTGGAGCAAATTAGTTCCTTTTCAATGTTATTTATATTCTCTTTTACACACTTTCTAAACTCTTCTGGTAATCTTTTCATGAGGAATTTAGAATCAGTTCACAACAGCTACGAAGCTGGCCTCCAACTGGATAATATGTTAGAAACAAATTTCAAGATTTTTGAGGCTTGGAATATCTTGAAGTGCAGAAGTTGGCCTGCAAAAGCATAATGTTGTAGGAGGTTAGTCTGCATTAGTAACCACAGGATTAAGCTTACTTTGTCCTTCAACTCATTAACTTCTTTCAGACTTTAAGCACAGGTTATGCTTGGTAAAATTGCTAAAGTACATAAAGGTCACTTATTATATGGTGAGTTACTTACCTTGTCTCTGACCTGCTCATTTTGCTCTCCCTGTAAGAAAAGAACATTCCTGTTCTGCTTTGTGTGCTATGAAATCACAAGGAGTGTCCTGTGTACTGTAGAAACACTGCTGCCATATCTGATCCCATCTTGGGAACATTGTCCAGGTGGCCCCTCTGAACTGCACATTTTGTAATGTTTTACAGAGTAAGACAATTTTCAAAGCGAATTACAAAATGCTATATGAAATTGCTAAATGAGCTGGCAATTTTAGAAGTTTCATCAATGTACTTGAAATCCTCTGCTAATGCTGGTTATTTTAAGACTAACAACCCATTTCAAAAGTTCACTGTAGTCCTTGAATGGCAGTGAGAGCTCAGATATGGCAAAAGAGTTGCAACACCATAAGCTGTTGTCTCAGCAACACTTTCACCCAAAAATTTGTGGGGTTTAATATGGGATTTTCATCGCTGATATATTTTTGCTTTTACTAAGAGCTTACAGTATTAAAATTGAGAATGTTGTTCATGGCATAGGTTTCTTTAAATGGGGGGAAAAACCCCAAATGCTCAGTTTTCCTTTATTTTATGGAGTTTCTTGGGACTTATGTGGGTTGACTTTGGCTGGATGCCAGCTACCCACCAAGCTGTTCTATGTCTCCCAGCTGGACAGGAGAGAGAAAACCAGATGGAAAACAACTCACAGGTTGAGATAAGGCAGTTTACTAAAGCAAAAGCAAAAGCTTACATGTCACATAAGCAAAGAGAAGGAAAAAGAAGTATTAATTCTCTGCTTCATACTGGCAGTGACATTCAGCAACTTCCCAGGAAGCAGCGCTTCAGCATGTGGTTGCTCCAAAAGGCAAATACTGTAAACAACAAATTCCCCCCCTTCCTCTTCCTTCCCTTAGTGTTTACATGTGAGCTGATACTATATGGTATGGAATATCCCTTTGGACTACTTGGGTCAGCTGTCCTGGTTGTGTCCCCTCCTGAGATCTTGCCCACCCCTGGCCAGGAGTTTGGGGAGACTGTGCTCATGCTGTGCCAGTGCTGCTCAGCTGCAGCCAAAACACCGGTGTGGTATCAGCACCTTTCCAGCTACCAGCGCACAGCACAGCACCGTGAGGGCTGCTCTGGGGAAATGAACTTTGTCACAGTCCTAGGTTATAGCAGAAACACTCAGTAACTCTACAAGCCTCTCCTCAGGTCTTCAAATTTCACTTCAGAATGTGTTTCGGATCAATGGGCCCAGGGTGGATATATTAGTTTAAAATGAATTAGCATTATAGTTGGCTGTTGCTGCTGGCAGGAAGAAATGTCTGGTCCTTTGCTTCAATTATACACTAACCCTGAATTATTACAAGTAAGGAGAAATGGCATGTTGAGAATCAACAAACCCCTCTGAATTAGATGCTATGTGTGCAGTGCGATTTCAGTGTTTCCTAATCATAAAGTGCAACCTTGCACACACACAATTTTAGTTCACTAAGCTTTATGGGCACTTGTGCTATATATTACTCCTGCAACTTTTGTGAGAGGTTGCAGCTGCACAGTAATAGGTACCACTAAAGACCCACCTCCATTCTGAGAAACCCAGGAGACACTGTGAGCAGCAGAATGAATTCTTTAAGCACCCAGGCAGAACCAGACAAATTCCACATCCAGCCCTGAGAAAAGGCATTAGAGGTGAATGATTTGGTTCCTCTCCACGAATTCCACAAGCAGGAAGTGTCTTGTGTTGTAAGGCTGGAGCAGAAGCAGCAGCTGCACTCTGGGGCCTTGTGAGATGCTCAGGGAAACGGGAGGCAGGAGTGGGCTTTGGCATTGGCACTGGCAGACGTGCTCCTCCGTGGGGCATCTCTGCACCAATGCAGCACCAATTGCAGGTGCTGTCCCCCCTCGTTGCATTCCCGATGCCAGGCACAGCTCAAAGCTGCAGAGAAAGCCAAGTAGTGTGCTGGAAGTCATGAATTGCCAGCACCAAGGCAGGAGGGGAGAGAAACAGAGAAAGGGAGCAGGGCAGATTATATGCTCATTAATTACTTAAAAATTATCTTAGATTGGGACAAAAAAAATACTATCCTTTGTTCATTTATGAGGCAATTTTTTGACTTACTAACATGAGCTAATTTAAATTTCTTCAGCCTCAAGTGGATCTCTGTAAATACTTTAGAATTTTATTCCCACTTAGGAAAAAAAAAATAATTAAAAATCACTGCTCTATTTTCTCCTTTACTAGAACCAGTGTAATGGATTTCTGATTTACCAGACCATTTACTGCTACCAAGATATGAGTTTCAGCCAAAATGTTTTCCACAAAGAAAACAGTTAGAATAAAGCATCTAAACAGACGTTTTACAGGAAACATATCTCTTGGCGTTGTTAAATATTATGGGGCACATTGCAAAAAATTATCACTGTTTAAATACCTGCCTTTCCTGTAAATGATTGACATTTCTGAGCACACAAAAGCAATTTAGAAGGTATTTTCATAGCCATTCAAAAAGGTTAAACCGTATAGATGCTTATGGAATGTATGTACATTTCTATATAAAATAGAAATTAGAAAAATAGAAATTTAGTTATTTTGCATATTACTAAAGCAGCAGTGCTCCCTGTAAACAGCAGATGGTGCTACTGGATCACGCTGCAGAAGTGAAACTAAAGACATGCATTTTATTTTTATTCTGTTGTTGATTAAACATATGCAAACAGATTAACAATGCGGGGTTTGGGACTTTTTTCCCCCTTATTTCAGATGTATCTTTAAATCTCAAATGTATCTTTGATACGGAAGGGTAGAGTATGAACAAAACAGTGTGACATTCTCTTCAATCTTACAGAAATAAAGCTTCAGATAAAATGAAACTCATTTATATTCTGAACATAAAACATTAAACTCGAGAGCCTTCTGCTCAAATGAATGGCAGAAAGAAATGTATTCACTGTCCTTACGTGGAGCATGATTGCATTCCTCATTTGTTGAAGTGGGTCAGTGATTACTGTTTGAATCCCGTCAACAGTTTAGCATTGCTTATTTGCATATTAATCGGGATAATAGAGTGAGTGTTTAATCACACCCTTCATCAGGGGTGTCTGGTTTGCTGCTCAAGCACTGCAGCCATGCTTTTGAGACGGGGAAGATATGTGCACAACATCTTATGTGTGGCATAACGCCCTTCGAATTTTGCTGAGAATATACAACTTGAGACGATCAGAATAGGTGAGTGTTGGTCGTACACACACAAGAAAGTTTCTTCTTCCTTTTTTCGGTGTTACTTTCAAAATGTTACAGATATTTGGGCATTACAGTAAAGGTTAGAAGTGCATATGTGATTTTCTGGATGAAAGGAACAGGGCAGCAGCAGTGGCACTGCAAAACCAGATAGTGAAGGGATATGTATCAAGGCAACCCCTGGCTTCAGAGGCATAAATAATCCTCAAGGATGGTTGTTGTTTCTCTGAGTCCTCAGTAAGTGGTGGTCAGTTCCTCCACCACAGCCTCCTGAAAGAAGTCATCTCACCTGACTCTGTATGTCTCTACCATGAGGTGCACCACAATTTAATTCTCTTTGATAGGAAGAAGAAGAAATTAACTAAGTAAATGTCTGTTCATCTACTGAATATAGCTGGGGGATATTCTAGATATATATTTTATATATATAAATACATAATGAATACCCAAGTATATAGTATATAGCATATAGTATAAATACCTAAGTTCCCTAATACAAATCTCACTTGTTTCCAAATGTGAATCACTTTTAGTTCTCAGACAGGGGCTAGTTAGAAAGACTAAAGTCTAACACGTAGGAATTGGGCACAACAGTCCTTCAAAATTGAGCCTCAAGTTTCCTGTACAGACAGTGACAAAATTAAGATCTTGGAAAATTCTAGAAGGGATTTTGCTCAGATATTTCATCTGTATAGATACAATCCTTTCTTTTCCTTAAGATTTTGAAAAACACCTCTATCTCTGTAAGAAATTTGTAGGAAACTAAGAAAACTGATTCACCAGGTGCCTGCCTTAGTCAAAGTACCTCGAAAGCACAAGTCTTGGTGCTGCAAAGCATCCTCACAAGGTGCACTTCAGCTGTAAGAGCTCTGTGCCCCTCCATTAATAGTACAAACTGGTTGCAGTCAGACACATTTGACCTCTGGCAGCCCCTCGGGCCTGAAAACAAACTTGTCGCTGCTATAGCTCCTCTCTGGAGTGGCAGCAAACACCACAAGGGGTCCTTTTCAGCCATGTCTGCTTGGGTAAGCACATTATAGATCACTAATACCGGCAGTCTGACCTTCGTTCCGAGTCAGTAGGCTATGAAGCCACTAGGCTTTAGGAGCTCTCAGTGACAAGAATAGCTACTGTTTGGAGATAATAAAGACATGAGAGGGATAGTTTCACAGCAAGCAATATATATAAAGCCCTTTAGATCCTATGCTTAGCAGAAGCTGTTATTAATCTTACATCAGGTTTCTTTATTCAGTGTTTTATGTGGTGAGAAATCCTGTACCATGTAAAGCTGACTCTAGCTGGAGGGTAGTTACAGTCTGTCCTTTTTTTTTGGCTGGACCGGAGTTAATTTTCCTCTCAGTAGCTGGTATAGTGCCATGGCTTTTTGGATTCATCATGAGAATAATGTTGATAACTCAGTGATATTTTAATTGTTGTGAAGCAGTGCTTACTCTGAGTCAAGGAGTTTCCAGTTCCCCATGCTCTGCTAGGAAGCTAGGGAGGAGCTGCACAAGAAGCTGGGATGGGGCATGGCCAGGACAGCTGACCCAAAGTGGCCAAAGGGATATGCCATGCCATAGAGCATCATGTCCAGTTTATAAACTGGGAGAAGCTGGCCAGGAGCTGCAGATCAGTGCTCAGTGATGGGCTGGGAATCAGCCAGCAGGTGGTGAGCAGTTGGGTTGCACATCACTTACCTTTCTAGGGGTTTATTTCCCTCTCATTTTTTTTTTAATTTCCATTTTTATACAATTACTATTAATTTTATATTATATTTTATTTAAAATATTAAACTGTTCTTATCTCGACCCACATGTTTTGCCTTTTCTTTATTCCCAGTTATCTCTCCCATCCTGCAGGGAGCCGAGGGAGTGAGCAGCTTCATGGTACTTAGCTGCTGGCTGGGGTTAAGCCATGGCTTGGAATGACAGCCCCATATTGCCTCAGTGCCCACTGACAGACTATGAATACTCTCACAGCACTGAATAAACCTCCCCAGGGCTGGCTCCAGCAGACTGACAGGTTATTTGCAGGAAATGGTGAATGTTCTGCTGCTGCCAGATAAGGATGATACAACAGCAGACTCTTTCCAAGCCAGAGCCCCAACCAACATCTGTGGAAAGGCATGCACACCTCACCAGCAGCGCAGCAGCCCCTCTCTGAGGTTCAGTTATCTGTCTAGTCCCTTAAGAAGTGGGGGGACTCTCTCCCAATGAGCTCAGTTTCCCACCTGGTACAGAAACACTGTGTTTTCCCACTGTGAGGAAAGCACATATTCAAGGTTTGGCTGGCTCAGAGGACATCTGCTTTGACCTGAATCACAGCTCAGATCTCCAGCAGGGACTTGACAAAGAAGCAAAACCTGGACTAATGCTGGCTTATATTCTTTTATTTCCTCCTCCTTACTGTAGTGAAAAAGGAACAAATAATCTGAGGCTCTGAGACTTACTGGGGTAGGAAATCCTGCAAGGGAAAAAAAACCCACAGATGATGAGCACAAAACTATGTTTTATTTATGAACATTAATTAGAATAAATTTTAAAAAATCCCAATTTGATTTTTACTTTAAAATATATTAGACACTGACACATATCTGAGACTTGCTACAGAAACATGAGCTCAGCCACAGCGTCATCTGAGGTGACTAATTTCACAGCTATTAAACATATAAATCACCATAATGATATCACAGTCATAAATCCAAATGAAATTTTATTTTACATCTTTCACATTAAAACCATAAATTTGTATCTTCAAGTATCCAGTTTGTGAGATTTCAATAAATTTTATTCTGTATTTTTACATATGAAATAAATTTACAGATTTATCAATGGGGTTTGGTGCGTACTGAAGGATTGCAGACATTCTTTACTTGTTTTTGTTCACCTTTTACACTGATCTCATTTCAGGACTTCAAATATACAACATCCTATTGCAAAATTGCTCATCAGGCTGCCAGGAGCCTGCTGCTTGCAGCAAGCATTGCTTACAGCCTACATCTCTTTGTCTTGCCATAAACTCACACATTAAACTTGTGGGGTGTAGATATGCCCGTGGTTTACTGCACTGAAATCCTCAGCTTCCTTTGACTGCACCCTGGCTGGTAAGGACAATTATCTTCCACCAGCTAATGTAAATATGTTAGATGTTGCCTTTTTCAATGAGTAGAATAGCTTTTTAACCTACCTGATTCAAAATTAACTCTCCATTATGTCTGAAAAGATTTTGCTTATAATAATCTGTCAGAGTGGGGGGTCTGCCGCTCCAGCTCCCTCACTGTTGATAGCAGATAGTATATTGAAATGGAAGAAAAAAGGCAAAGAATACAATACTAAAACACAGCTATGGATCTTGTCTAATAATTTGATCTGTTTCTTTGATAAATACAGATTTGAAAAATTTGCCATCAACAGCTGTGAAGATAATACAATAGTGGAAATCATTGATCTAATCCCCATCATAAGAGACAGAAAAGATGGAAAACTTGTGGGAGTCACTGTCACAACTGCCTGTTGAAAACAGGTTTTTTACATTTTGTAGTTACCACAGGAAAAAAATAATCTGACTGTTAAAGAAATGTTGTAAGTTTCTCAAATGATTTTTTTAGTTAGAAATGAAAGGTTTTATTTGGGTTTTAAATAAGTATGCTCAAGAACAACTAAAATGATAAGCTTTTAACCTAAGTTTAATTGGAGGTGAAGTGATGCTGTGAGAGTCATGCATTGACATGAACACAATGCTGAAGTGATGGTAATTGATACAGAGGCAGACAACTTTTGCTCTGTCACACACACACACATGCATACTCCAAAAACTCTCAAGATACTGTACTTGCTTTAAAAAGCAAAAACATATTTTGATGATGTCGCCAAAACAAGTCCCACACACGCTACGATTTTCTCCCTCTAAGCATGAAAACCAACACATGCTTGATTCTCAACATTTATTGTAAAAATGCATTTTATTGTTTATGCTATGATTTTTTAACAATAGAACATGAAGCAGTAGTGAAATGTTATATGACAGAGTAATATGTCTTGCCTTTTTATTCATGACAGTCTCTAAAACTGCAGTATTTGACATGAGTATTTTACAATCGACAGGATCAATAACCTTCCGGGAAATACCCCTTACTGCTTTGTAATGAGAAAATTGATGGATTTTGAAACAGAAACAAGTTATCCTCCTGAAAAGCTCTAACTGTGAATGAACAATTTTAAATGAATGCTGACACCTGCACAGCAACCATGTTTCTGCAGTTCTCCAGAGAAAATGCAGGAGCAAATAACATTTCAGAGCTGCAGGGACATTAAAAACATTAAGTGTTCATTTTGATTTTCTTCCCAAAAGGTTTATGGTTTTCAAGGGATACGAGTAACATAAACAAAAGTAGAGTCATGAATTTTAAAAATTTAAATCAACCCTGATATTCTTTGTTCTCCACACAGACCATTTCCTGTCCTTTACAACAAAAGTCCATTTTTCTTATGAAAGAAATTCCCTGAGCCAGCCTCAGGCAGTCAGCCCTGTGCAAGATCCCACAAACATTGTGAAAACTCAGCAGAGACCTAGTCAGATGTGAGACACTTATCACTGTAGTTCCAAATGCGTGGCCCTCTAGCATGGAATTTATGGAAAACAAAGATTACAAATTTCCACTGCACTTTCTCGCAGCCCCCTTTCTCAGGGCAAGATGTAGGTAATTCCAAACACAAAGCTTTTCATATTGCTGCACTTTCCTCAAGTATTTCTATTCTTAAGAGGAAGTTAAAGACTAAAGGTTGCATTTTAAAGGTATGTAGGTGTTACACATCAGGCTGCCTTTACAAATCATGCCACTGATCTTTTTTATTCCCTGCAGATCCAAGATGCTTGGCCAGAGGCAGGAAGTGGTGTGCCAAGGCTGGCAGTCTGTGCCAGTGGCCTGGAGCCACAACATGCACCCCAGGCACACCTCCTGCTCACAGCCTCAAAGGGACAGCAGCAGCTGCTAAGATGAGGTGACACAATTTATACAGACTCAGGTCTGGGAAGATGTTAGAAATACTAAAAGAGAGAGCTGATTCCATTGTCCCATTGCCACCTGACATGGTGTAATAACAAAGCACTCAAGCACTGTACTCATGAAATGTATGCAGACCTGAAATAACAAAAGACCTGGCCTCAACACACTCAGTGCTTCCTCTGGGAAATGCTACTCCTTCTTCTCCCTCAAATATATCAGAGTCTCACAAAATGAAATTCACAGTGAATTTCACAGGATGCCCCAGAGCTGCCTCCCAGCCAGCTGTGATTTCTTCTTGTTGCAAAGGGCTTCAGAGCAACCCCAATAAAGGACAAATATTTGAGTCTAGTGTCACATCTGATGTTGAAAAAAAGTCACTGTAAGGTAGCTCCCAAAGGAAGAAACGCAAACCTTCCCGTCCAGAGTGAAAACATTTGAGTCATTTGAAACATGAAACTAATAACCTGCCACAAATACCATAAGCAAAATGCAGCTCTCTAAGAACAGGAATCCTGGCAAAGATGACCCACATGCCTTGTACCATTTGCAAACCTCATTATTCCTTTATTGCCAACTGCTTACTTTTAGAGCAGCTTCACCAAACCACATGTACAACATGCCTTTGGCATTGCGCTTCATCTTTAAAACTCCTTCATCATTCAAAACTCCTAAGTGGTCAATATTTTTTTTCTAAATGAAGTCCTTAGTAACAAATATTCAGATTATTTAATTCAATGAATATCGTGTTTTTGTTTTAAAATTTGGTGGGAAGGGAATCAATGCTCTTAAAACTGATGAAAAGCTTTGTAACTGGAAACACTGGTTTTAGATTTGAGCCAAAACATAAATCTAATATGAAAAATGTAAGAGAAGAGGAACTAACTTGTGATCCTGAAGGGACTATGAAACTTTTAAAGAGTTTGAGAGAATGAGGGCCAAACTAACACAAAATGTCAAACTTTGACCCACATTCCCTCTCCCATGACCCATTTGAACTGCCATATGACTGCCCACTGGCTAAATTTCCTTTGCTGTTATGAAGGGAACATGGCTCAGGGGAGATGGACCCTGCAAACACACCCAGTTCTGAATATAATAGAAGAATCAACCAAAAAGTAAAAGAAAGATGATTTCACCACCCCTATTGCATAGATCTAGAGCCAGACAGGGACACGAATGGCCTTGGGAAAGCTGAGAAAAGACTCTACATCTTCCAAGCTATAGATCTAATTAAGTATTCACGCACAAATTACAAAATCCCAGAAATATGGATTCCAGCAGGGCTCTGGAGGTCACTTACTGTGTTTCCCTCTCACAGCAGCCCTTTCCCTCCAGCACTGAAGCCCAGATGCAATGGGATTCTCCAAGATCTCTGCCAGGAGCAGGGAGAGGACAAGGGTCCTGGTACTGGCATGGCCCACAGCACACTCTGAAACACTCTTTTTTCAACAATAAACACTGCCTGAAACAAAAGGCAGGTGTTCCCAGTTATAATTTCTGAATATAATATTGGCTCAAAGATATGCTTGTGTTCACACAAGAATCTATAGACCAGGCAGACATTTTATGGTGGAAGCCTTTTCAATTACTTTTGTACTGAGAGGAGAAGGAGAAGGTGTAGCTTTTCCCTTGGTTTTGCTACTGGTGAAAATTTGTCATCAAAGGAAAAAAGAAAGCTGGAACAAGAATGACAATGATTCCTATCCATGTCCCAACTGCACTCTGAGGCTGCAAAAATGCCATTTTGATTTTAAGATTGCATGCAGAGCTCTGCTTCTGCTGAATGGGAGGTGAATCATCATGATGCAAAACATCAGAATTAATGGAGACAATTCACTGTACTTTACCTTTTCCAGTTAGGGGAAAATACAAAAAGAAAATGTACTTTATTCTTTGACAAATCTTCTCAGAATTAGAGCAAATACTTTAGTGTTAACAATTTATTTTTGCTGACAACAATATTGCTAACAACAATTCCTTTAGCATCCTTCCCATTGCCATATTTAGCAAGAAATAGTAGCTGAAAGGCTGGAAAACAAGGGGGCAGCAGAGCCTCTTTCAGGCTTTGAAGTTACAATGGCATTGGAAACATCCCAGCATGATTAAGGGAAATCCAGGAACATCCACTTGAATCAGTGGCAGTGGAACAGCATAATCCTTCCACACTAAGCCCTGCTTTGTTTTCAGATTGTGCTGCGGATCCTAATGAGAAATATCAATGGGAGAGTAGAAAGGGGCCTGGATATCAGTTTATATTCTTTGGAATAGACAGGGTCATTCCTACTTCTGATAGCATCCCCCAGGGCTGCCAGTTACCTCTAAACTCTGCTTTTATTGGCCAATATCTGAAATCAGTCTCTGAAGTCAATCACCAAAATCATTACCAATCATTTATATCTGTATATTTATATACATATTTCTGTAGAGATTTTTTTCCTTATAGGTAAAGACACCAAGAAATATAAAATCAGAAAAGCCAACCTGTGAGTATCATTTTACGGGTTTAATTATGGATTTTGACATACTCCTGTGATCCGAGGCAGTCTCAGCATATTCTGATTAAAAGTGTGAAAACATGTTCCCAGGGAAGAAAAAAGTGTCAGATTCTTTCCCCAGGGAAGTTGAACTAATTGGCACACTGTTTGCCTGGGAATAACTGAAATGTAACAGAGAACTTAAATGATAAAGAAACATCTTGTCATTGATAAATCCTCTTATTTTCCATATGCCACTCCAGTTATTTCACTGGGTCACACACTCACAACTATTAAAAACTTCGAACATTTGACTCTAAAGGCAACCTCTGCTTTTAGCAGCATGGCTATTACAATATGCAAACTGTCTCATTTGACAGCCTGAGCTGCCCTTACACAGTCTGGTAGGCTGCAGACAGACACTATTTTCCACACAAAGAGCCTTTCTGCTTGAGCAGCTCCCATCAGACATCACTACCAGAAGCACACCACGATATCCAAGTGAGCAGCTGCCAAGCTCATCAACACAGCATGGTAATACTCAGGCATGAGGAGCAGAGAGGAGCTTACAACCTCCAGCAGGCTAAAGGATCTGTACCAGGTTGATGTGCCTAGGGTTTAGCTTTTGACAATTTGCAGGCCCCTGGGAGATGGTGTTTCAGTGGTGTTTCAATTATATGCTCTCTTTTGGTTGAATTTTCACTAAGAACAAAGTGCCTTGCAGATATCTTGGGCCCTTCTGTAAAATTTAATTTCTTTTCCAGTGTTTTCCTCTATTTTTTGCCATTGCCATTTAAGTGTAAATAAAGTTTATACCATGAGGAAGGGTACCTAGGGAGTAGTGCCCTGTTATTTTCTCCACCATCTCAAAATGTTTTCCAGGATCAATTAGGAGTTGCTGACTTGCTAAGACTTACAACTACTGCATTTTCAACTAATCTTCTTACTTGGCTTCCCCAGCTGTTGTCATACTGAATGGGATTTAATTTTTGCAGCAACTTGCTTATCTTTGAAGTCAGTGTTATCCCTTCATAAAATCCTTTGTGTGCCAAAGATTAGAGGAGCCATTGTTTAGCATGCTCAGCTTTTGGAGCTCCTATAGGCAACCTAGAGAGTCTGATAAAACCACTGCATCTAGAAACATATTCATTCTGATTTGAGAATCAAACATGCTGTTCAGAAGCCCAGCTTAGCCAAAAAGGAAATCAAAACAGTTTTGGACACTGCTGAAAACAAGCAATATTTTTTAGAGCTGAGGGGAGATGAAGATCACTTTTGACTATCTGAACTAAAGTCATTCTGATCTCTCTACAGTTTAAACTAATTTATGTTTTTTGTCTCATTGTTCCTAAAAAAGACCCACTACATTCAGGTAACATTTTTCTGCATTATGGGGTCTTACCCTTGTTTTAGTCTAACAGACATGCTGAAAGACTAAAATATAAACAAGCGTTTATTGAATATGTTTTCATTCTAACATCTAAAGGCAGATTTGTTATTGAAAGAGTTACTTTATTTATCAATCTGGCTTACAACCAACCAGTTTCATGGCTGCTAATCAGACTACAGCAGCTGCCACCTTCAGAGGGACATGTGTGTGCCAAGATGTCTGCTGACTGCTTTGTAATTTCCCAGTACAGCTCCACAGGCTGCTCAGTCCTTCCTCTTGCATCTGAATCTCATGACCAAAGAATAACAACTTTCTGAAATAAGAGTTTGTAGATGTAAAGTGCTATCCACGTGAAAAAATAGTGTTTATAGTATTTTATTAGATTTTGTATTAATTCCAGCACCCAAGTTTTCCCCACCCCCTAAACACCCCAGCATTTGCTGGCAGCAGAATATGCCCAGCAGAAGCCAGAGAGGGATCCATCTGTACAGGGGAGGGAGAAGACCACTCATGGAGACCTGCTCCAGGTGGGTGTAATATGCCATATGGGTTTTTTCCACATGGATCAAGCTTTGCTCTTGTGTTTAACCTGGACCATCCATTTGTTATTTTGAAAAGTAGGGGCTGCTCAGATTTTATGTTGGCCGTGGAGATTCATATTGAATTGGTTGAAAACTCTGCAGTGTATGACAGGTTTCTATCTCACAGGTGTCACACCATCCAGATGTCAGTAACAACAAAACACATGCTATGGAGGAAAAGATTTAATGACATTTTTCCATTAAATTTTCTGTAGAGCAGGAATTCCTCTCCATAACTTACAAATGTTTGAACTAATCAAAATTAGTGCTTAATGCGATGAGGTAGAACATTTTTAGAACAGGGAGAGGCTTGGCCGGAGGACACTGTGAGTACAAATAGTCAATTCGGCTCAGGAGGAATTAGATGATGAGGTGGAAAGGCACCATCTCAGCACCTTCTACTGCTTGGCCTCACTAAGTAAGCAAAATGCATCCAGAAAGGTGGGAAGTGTCATCGATACTTGCCCTGGTCTTGTGTTTTTGAGTCTTGTTGAGACAGAATGGCAGGCTAAGTGGAGATTTGGCCTGAGCTGCTACAATCATCTGGTGTTCTGACATTGATTTATGATAATTCGTGTAGTAACTTCTAAATTATTATTCAAATGTAGGGAACCTAAAAGACCTTTGCATACATTGAAGTTAATAATTATTAATAATGTATTGTTAAATACATCTAAGGATTACTTTAATAGGACTATTCATGGCGATGCATGCAACTTTTAAAAGAATATTTGTAGGACAAAACTTGGGGGCATTTGTCATGTCTTCCGTGCTTTAAAATGAGAAAATAGTCACATGCTTTATATGTGTGTCTGACAGCAATGATTCTCAGGATGCTTTGTTAAGGAGCCATAAAACACAGCTTTATTTTTCACAGGAATACAGATTTTGTCTTGATCTTGCATGCTTTAGAATATGGGGGGAAAAGTGTTGTGTGCACAGTGCTTAACCTATTGTATTGTCATAAAGTCTTCAAACTGGCAAAACAATTATCACTCAGAACTTGAATCAAAAACAGGCAGAGGAAAAGAATGGTGCCATGGAACTGAACATTAATAAGCTCATAACTGTGTAGCCTGCTTCAGCACTTTCATGGAAGTTTAACACACAAGCATTAGGATTAAGGTTTTCTGTCTCTCACAGCATACAGTCTTGTCAATTTTCCATGTATATTTTAACTTCCAGGAAGCAAACTCAGTGAACTGAAATATCATTTGAAGTCTTCTACAGTCACTTATAAATTCCAAGTAACATTTTCACTTACTTTTGCTGATACAGACTACCACGAAATTGGAAGATATCAAAGACTACTAGCTACTCAAATATTTTCTATGATAATATTCAACTTCCTGAGGACAAAAGCTTATCTTTTCTTTTCAAATGTAAAACAGGGCTAATATAGACCATAAATGAGGCATTGTCAGGGAAGAATGTAGCCCCTAAAATCTGTTTTAGTAAAAACTGACGATAGTCTTGAAGAACAATTACAGACATAAAGAAAATGAAACAATTCTCATGAAATTGGGAATACTGCCTTCTTTTAACTTCCAACCCCAATCCACAAAACCAACCAGAAAAGTTTGCACCACTAGGCATCGTTTGACCATCCACCTCCCACCACAGCCAGCTGGGCACTGAGGCAGATGGGAGCATGACAGATTCCCTCCAGACCCTTTCCCATTCCTGAATGGTTTCATCATCCCTGTACAACCTTCAGCAGCAAATGCCCCTGCTCCCTCATGCCTGGGCTGTCTCTCCATGGATCCATCAGCTGCAGGATGTGGTCCAACAAGGCAGTGTAGCTCCAGGTCTCACAGTGCACAGGAAGCAGAGGCTCTGAGCCACCTGCCTTTGAACTCCCAGCATTTCTCAGATGCAGTTTGTGTCTCATACTCAGTTATACTTCTTTTTTTCATTCTTCACTTTAAATATTGCATTTTAAAGGGTCTTACAAAATTGGAACAACATAAAAAATAAATTCAATTATTTTTTTCTTTAGTATTCCCTTCATTTTTCTGTCTGTTCAGTCACTAGCAGTTTTTGCCACTTGAAGGAAAGCACTGAGCTTTTGCTTTGCATCTAAATAGCTCATCTTAAAATTTTTAGTCATTGGTTTATACAGCATTAAACAATCTTTGAGACTCTTTTTGAATCATTTACTTTGGCCATAACATATATTCTTCTAATAAAATGTTCCATGTTCTCACGTTTAAAATATGGGTATTTATCAGCTTTGAGGTGAGTCTTCATTTCAAGATGTGGAAACCATATCTTACTTACCTTAAAGAGATATGGCCAAAGGTTGTAGTTTCAAGGAACACTTTCTTTGATGCCCTGAAGTGACGGCAGGTGCTAAGCAGGTGCTGTCTTTGATCTACCATTCTTGATAGCAGACATTTCCTTAACTCCAAGTTAAAATAAGAAAGTTACTCTTTGCTCAGTAATTAAACAGTAGCTGTTACCACCCAAGTGATTGACAAACTAGATTTATTTGGCAAAACAGAAGGTAAGCTAAGCTGGTAAAATTGCTTCTACAGGCTTCATGGCAAATAAGCAGCACCACAGAAAACTGCCTTCTGCTGTTTCTCCCACTTGTGTTAGGGGAAATACACTGTTGGTTGCTTTTCTGGAGATAGAGAGGGTTGTGCTGAACATATACTTGAATCTTTCAAGGACTTACATTCCAAAGAAAACCTTTCTAACAAGGTCCTGAATATTTTGTGCCAAGTAACTGCACTTTGATCAGTCATGCAAAACTGACTGCATTTTGCAAGAAGGGAGACACCCCACCACCTGGGACCTCCCCCATTAACAAGGACTGATGATAAATGATGGAAAGTGGTTTGGTGAGCTCTTCCACCAGCTCCCTCAGTACCCTTGGGTGAATCCTATCTGCCCCCATAGACTTGTGAGAGTCTAAGTGACAGAGCAGGTTCTTCCTGAATTGTAGGGGGCCTATTTTGCTCTCTGTCTACCAGTTCAGGGAGCTGGTTCAGTATCCCTGAGGATATTCATTCTTTCTGTTAAAGACAGAGGCAAAGAAAATATTAAGTACCTCAGTATTTTTTTTATCCCTTGTGGCAATGTTGCACTTCACATCCAATAAAGGATAGAGATTTTCCTTAGCCCTCTTTTTGTTTTTAAAATATTTATAAAAACACTTTTTATTATCTTTCACAGCAGTGGCCAGATTAGTCCTAGCTGAGCTTTTGCATTTCTAATTTTCTCTCTGCATAATCTAACTACATCCCTGTACTCTTCCTGAGTTGTCTGAACCTTCTTCCAAAGGTCATAAACCCTCTTTTTTAACCTGAGTTCCAGCAAAAATTCCCTGTTCATCCAAGCTGGTCTTCTGCCGCAATGGCTCATCTTTCAGCACACAGGGATGGTCTGCTCCTGCACCTTTAAGATTTCCTTCTGAAACAATTGCCCTTCTCCTTTCTGAACAGCCATAGTTATCATGTGTGGAGGTGACTGACTTGGTCTGGGCAAACCCCTGACCTTCCCACTACCATTTCCCCAACCCTCAAGTTCCAGAGCTTCATATCTATTCCCATGCCTGGGGTGGTGAGGGAAGCTGAGAGGGCATAGTTATGGCAAAAGTGATTTGGTTCTGAACCTTTTAGACCTAGAGGAGATGTATAGCAGCAGACCAGTGCCAAAGGCAACAGAAGGAAGCAGTGGGTAAAATTTACTTTATCTCATGTGTTAGTCTGTTTGCTTCCCTGCTTTCTTGCTTGCAGTTTTGGTTTTTTTTAATGTTAAGTAGCAGTTTTAATAGGAAAACTCGTGGTTCTTAGAAACTTCTAAAATACAAAAAAAAAATCTTGATAAACTGCCATAAATTATCTTTAGCTGGAGTTGTGTGAAGAAGCATGGGAACCAGCTTGTTCTGCCCAGCCTGCCTATGCTCTGTTTGGGAAACTGCCAGGGAAAGGGAAACTGAGCAATATTACAAATTATCAATAGTAAGTTCCTCACCCAGGGGTTCCAGACTCTTAAAGTACACTCTGATGTCCTTTCTCTGATGAAGCTCAAAAACAAAAGGGATAAATCAATAAGGAAAAGTGCAACATAAGATTTACAGCTGCCTTCATGTCTGAGTTGCTTTCCTACTTCTTTTGTTTTCCACTATTTCTTATTTTTTAAGCAAAAAAAAGAAGAATAGATCTTCTAGTTTAAGGCCTTATATGTTACAGTTTGATTAAACTACTTATTCTGCCAGAAGGAGAGTGTGGGTGTAATCAGAGTGAGCAGCAAATCTCTGCAAAGGAGATTTCCTTGTTTCCCACCAGAGTCTTGTGTTTCTGGGGCAGAGTTCAGCAGCTGGACATGTGGGTGCAGCTTAGCATTCACCTTGGGAATTCCAGTATTTGATTTGCATGCATCTGTACACAGACCGATTTTGGCAGACACACATATTACAACAAGGAAAAAGCTGGTTCAAAACACCTCTTCAGAGTGTACAATAATCTGGTTTGCAACTTTTTTGGTTCCAACTCACAGATTTTTAACATCCTCGTAACCAATTCCAACAGTTCCTCTTTTAGGACAGATAGAGAGGGCCATTTATTAACTCAGTGTAATTGAATGGGTGATTGTGGGTTTTTTATGATAGTTTTCTCCAATGTTTTACCTTGCAAAAATAGCAGCAGCTGCTATTTAATCATCTGATTAAATGAAATTCTGATCTTTGCACCCTCATGTCTCTAATGCTCTAGAGGCAAATGAGAACTAAATACAGAGTTCTCTCACCAGACAAGGCTTGAGAAGATACTGTTCCTTATTATACCTATTCAGTGGCAGCACAGGGACAGTATTTTGCGTCATAAAGGAGGTAAAAGTAGTAATGTCATGTGCCCTGGCTTTCTGTTTGACAATTTGTCATCAAAACAAATTGGTGCAAAGCAATTTTTAATATATAAAAACGTTGGAAGAGATTTGTATCCAGGCAACAGTTGTAAACTACTAGATAAATTGCCTATTACTCATTGCTTGTAAATTAGTTCCAGCTAATTTCTCCTAGCAAACAAGGGCTGCATAGACCTGATAAAGGGAAGTGATTAAAGCACATTTTAGGAAAGCTGACAAAACAGATTGTTTTACCAGTCTCTGGCCCTACTTTTCCTGTGGACTATGAATTTGGGAAGGAACCCCATGTCATATTCTTCACAGTGCTGCAAATTCTGACCGTAGAAGAGCTGCTGAGGAGGCCACATGTTTCTTGTCTGTAGATGGAAACACTGCCTGTTAACTGCACTCTTAAAAATCATAGTGACAATGTAAAAAAAGAATAAAGTAGATGGAAAAGCATCCCAATAGAAAAGAAGTAATAAGGTGAGTATAGGCCCCTGTGGCTGCAGGAAGGTGCCCCAGTGACCCCAAAAGTAATTGCTAGCTACCAGTATTATAAGAGCAGAGTTGATGATTTCATCATAAACTGAGCACAGCTATCTCTAGCTTCAGTGCATGGTGTGTGTCAGATGTCTCCAGAAGACAGAGATAACCCACAGCAATTTAGAAACCATTGTTCTCTTTGCAGAGCAGTTGCAAATAGACCACTATGACTTTGTGGTCACATCTCTAATGGGAAGCAAAATGAAATGGGAGCTGTTCCTTGGTTCTGAGACAAATGCTATGCTGCAGGTATACACCCAAACCCTCTGATCACCCCTAAACAAAGCAGTTATATGAGCATTACACAGAGACCGATATTAATGTACTATCATATTATTAGATATTATTATTACTAACACACTGACTGATTTTTATAGCTAGATGGTAATTATTATCGATATAGTAATTACTAATAGTATTACTCTATAAAAAGAGTATTTCTATTAAACTAGTATATAAATATTTATGCATTATATAAATATATTTTTATTACTTATATATGGTAAAAATAATGTACTAATATTACTATTATTCATACAATTTAATATATTGGCATGGCCCTTTGAGAATGTTCTCTGGGTTGTGGTAACCCCCTCAAGTCTGGAGACTCTTTGGGAAGCACTTAGCTGACCGAAGGCAGAACTGGGCCAAAGTCTGTGCAAACGTTTTAGCAGATGGTGAGCACATACCAGAGCTCAGCCCTAGCCCTGTTAATGTACTAATGCACACAAAGCCTATAATTCCTTCAGCCTTACACAAATGCCTTATAAAAGACAGATCTTCACTTTAATCCTGTTGGATCAGTATGGCTTTCAGGACACCAGCCACCAAGAGAGCAGGAGGAGGCATTGCTTGGACTTATGGGTCTGAAAAGGGAGGCAGACACAAGGCTTTTCCAAGCCACCCCATATTGCTCCTCTGGGGCAGAGGTGGCATGAAAGGTGCCAGAGGTGAAGCACAGGTCAAGTCCTGCACCTCCTGGCTAGGGGCAGCCAAGCTGAGGATGCTCACTCCATGCCCAAGACTGAGAGGCAGTCACTGTCTCTTTGTGGAGAGCAGATCAGCCCTCTCAGATAACAGCTTGTCTCGAAGACCTGCATGATTAGTGTTTCAAAGGAAGGCACAGGGATCCATGTAGCAGGCAGTCAACAGCTTAAAATCAGAATCCTCTTCTCAGGGGCTGGTGAATATGCATTTGAATTTCAAAATACCTAAGAAGGAGAAACTGAGTACTTCTGCATGTGTTCAGCCTCTTTATTTTTCTCTCCTGTGCTTAGATACTTTCATGTATAAGCTCTGTAGGAAAACTTTTCTTTTTATATTGAAAAATGATAATTTGTAGACATATTTTTCATAAAAACCCAAAACTTTCATGACAACAAATACACTTAAATTCACATGAAAATGAAGGATGGCAAGAATAAGGGTTTTTAAAGTACTGGAAATATATTAAAGTCTTTGCTTCTCTCTTGAATTAATATACCATAATATTCACAATGTAATCTAAGAGTGCATACTTTCTCTATGTAAAAATATTTTCCCACTGCAATTATTCAGGTAGAATTCATTTAGATTTAATCTCTATTAAATCCAGATAAAAACTGTAACATGGGAACTGTAATGTTTATAGTAAGCTATTAAAATACAGAAAAAAATTATTCACTTACTCAGAGACATGCTACTTCTTGCAATAGCTCTGACTGTAATTAAGGCCTTTTAACACCTGATTTTTAAAAGCTTTTTTTTTCTTTTAACCCTTCAAGGTGTTACACCTTTATTTACTGTCTCCTTCTAGTTTTGTACATGACTGTAATAGAAAAACATCTACATTTTTACAAGGGCACTTTCAAACATATGCCAGACCTCATTCCCGAATCTGAATTGATTTCTATGTTCCAAGCCAATATTCTCAGCTACAAAACAGATATTTATATCTAAGTCCTGAAGTTAGAACTATTTCCAGTGGCTCTAGTAGGATTTAGATCAAGTGTTAAGTAAGAAAACAAGAATAAATTCTCTATATCGTTTTGTTTCTTCACCTTTTTTTATGGCCCAGTGAACACAGGTATGACATAATCCGTTCACCCATGTCCTTCCTTAATACCACTGATGGCTGACATGCACAAGAATGTAACTGGGTCATTGCTCATGGGGAGCTGTGTTCTAGAAAGGAGGACTAATAACACAAACTGGCAGAGAGGCCTAGATTTTAAAAAGCAACATGTATAATTCACCTTCTTAATCAGTGACACAGCAGTGTCATGTTTCTTGAAGGTCCAAAGAGCAAAAGCAAAATTGTATTCCTAGTTTCTTCCATCAGTTTTACAGACAAGAATCCCCTCCCAGCTGCAGACTACTCTTTTAAAGCTAGTTTGGATATTTTTCCTAGTTGGAACTGACAGATTAGAAATACCACTCCTAACTTTTACTTGCTACCTCTCCCAGCCATCGAAATTGGTTTTCTTGTTTTATATATGTATATATTATCTAGTGCCTATGTAGGGGCGGCTTCATCAGAAACTTTGACTCAGTTCATTAGCTTGTCAGCTGTTACTGCCTCATGCTTGATGATCAACTTCCCCCATGTAATTCCTATCCTAAGAGCTAGATTTGCCAAAGAAGGGGGAGAAGGTAAAAATAAGTTCTTTGTTAAATAAGCCATAATAGTTGTTTAACTAAATAAGGTGCATTGTGCTTTGGAAGAAATATTTTCCCTGCTCTCACATCCTTTTGTCTCAGTTCTTTCCATTCTGCTTAGACACCAGCTGTGTTTTCTTCCTCTGTTACGGACTATTTTTGTTGATATCTTTAGTTTACCATTCTTATCTGGCAATGTATCTGTAGGGCTCCTATGGCAGCTATTGAGCTGCTTTAGAAAATCCTTTCCCTTAAGCCTCTTCACAAAAAAAAAGACAAGTGACATATATATATACGGATGCTGGGATTTTACCCTCAAATTTTCCTTGGGAGGTGAAAATAAAAAAGATATTTCCATCTTTATTCTGATAATACTAAGAAAACAAAAGAAGGGCATCTGTAGGTGTGAACTTTAACCATCAAACCACCTTCCAGGGAATAATCAAGACTGTTGATTTCACTTGCACAAAATGAGTATTTTTACTAGAAATATCTTATCCCTGAATCTGCCAATATACATTTAAGGAGCGTAATTTTTGCTTTCAAAATGGATTAAATATGGCATGTTTTGAGGAGGAGGTGGGGGAGCTTAAGAGGAATGTTAGGACAGTTGACCTTGAAATTCTCATTTCAGGATTTTCAGGGACCCACTCTATACTTCAACGTATTAAGTGTGACATTCTAACCTCCCTTTGGCATTCTTTTTTTTTTTCTGATTTCAACACTCAAAGAAACACTTCTACAAAAATGTTGTTTTCAGGCTTTGCAACATTCTTGTAAGTCTAGCAATAAATAGCAGCAATAAAAGCAATAATAAAAGCACAGTCTGCAGTATTTAAAACATTTCAGGAGAGCAGTGTACCACAGTACAGGGATTTGTAGTCAGCCACAGGTCCTGAGTCGAGCTGGCACCCTCCTCATGCTTGAAAAGTGGAGAGGAGGGAAACATTGAAGCTGATGTCTGGCTCGTCATTGTTTATGAAGCAAATTCTGCATGATTTCCAGTCTTAGACTTTTGGGACAATGGTAATGGGGTGTGCAAGAAGCTGTGCAATCACATTGAGCCTGACCTTGAAGGTTTCATTCAGGAGGATCCAAGAAAGAAGGGTCCCTGGCTGGCTGAGCAGGAGTCCTGTTAACTTGTCTTCTTAGCCAGACTTTTCCAGGATCCCTGAGGCATCTGTCTCTTTAGAGTTGACAGGGGAAATGCCTCTATACTGAGTAGTCCTAATCTTCTGTTTGGCACCTTCAAATAAATACAGAAAGGGAGTTGAGTATAACCTCAGTGGAAGGCTGTACCTTTAAAAGACTTGCAGAAGGTATTCAGGGGAGTTAAGGACACTAACTACACTTCTGTTCAATCTTTGGCTGTTAGCAATCACTGAATCCATGATCAGGAGTGCCAAGAATATGATCTAACAGGAATAAGACCAAGATAGTTCCCTGAGTAGAAGGCTAGAATGAGCAAAGTTTCTGCATAAATGAGGATTAATGAACAATTCTAGAATACAATTAAAGAAGACTTCAAGATTTGCTTGTTGGCTTGTGTGAGCCTTGACACATGTCACTTGACAGTCTACTGGGTGCAGAGGTGCCTCATACCAGTTCTATGTGGTCCAGGTTTCTTCAACCCCCTAACTCACAGCAAGTTCTGCAAAGTCCTTCAGTGGGTCCTGCTCTTACCTGTAACTCCCTGTGTTAAAATGAGTTCTTGTTTTGTTTACTCAGCTGAATAACTCTAGTGCATTTATACAGCCACAAAAGAACAAAGTAGACAATAAAATTGCAGTCATCCCTGCTGAAATCAAGTATAAAGATTACATACCCAATCTCCATAGAACCTCTTAGTCATGTATTTCTTCCAGCCATCCTTCTGAATATTTGTCATGTCTTTATACTTTCCACATTTAAAAACATTCATATCAGAATTAATCATACCAGCTGATTTAGATGACAAAAACTGTTTTAGACAACAACATCTGCCATCTGATGGAGCCTAAAAGACCAAACTATGAGACAGTTGTTGTCAGAATGGCACCAAAGTTTACCAAGAGTTGATGCAAATGTGAAAACAAGATGATGTATGTTGAGCAGGTCAAATCCTTTGGTACCTGTGAATGAAGTCACATCCTTTCATCCATCCTGAGCAACAACAGGAACAGATGAACTCAAATTAATTACTGTTCCTAAGGTGCATTTAAGCATAGGGCAGGATCAATCCCTGCTGCATCTGTAGAGCTGGCTTGAGCTTTCTCCCACGTACAGACTTACCTCTCACAACACATTTTGCTAATCAAATTTTGACCAGAGGTTTACTCATAGTCCCTTGCAGATGTTACGCTCTTCTGAAACACAAGAAAACACATTAGCTCCCAAGGAGTGCTGCTGGCTGCTCACTTTAACTTCAGGCTGCAAGTCCCAAAAGCTTCTGATCAGGTCTACTACATTTATCTTTCTGTATATCAACTGTCTTATAAAAATAACTTCTGATACTGCTGTATCCCTTTTGCTTTCTTTAATTGTGTGTTAGAATAAGAGGGAAAGAAGGAAGTGGTTGTATGTCTCCTTGTCCAGCTCCTGTAGACACAACCTTTTAAAATCCCTTAGAAATCCCTCATATTCAAGTGGCTACATTCTTTCTTGCATTTACCCCTAGCACTAACTTCTCCAAAATATGATTTATTTTCCACAAAGGATGTTCTAAAAATTATACACTGCATCCTCAGACTTGCTGCAAATCCTTGTTCAGAGTCATTGCCATAATATTCCACAGCAAAACAAGATTATTTTTTTTCCTGCCCTTATTTACTGTCAACTGGTTGCAGCCATCTGAGAAGGATTAGGACCCCACTGTATGTCATTTTTTATGAACAGAATGAATGGCTCATTTACATCTAGGTTCTGTCAGGGTGCCTGCCTTCCTTCCTTCCTTCCTTCCTTCCTTCCTTCCTTCCTTCCTTCCTTCCTTCCTTCCTTCCTTCCTTCCTTCCTTCCTTCCTTCCTTCCTTCCTTCCTTCCTTCCTTCCTTCCTTCCTTCCTTCCTTCCTTCCTTCCTTCCTTCCTTCCTTCCTTCCTTCCTTCCTTCCTTCCTTCCTTCCTTCCGCCACTTCCTTCCGCCACTTCCTTCCTTCCGCCACTTCCTTCCTTCCTTCCTTCCGCCACTTCCTTCCTTCCTTCCGCCACTTCCTTCCGCCACTTCCTTCCGCCACTTCCTTCCGCCACTTCCTTCCGCCACTTCCTTCCGCCACTTCCTTCCTTCCTTCCGCCACTTCCTTCCTTCCGCCACTTCCTTCCTTCCGCCACTTCCTTCCTTCCGCCACTTCCTTCCTTCCTTCCGCCACTTCCTTCCGCCACTTCCTTCCTTCCGCCACTTCCTTCTTTCCGCCACTTCCTTCCTTCCTTCCTTCCTTCCTTCCTTCCTTCCTTCCTTCCTTCCTTCCTTCCTTCCTTCCTTCCTTCCTTCCTTCCTTCCTTCCTTCCTTCCTTCCTTCCTTCCTTCCTTCCTTCCTTCCTTCCTTCCTTCCTTCCTTCCTTCCTTCCTTCCTTCCTTCCTTCCTTCCTTCCTTCCTTCCTTCCTTCCTTCCGCCACTTCCGCCACTTCCGCCACTTCCGCCACTTCCGCCACTTCCTTCCGCCACTTCCTTCCGCCACTTCCTTCCGCCACTTCCTTCCGCCACTTCCTTCCTTCCGCCACTTCCTTCCTTCCGCCACTTCCTTCCTTCCGCCACTTCCTTCCTTCCTTCCTTCCTTCCTTCCTTCCTTCCTTCCTTCCTTCCTTCCTTCCTTCCTTCCTTCCTTCCTTCCTTCCTTCCTTCCTTCCTTCCTTCCTTCCTTCCTTCCTTCCTTCCTTCCTTCCGCCACTTCCTTCCTTCCTTCCGCCACTTCCTTCCGCCACTTCCTTCCGCCACTTCCTTCCGCCACTTCCTTCCGCCACTTCCTTCCGCCACTTCCTTCCTTCCTTCCGCCACTTCCTTCCTTCCGCCACTTCCTTCCTTCCGCCACTTCCTTCCTTCCGCCACTTCCTTCCTTCCTTCCGCCACTTCCTTCCGCCACTTCCTTCCTTCCTTCCGCCACTTCCTTCCTTCCGCCACTTCCTTCTTTCCGCCACTTCCTTCCTTCCGCCACTTCCGCCACTTCCGCCACTTCCGCCACTTCCTTCCGCCACTTCCGCCACTTCCTTCCGCCACTTCCTTCCTTCCCCACCGGCCCCTTTATTAGAAAAAAATAATAAAATTTTCAAAGACAAAAGAGAGTCATTGCTTTGTCATGACTGCTTGGGAAAACACTGCTCACTCAATTAAGGGGACAAATGAATGGTCTTTAGATGCAGGATCTCATTTATCAGGAGGTATTTTTTTAGCTACTCCACAGTATCCTCCTTACTGACATGACTCCACCACATCTGAAGATAATGCTGGAAATCAGCAAGGCTCCTTGGCTGACATGAAAACAGCCTGCAGAACACACCCTACGGAAACTTTTACAATTGATGCTGCTGATATCTATGGAGATGAGCAAGCAGGAGAGCTTCCAGTTATTTTTACTTCTTCTATCTTCAAAGTATTCATTCAAGCACATCTGTGTGTCTCTAAATGCACCACAATGTTGGATGATGAGCCTGTTGCTAGGCTACTAACAACATGTCCTTTTATATGTCTAAAAATACATTTAACTCCTGTATTTAACGGTGATGCTTCCTCTGTATTCTAAAGCACACGTGATTATTGCAGGCCACCTTCAGGCTTCGTGAAGATGAGTGTTTTAGTCCCTGTTATACAGCCCTGTTATTAAAATTGTTATAGAATCTGGGATGAGGCATGAGTGTTCCTGGCTCCTAATTCATATATTCATACTGCTCCTTCTTGGCAAGCACAAGAAATAGAACTGGGAAGGACTTTCAAGGTCATTTTACGTATCTGACTGTATAAGACAGGATCAACTAAATAACTCCTGGCAGACATTTGTCAAACAAGGGTCTGCAAGTTTATAGAGATGGAGATTCTTTTACCTCCCTAGGCAACATAATCCCATGTCTAAATATCCCCACTAGAAGATATTTCCACAATACCCATCCTAAATTTCCTTCACTGCTCTTTAAATTCATTAATGCTTTTATTAAATGCGTTCATGGGTGTTGTCTGACTAGACATACTGGAAAAACATAGCCAACAAGAGCAAAATTAGATACCAGGCCTTTTTCAGACTACAAAAAGACAGTTATTTCTAATAAATAGAATATAGGCAGCCGCTGCTCCTGCTTCAGTCTGAGATGCAAGTCTCTAAAACAGTTTAAAAGGGGAAGCTTCCATATGCTCAGAATTCTGTATCTAGTTTCTTCTCTTACTGACAGAAAGAAACACCATGGGAGAGATCTGATACGAGTTTGGGGGATTATTGAGAGAGGTCAACATAGAGGCCCTGCTGAAAACTTACTGCAACCTTTTTTTACCCTCTTGCTGTGCATAAGTTCAAGTGAATAAAGGACTAACTCCTTAAAAAGTCAAGGCCTTGGCTATTATGGGCCAGAGAACCAAGTATTTGACAGTAGAAGTGGATAATGAACAGGATCTTACAGTATGAGTAAACAAGCAGATTTTCCCTACCACAACAAGGAAAACTGCAACAACCAGCTTCAAAGGATACCTGCACAAAAGCCCAGCTACATGGGGATGGATTTCTAACACTGTCACTGTGAATAATGTATTTTGAGCAGCTGAACCAGAAGAGGAAAGATCAGAAAATCAACCAAAAAATACACAAGTGGTAGTACCAATGAAGCCTGATGCTTTGTGGATTTGTATCTCAGGCATGGATTCTCGACAGCCTCTCCATCAGGTCACCAGGACAATCTCTCTCCTCTGTCAAGCTACTGACCTTCATGAAATATATAACACTCTATCTTTCATTATTTGGTCAACCAAAAGTTATTTCCATGATAGAAAGGGATATTTCATCTGCTCTGATCAGGAAGGATTCCCAAATTAGGTCAGTGTTAAAATTATTGTTCTGATGTTAACAATAAGCATTTTGAAAATAGCACAATGAAATAGTATGGCATTTTAAAAATAATAATGGAACCACAGACTCAGAACACATAAAAAGTATTAAAATTAGTCCTTATTAATGAAAGGAAAAAATCAAAACAGCCAGCTACCAAGAAAATGGCACTGTTTAGCTCTTGGCAGAGTGTCAGCCCTACCTTGTGTGGTGGTTTGGTATTTAGGAAAATGATAAAAGAAAGTGAGAGCTCATGCAGTGTCCAAAAAGAGATGACCAAAAATACAATAAAATAAATCAATGTGTTGGAAGATCTGAAGAGGTGAATGATGCTTTGATAGGACTTACTCGCATTTTTTCCCTTTTAAATGCTGTCTGGATGGAATCTATACCAGAAAAAGTTCAAGATTAATTGGGGGTTTTACTCAGAAAAGACAGTACTTCACAGGAAAAAGAAATAAAAAGCTTGAAGTAATGGCCTCTTCATACGTACTGTAATACAAATTTCTCTGGGTTCACAATGCTCACACTCCCCCATAGCTACGCTTCCCAGGCTGTGCAATCCCTAAGTAATCAAAACCCCTCCATTTGTTCACTAATTGCCCTTCACACCGATTTCAGAGACTTGAGATTACAGACCCCACTGGAGGACAATGGCATAGAGTGTGGATCCTCTTTAGTACACGCTCACTGAAATGTGCACATTCAGTTTGAATCACTTTCAGCAGTGACATATTATTGGAAGAGTTCAGGTATGTTGATGTTGTCTCTAATAAAGCCTTGTGTTAGCTGGAAAAAAATATCTTGCTGAAAGGGGCAATTTCTGGAGCCAAAAGCTGCTACAAAGGGTGCAGGTGTGGTTTGATGGTGACAAAGACCTGTAACATCACTTGGAAGATTTAAAGATATGCCTGTACTCAGGCATATCATGAGAAGCACTCCCAGATGCTCATTCTTCCCAGTACTGATCAGTAATAAATAGCTGAAGTTTGGTAGTATTTTCAAATCCCACAGCTGTTTCTTAAGTGAACATGCTTTTTCTCTTGTAAAACACATCAGACTGTGTTAAAACAGCAGAGCCCCACATTCAAGGATCACCTTATTGTTGAATGGTGCCACTGTACAAATAATGTCAAGTTTCACATACACAAAGATTTATTAGGGTGGTTCACAGCTGGTGGCATACATCAATTACAAGAGTGCAAGCTACTTCTCAGATACAATAAAACCAGGGTGATGAAAGGAGAGTTGAGGGAGAAAGAGAGGGAAAAGATGGAGAAAGCAACAGCGGGGAAGACAGAGAAAGAGAGGGAGAAGTGTGAGAGAAAGGAAACAAGCTGTAAATGTAGCCAGGTAAGAAAAACAGCAAGAGTCCTCAGGATTCACTCTTCAGTGCAGCAGGTAGCAACACTGAAGATGTCTGGAAGGATGATTTCCATCACACTTTTCCCCTTAGTACTTGCCATTGTGATTTTTTCAAAGTCCCTGTTACCTGTTTCAGTTTATGATGATGTTGGTACTGACCAGAGCATGTTAAGTGTAAGTACTGCATAACCATTGTCTGTTCAGCTCATATGCACAAGTATCATTGCATAATATTTATCCCATTCTTTAAATAGTGCTACTGACCTTGCTGTGATCTGTGTTTGCTTCTTCTCTGCTATAAACTAAAATCTGCAAAGCAAGAGGAGACAAAAAGAGGCAAGAGGGAGAAAAGGGTGCAGATCTCAGGCTGGTGGAGCCACCTCCCATGAGAACTCAGCCTAAGAACAATACAGAGGTCTGTAGGCACAAAGTCATGGGACCAAGGAGAGCAGAATAACACATGGGGAAAATACTGCCACAGTGACTATGGAAAAACAATGCCCTGGCATTGCAGAGGAGAGATTGTATCAGTAAAGCTGAGATACAAACAGTGCTGGGAGACTGACCATCCTCAAATCAGAATAGGCTTAGCAGAGAAAGGATTGATTTTCAGTTTCTCCTGTGAGAAAGACTAGGAGCAAGACCACAACCCTAGAATACAAATAAACAACAAAATATAAAGTCAACAAACAGATCTGAATTGAATCTTTCCTTCTCCTATGGCAAAAAGAAGAAAAAAATAAAAGAAAAAAAAAAAGAAACCAAGTAAAAAGTAATAACAAATTAACTTGCTGGCATACATCTGTGGAGTGATGCAGATTAAATATTGTCTATTAGAAACAATCATTAATATTTATAAAGAAGCTCAGCAGCAGCTACCAAAGAATGAAGGGAATGTTCAGGAAATTTCAGACTGGCAATAAAACAAGTTAGGGTTATAAGAATGGCAAGTTTACATATGAAAGAAAAATGCATCAATTTACTGAAGGTCTTGTAATATATGTTCCTCCACATTTCCAGTATTGTACACTGAGAGCAAACAAATTATTTTGAGTAAACCATTGCACTGAAATATGACAGGTTGTGGTGACTTGAGAAATCATTGCTGGGAATCTTTAGTGAAGTCCTGTAAAATATGAAATATGAATCCTGATGGAAGTTCAACTAAAATACAATCAAAATGAGTCCACAGACTGATCTTTCAAAAGAAAAATTACTTAGCCAGTAAAAAAACAATGTACAAAATTGTTCCCTCTTTCCTACAGGACTGCTTCTTGTTACAGACACAGGTGATGAGTTTTCAGATGACATCCCAAGATATGAAGCAGAGGGAATATTCTCCTCTATAAATTGTTCCATGCAGTAAATTTTATATATAGAAGTTTTATAACCTGAAAGTACTGAAAAGCTTTTGCTGTATGAAACACAGTGGAAACAAATTGTTCTGGTGTGAAAGTCTGTAAAAGTCACTCAGAAAAGCAGCTGACAGAAAAGCTGAAGAAGGGGTCACTTCCTCCATGCGAACATGTAGCTACACTTGAGTCCCAGGGGTTCTTTAATTCATGAAAAATTAATTTCTATGTTTCTAAAAGGCTCTAATTTTTCCTATACAAACTTTTCATTTCCATTTAAACATATCTTAACAATAAAAAGGCACAAGTCATGCATGGGCTTTTCACCCCGGAAACAAACTAAGAATGACAGAAAAATATGCTTTTGTATAGATCGACATTGTTCCTGCCTTACCTCCTGTGCTCATACTGTCTCCTTCAGGCACCTATGTTCTGTCCAAGGACCATATTCTCACCTTGCTCTGTAGCCATGTATTTGCCCCCAGAATAGCCCTGTCCAGACACAGACCTCAGGCTCCCTCGACTGCACACAACTGCATCCAGAAAGGAAAGTACCACCAAGGACATCAGAGTAAATTCATTCTCCCTCCCTTGCTAGTGATGAACACTATAAAAACATGTATCAGAGAGGAATAATATAGGGCTCTTGTCAAATCATATTGTTTTTTGAGCTAGGATCAACTGAAAGCTGAATTAAAAGGATTAACGTTGCAAGAACTACAATAAAAAATGAGTTGCTGTGACATGATCTCTCCAGAAAGATTCCAAGGTGAGATAATTTTCATGTCTGACTAAAATGACTGTTTGGTTTGTTGTTTTTTTTCTGGGAGACCACGAAAAATGCCATAAATACCATAAAAAATAAATAGATGCAGATCCAGGACAAACGTGCAACTAAGAGATACATTAATATAATTAGCCTTTTTTCTCCACAAACAAATGGTAGCAGACATGGGTTTTAATTTCAGTTAATTTCAGTTATTTCAGTTATTTTAAGTATTTTAAGTAGATAGGATTGGTTTGTTTCCCTGTAGTGCTTACACCTGAAATACTTGGAAAAAGAAAATATAATACCACTTTTCATTTCCAAGGTCCCCAGCAAGTAGCACCCAGTGTCTTGACACCCAGATGGATAAATTATTGTACTAATGGCACAGTAACAGAGGCAAAGTAACATCTTAGATTTTGGCAGATACAAAGTCATAAACCGAGAAAATACTGATCCATCCTTGACAGGCGTGATTGTGAAAAGATTTATACATCTTTTCAGGGTGAAATACACCCAAACAGAGATGAATTTGATCCCTTTGTTGCAGATCCTAATATTCAATTGCCTTCATTTCATTTCATTTCCCCCACCTATAAGGACATTTTCAAGGAAGAGCCTATACATTCAGGTAAGTACGTACATCCTGTCAGTATCAATGAATACTTTATTGATAAATCCTCCTGTACCGTGGAAAAATACCTACTCAGCCTTGGAATTGACCATATTTGATCAGAAAGAATATCTCCAAAGGAGGTTACAATAACTAATATCTCAACAGTTATGATTCAACAAATTTTTAATCCAGTGAGATAGAAATACCTTATGAAATCTTTACTAGAGCAATAATAACTGAACTAAATGTAAATGACAGATCCATAGCTGATAACAGAAAATATTGGAAAAATAAAACAAAACAAACATTAGTAGAGCCAGAAAATCATCAGACTGAATATATTCTTTTGGAGACTATGCCACATTTGGCTAGGTAGTGATGCAAATAATCTCAACACAAACTGCAAAACTGAAAAGGAACATCTCATCTGCATATAGTCACTTACATACAATGACCAAAATTGCATTCCACTAGACACATATGCACACAGACATGAACACTAGACTACAAGATTTTTAGGGCTTCAAAATGAAATGGTTAAATGGACTAGCTAATCTGCATAAACATAATGCACACCATGACACACATATTGGTAGACAATGTAGGACCCTGTATCTTTCCTGTGCCTATAACAGGGATTAAATTCAATGTATGATTGCTGCTATTTTTTTCTGAGATCTCTGGGTCATTTGGCACATAGACAAACAGAGTTCAAAATCTTACTGTTTGATGAGCAGCTTAAAGCTTGAGGTGCTACACACTAATCAAATTTTGCATTAAACATGGGAATTCTTCATAGACTTTCTCTATAGTATTTGTCTTTCCAGTATCTAAGCATTGTATATATATAATTTCATTTTCACAGCATCCTGTTGAGATAGTGGGTGTTAAGAGCCCTCCTTTAGAGATGTGGAGCTGAGGCACAAGGAGAACAAGATGAAAAACTGACTAATTTTCAAGCCTGGTTTGAGTTGCTTGAGTTTTCAAAGTACTTGCCTTTATGTAAAAAATTTTATCGATAAAACATACAGCGCACTACTTACGCTACAGCACACAAAGAAGGACAGATGTTTTTACACGTAAGCCTTTGATGTTATTTCAGATTATCTGAACTTAGGCCTTAAAGTGTAATAACATAAGAACTAAAACCCTGAGTTCAGCAGTGGCAAGTGAGTGCAAAGATCTGAATGCCAATCAGAAGTGCCCAAAGTAGCCTGTGTTGCTGAGGAAGACATGGTCACATTGTGTACTATTTGGAGTTTCCTAAAAGTCATATATCTCTTGGCTAAATATATCCAAATATAGTTTTGTCATGTGTTTCCCACTCTGTTCTAGTGGGAAATGATTAAGTAATAAAATATGGAGTAATAAATTTTACTCCACTGCTTTCCTGCAGACATTTCAGGGAGAGATCTCCTGCATGGTCTCACTAAGGACTATTGAGGAAGCAAGATATGTCCACAATGATGCATATTCCTTTGTGAAGAGACAAAGCCTTGCATTTTATCTGATTTCCTAATCCTAATCAACGACTAAACAGCAAATCATCTACAACAATCTGCAGCACTTAAAGCCATCAGTAGGTGGTATTCATAATTATTTTAAATTCTGCACAACAGCCCAATAATAATAATGGTAGTCAGAAATAAAACTATAGTTATTGGTTTAAATGATTGACTGAAAAACTGGAATTATACAAGAAGACTTTTCTGCCCTTTTGAGATAAATTCTCAGGGTATAAAAAAGATCATCTTGTATGGTTTCTGACTTTTATTCTCTATGATATCTAATGAAATTATTCTAATAAGGATACTCAATTCAAATAGACTTTAGTGTTCTCCACATCAACAGCTATAAGACAGGAAATATTTTCAGAATATAACTGTAGTTGCACTTTCTATTTAAATTCTGAAAAATTATATATCATACCTATGCTGCTCTTGTCAGTGCCACAGGCTAATAAACAGTGCATTTTTAGGGTGTTCATTGCTTTGGCCAAGCTAGTAAATTAGTCAAGCTTTAGTCATTTAGTTTCTAGTTAAACATAAGAAATTGACTTTTTCTTTCATCCATCGCCCATGCAACAGAGACATTTATGGAATGTTTTGAGGAAGATTTTTTCACACATGGGAGGTGCTCCTATGGATATGCTACTCAAAACCAAAGAATAACTGTTTGGGGATATAGCAGTTGAGGGCAGATTTGGGCTTCAGAACCACAACGTGTCCTGAAGCAAGTGAGAATGCTAACAGAGTAACTAGTGCAAGGGTATAGGGAAGATGAAGCCGGACTCTTCCTGAAGGTGTTCAGTGATAGCAAGATTCACAAGTTAAAATAAGGCAAATTCTGAGTAGGTAGACAGAAATATTTTTAACTCTGAAGATGGTCAAATACTGGAGTGATGAACCAGGTACTTTGTGGAACCTCTGTCCTTGGTCCTGAGCAACCCAAGATGGGTTGGACCTACCCTGGGTGTGGGACAAGACCACCCAAATTATGGAGGCTGTTCCAACCTAAATTATTCTAAAAACTGGACTTCAGGATTAGTGGAATATGCTTGTTCAGGGAAGTGTTAAAATGGTAGTCCTGGGAGGCTTTTCTCACAGGCAAAAGTGCCCAGGGAAGCTGGTTGATGTCAAGAATAATTTCCATGATGTGTAAGTGCAATTCATCCTGTTTGCAAGAAAATAGGTAGACAGAGTAGAAAACCAGCTTGCCTAAACAAGAAATGCCTAAATTCCTAATTGAGATAAATAATTACCAGACTGATGACCAGAAATAGGCAAATGCCACACGTTATCTTCAAAAAACCTGGCAAGAAAGAGGATTTGGAGAACTATATGCTGGTCAATCTATCCATAGCTCCGGGATGATTCTAGAGCAAATCAACATGGATGTCACTCTACATGAGATAGTTTCAAATTAGCTGTGAAAATTTAGAGGAAACTGAGGCACCAAATGACTACCAATTTATTAATTTTTAACTTCTTAAGGGTTGTGGATGTTTAGTTTCCATCCATTTAAATAGAAGCTGAGTTTTAAAATATAAAAAAACCTCTGTAAACCCTACTCTGATAGGATTCCAAAAAGCCTTCTTGAAATTTAATGTATCTATTTTTTTATAAGTATTTGAAATAGCCTATACATATGTGCCTGTGTCTGTATCTGTCTGTGCACTCTCTGGCTTTCAACAAGCAGCCTGCTCAGCATATCTTTGCCTGAGTTGGATTTATTTGTACTACTCTGTAGAATATCACATAATCCATTTACAGGAGAGTGTATATGTCTTGGGTAATATATGGGCTAATATTTTATCCTTGCGTACTTATCCAGACATGGGCCTTGTGAACAATTCAGCTTGCTCTACTGACTTAATTTTCTAAATGTCATTGTCAGCTGTTTTAGAATTTTAGGACACCACAGGCAAAACTTCCACACAATTTCAGAGCAAACCATCCCTGGGAAATTCACTCTTTGTTGGGTATGGCTGTTGTCCAAACTGCAGGTATAGGCAGGCTCCAGATTCCACAGTTACCCATTATCCCTGGGCTCTTCTCTGACTTTTTGAATGCCAAAGCTGTACCCACTCAGCCGCTGTTTCTCACACATCTGTGCATAGATAGGAGACTTAAAGCAGACATGCACAAAATAGACTTGAAATCACTAGGAAGTTTGCCTTTTTTGGTTGTCCAATCTCCCAGTTTCAGTCTTTCAGTCAAGCCTACAATCCATCCAAGGCATTACTGCTTGGAGCATGACCCACATCCATTTCCACAAAAATCCCAGTGAAGATTTCAAGTAACACTGACAGTGAAATGGAGTAAGCATCTTTGTGGTGTGTGCTTAGATTAAAGGAAAGAAGATAGACTATGAAAAGATATCTGAAAGATAGAAGACCTCTCTGGAGATGTTTTGGAATTATGATCTAAGACTCAGGCTAAGAATCGCAATGAAGGCAAGAATATGGTAAAAGGCAGTCAAAAAACAGAGACAGACAATAGAATCTGGCTGTAACTAGGCTGACTTTAAGCTAATAAATTGAAGAAACTGTGGGTGGAAGGAACAAAGAAAAATAAGTAGCAGAGGCAGCCTCATTTTCCTGAACAAACCGTGGCTGGCTGAATGGGAGGAACATGATTTGGTGGACCTGGAAGTGGTAGGTTAGAGGTTGGACTGGATGATCTTGAAGATACTTTGTAACATAAAATGACTATGATTCTGTATAAATCACCAATCACATTAATTTTTGATGTTTAAATGAAATAAAGCTTTAAAATATTTATCATAGCTCCTTTGTTCACAATTCTATCACAAAGAAACAAAGACAAGGACAAGAAATGATCTGTCACTTGGTTGTCAAAAAGATACAGCCATCTCAGTATCACTCCTCCATTTGTAAAAATTTAGCCTACTTGTCAATCAGTGATAAATGAGTTCACTTCTAAGGCTGTCTGCCCCAGTAACAGAAAATAAATGTTCTGTGTCTCTCTCCTGTCATATCTTTTCTCACTGAACATTTAATCTTACCCAGGCAAAAAGTTCACTTTTATCCTCCACTGTATTAAGTTTTGTCACTCAGGGTTTATGTGGATCCCTCAAGGTATCATGCTTACTAATCCCTTACCCATCTTGCTGTGATTTTGGGCAATTTTGAGACACCATTTCAAAGAATTATATCCCTCTGTGTGTGTAGCAGAAAAGTAATACAGGGCAGCTTTAGATTACTATATTAGTCAGCTAACCTTCCTTTCCTGTCTGAATAGTTAACAGATAGGTGATTTCTCTGGAGATGATCTCCAAAGATTCAAGATTGTCTCCTGCTCCTTCCCTCCATTGTGTCCCTAACTGCGTACGAAACCTCCCAGCCAGGACTCCTGTGCCACCTCTTGCACCCTCACCAGACTGATTCTCCAGCCTTCCAGGCAGGGAAGGTGCTGGTGGGCAGCGTGGTCATTTGTCTTATTTGTGGCTACAAGGACACCAGTGCAGAGGTAGGAAGGGTGAGGAGAGTGCAACATTCTTATCCCCCTGCCTCAGTCAGATGTGTCTGGTTTCATACCTGAACTGAAGACTGGAGCCAAAATCAAGAACTCCCAAACTCAAGAGCAGAGCTGTGGTCTAAATTAGACATTGGCTTCCAAAACACATACTAAGCAGCATGAATTTTTTTGGGCCATATTCAGGCAATGAGGCACAAAGAGTTGAATGTTTTCATTTTATTCATTAAACTTCCAATCCAGCAGTATGGAAGTAGCAGGCCAGCAGTAGTGATGAAATAGCTCTGAGAATGCATCCAGACCAATTATCCCATCCTGTAAAATCCTTAAAATCCAGAAATAAATAGAAATAGCATAAATTGCAATCTGAGAACAAAACAAAACAAAAGGCTTTACAGAGCTGAAGGATCCGTAAAAAATTTTCCACTACATTGTCAGAACTTTACACTAATAAATAATTCACGTAACTCTAGTTCAAATGCAAAAGTAAAGAATAAGTCATGATTAAATCCATTACAGCAGGAAGTTTCTTGACAGTTTGTGTATTGGTATAACTAGAGTGTGCTTGGGAAATAGAATAAGCAAATATTATGGTTTTAATAAGTGAAAAATAGACTATATAAGCTTCCTGAAATTCTCCAAAAGTAGATCTCGCCCAGTTACAAAAACAAGGCTTTGAGTTAAAAAACAAAATAGAAAAAGTTTGTCTCTGCTGCTTACTCTGCTGGACAAGTCCCTGAGCAACTTGAACTTGAGCAGGGGTTTGGACTCCATCTCTTCCAAAGGTCCTTTCTAACCTAAATAATCATCTGATTCCATGATACACTAACTTTCTCATTTAAAGTCAGTATAAATCCTTGATTTTTGATGGGCATGTTCATCATAAAGGAGCAGTGTCCAGTGTGAGGTGAACAAATTTCTGGAGGAGATGATTGCATGCTTCAGTGTAGAACTTACCTCTCAGTGATGTGCCTTTTCATCAAACTCTGTGTCCCCCAGTGAATGCATTTCCTGTGGGAGGAAGATCAGGCCATTTTCTTTATTATAATATGAAGCATCTGTGTGCTAAAAATTACCAGAATCCTCAGTTCATACAGCTAGCATGCCACTTAGTATGACAAATTTCAAAACATGAAGGCATTATTTATGTCCAGAGGCTTTTTTGTATTATTCTTCCATAAGAGATTTGTGACTCAGCAATTGCCTGGTTATTAACTTCTTGCTCATTTGCATTTGAAGTCCAAGAAGTTTTAACTCATAATTCTTTTTCACACAATGCAGGTTTTAATGGCTTTTCAGGACAGTATAATTAGCAGAAATATCCTTTGGAAGCTCAAGGGGCTGTAACAGTATAAAGGAGGCACAAAAACTGACACAGACCTATAGTTCTAGAGGGGATATAATGCTATCTATATTTGCAGAGCACCCACTCATCTGCAGTCTTTTCAATAACTGGTACGAGTTTGGGGTGTGACTACCCAGACACTGATCTCAGATCATTTTGAAATCTGTGCATACACAGTTCTTTTGTATTTGATGACACATTGGGCCAACTGTTTTCTCAGAGTAGCTAAAGCATATTTTTTAAAATAGGACATTGAAAATAATATTGAGATCAATTCAAAATAGAGAGATTCTTCCAATTTATTGAAAAATGAAATTGACTAATCATGCTGTTTAATTTTTCAGGTGAATCCTTATTTATTTTTTCATAAATTGATAGTCTTTCAATGAAAACGGATCATTTTGACATAGTACCATTTTTTTTCTTGTACTTCTTTAGTTGTAGCTTTTCACTCAACTTGAACCAAATTTTCCAACTGATTTGTCTCAGGCAAAGCCAGCAAACAAAATCCATACCAAACTTCTCATAGAGTGTCAAATGAGGGATTTCCAGGAACTCCTCTAAATTCCTTTGATACCTACAAATATTTGAAAAAGTCAATACCTCACACACATTTCTCCGACAACGTTAAAGGAAAGTTAAAAGTAATCCATATCTCAAATCTGAGGAATAACCTAATATGGAGAATGGAATGCAGCTGCTCCGACGCCTACTCAAACCTGCCCATTTTCCTTAAGTAATCTTGTGCTTGACCACAAATCCACAGCAAATATTCAGCCCTGCTGCTGGTCTCGTTTGGACCTCTGCCTGCACACTGGCTAGTGCCTGAGCTGAATTCTGATTTCCACCACTACTTCTTTCCACCTTTATCTCTCCTTGGTGGTGGAACTGGGATGAATATCACTAGCCATCTACTGCATTGCTACCAAAAAAATCTAGCACATTCACAAAGCGAGGGGTAAAGCACAATTCACTTTCTTCAAACAAAGCTCAGAGAAAAGCCTTCAATGTGTAATTGCATACTTACTGGTTTGAGAAGCCTCTGCTCATTTAATTGCCATTCCATAAGACAAGTATGGCATGCTTAATGAAAACAGAGATGATATATTGGCACTTCTACTTAACACTCAGTTCCTTTGATATAGGCTGGCTTGTTAGGATATTAAAACTAGATCTGAGACAACCTTACTAGCTTCACACTCTTAAAACTTAGTACCTCCAATTTAAGAACACTTTATAGAAGAACTAATGTTTTTGACACATGATGTTTCTCAGAATAAGCCACCAACCTGCTTTTACAATAGGTATAAATAAATAACAAGATTTACATGAAAGATTGTACTTGAAGCTATGAAGCTAAGCTGAACTTCAAGTGCATTCACTGGTATCCTTGGGCCCATTTCTGTTTATTCTCCATTATTATTGTATTCACATTTTTATTTAAAGAATACTTTAAAGTCTCTTACTCCTTTCCCCCATCTCATTTTGTTTTTTCTTATCCATTTCAGTTTGCTTTCATATTCAGGAAGGCAAACAAAAAGTCCTCTAAGAATATATTATAACTGATTTGTATTTAAAATGTTATTTGTAAATTAACCTCTGTTTTTCAATAAACAATTTGATCTTTTAAAGATTTATACTTCAAAGCTGTCATTTCTGAAAAAGACACATATCTTGGCCTCTTTCTTTAACTACACCACTGTGGGAATCTAAAATACATATTGTATATTGCATTGCATTGTCACTTGAAGATACAGAGCTGTGGGTAGCTGATGAAGGCAGAAAAGATGCACTCTCATTTACTTGCTAACATTAATTTTTGGTAATGTTATTTGTGAGTCGTGGTTTGGTATCTGGGCTGAAACTGCTGAGGGACAGGACAGCTGGAAGCCTCTGTGTTCAATAGCTAATGCATAGAGTGAAAATCAAACAAACTATGTTAGGAAAATATTCACACTTTCAGATTCCTGTCTGACTGAAAAGGATCCATAATTTCTATCTTTGGCCACCTGCTAATGTGGTATTTAGTCTTAAAAATGTGGTGAATATCATGTGGAAGGAATGGTTTATCTGTTTATAGAGCACTCAATATAATCATATTTAAAAGACTGTTTTAAACTTCTTTTTTCATAGTGTATACAATAAGGGGACAATGAAAAGAGTAAGCGGTGTATATAACAGTCTCTCCCTATCTGAAAAACACATTAATGTGGACCAGAAATCTACTTATTGGGCCACATATCCCCTGCAGAAGAATAAAATATATATCACCTCTTTCTCCAGACATTATGTAAAGCATGCCAGGGACCTGAGCAGCTCCTGAGGACAATTTACAAGGGTTCTTTCAAACCTTTGCATTACATTGAATCCTAATGTTTCCATCCAGACCTAAGAGCATGAAACCCAAAAGGTGGCAGGCTGTTGTCACTCACTAGATACGCAGTGGCTCTGACATTATGATTTAATCATTGAAAATTTAATTTTTAACAGAACACTGTGAAATGTCAGAAAAAAAAACTGAAGACTTAGGAAAAAAGAGGCAGCAGTTGTTCAAGCAGAATCAACTTCAAACCACAGGCATTAAAAAAAAAGTCATATAAACAACTTAAAATTCAAACTGTTCTTCCAAGGAGCAAGCTGCAACCTTTAATAGTTATTATGTAATCTGTAGATGTTCTCATGAGCGTAGGAAAAAATTGGCACAAATGCTTTTGCAATTGTGTCATACAAATTGGCATTGTTCACTGACCCTCAAACCTATATTTTCATCTCTCTTATAATTTGCTGTTCTGTAGCATATGTGCTGCAAAAAGCTTGGTTAGTGACTGCCTTCTGTCTACAATCTGCTGCCTTAAATGTATTTACTTGGTATTGAGGCAGGCTGCAAATGTGCCACCCCATTACACAGCAACCCAACAACTGCCAGCACACGTGGATTTGCTGTGCTAACGTTGCGTAGCATGGAACTGGCTCCTAAACATCGTTCTGCATGTGACACATTGAAGTATTTGACAATATTGTTTTAAAGCCTACTCAGGGACAAATAGTCCCATTTTCCCCAAAGACCACAAAGGAAACCACAGATTTCCACATGATGCACCCATTTGCCAAACCATGCTTTAATACCGACAAGTGAGACAAACTTTTGTTTATAGGGATGTTGTATGATTGAGCAATCACCATGTTTGCACTTTACTGTATTTTTATTCTTGTAGTAAGTGGTCTAGTCCTAAAAAGCCTAAGACAAAAAAAAGCTTTTTAAGTACCTTCTCCTGAATGGCAATTTCTCCTTGCTATTTTGCTAAATGGAGGATTTGCTTGTTTCTATGTCTAAATGTGCATATGCACTCAGTTTCAAACCTTGGACTTGATAATTTTTTTTTAATCAAGACATTTTTCTGATTTATCATGTTCATTACATGAAATACATTAAGCACATTCATCTGTGGATGATCTTTCACAGTGTGCAGCATATCTGGGGATGAGCAGGTTTGCTGTCAGGACTTGTGACCCTGTAAAGGACCCACACTGCACCAGTCTGTTCCTGAAGGACTGATTCTTTGGAAGGGATCTTTGCTGCAACAGTTTGTGAAAACTGCAGCTCAGGGGAAGGACTTGGACTGGAGAACTTCATGAAGGACTGTCTCCTGTGGCAGGGGACACCAGGCATGCTGGAGCAGGGCAATGTCTGTGAAGAGTCCTCCCCACGAGGAGGAGAGAGCAGAAGAGACAATGCATGATGAACTGACCACAACCCCCATTTCCCTCCTCCCCTGTCCTACTTGAAGGGACGAGGGAGAGAATCTGGGTGTGAAGTGGAGCTTGGGAATAAAGAAAGGACAGAGGGAAAAGGGTGGGGTTCAGGATTTGGGTTTTTTCTCATTACCCCGCTCTGATTATGACTGGCAACACACTAAATTAATTTCCCAATTGGCTTCTGTTTTCCCTGTGACAGTAAATGGTGAGTGATCTCTCCTTGTCTTTATTCCTACCCATGAGCCTTTCATTCCATTTTCCCTCCCTTGTCCAGCTGAGGAGAGGAGAGATAGAGTGACTTTGGTGGGCACCTGGTGATCAAACAGGGTCAATTCACCAAAGAGTGAAGTCTAAATATTTTTCTCACAAATGAAAACTCTTCTAAGAACTTACATTACCTTTGACACCAGAGAACAGAGGCACTTTAAAATGACATGAATTAATCAAACAAACCTATTAATTTTGAGAGTTCTGGAGCAATCAGTGAAGAGCTGAATTTAGAAAAGCAGAGCTCAAAACAATTTTCAGATAAGACTTTTCAGAACTATTTCTATTTAATTTTTCTATTTTTATTATTACAAGGTGAATTATAATTGAAGGAAATGTGAAATTATACAGTGACAAAAAATTAACTATGAAGGTAAAGGATATTTATACACTACCACATTATGACACTTTCTAGCTACTTAGCATACTAACAATATATTTTCATAACATTCAATATTACAGAAATGTTGAAACTTCTAGAAAAACAATACTGTTTGCACAATTCCTTTCCCTTACAGATGCAAAAGGTTCATGAATAATTTGAATGCAAGTGAGTTCTGAGACTTCTGTCTGAAACAACTCTACATTTCCCTCCAGGACAAAAAATGTATTCATAAACTTGTAATTGATTTCTTAACCTGAAGGGAGAGAAAATATCTTTGGAGCACAGCAAAGAAAAAAAAAATCCAGAATATTACAAGATGCAGTTTGTATCAAATCACAAGATTAAATTTTAACATCCACTGGCATGGATATTTTTATTGTGAAATTATGGACTTACCTTATAAATTGATTTATAAAACAGAATTCTATAGCTTTCTATGGATAGTTCTTTTGTGCCTCCAGTTATTTTACAGATAGTGTGCACAAAATACTGTATTTATTTGAAATATCAAAGTCTCAAGTTATTTCTTTGTCTTCTGTCAATGATTTAATTCTATCTTGCAGCCTTGGCACAGCTTAAAATCCAATAGGATTAGACTAATTTTACATTTATTATATTTCTCTCATCTGCTTTAATTTACAGAAAAGAATCATTATTAAAGGAAAACATGAAGCTACTGAATTAATAAATAAGTCAGCTATTCAGTCAGTCTCGTTTCTTAATTTCAGTGACTGAAAATCTAATTTTTATAGTGTCCCTCAGGTAAATAATACAAAATTCAGCTCTTCATGGCATACAGTCAATGCTTAAACTGCAAGATGATGAGCTTAACTGTCTCATTCTTAGCAGAACAAAACCTCTGTCACAGTATAATGCCTTTCTCTTGCAGAATCATTTGGGAGCAATGCCAGAAGTATCAGACTAAGGTGACATTGCAGTGAAAGGAGTGAAAAGATGAAGATATTTGCACATCTATATGTTTAGAAATTGCAGAGATGCAACTATGTGCTGTGTCTTCCTTTTATCTTCACGGAATAAAGAAGAGGTGAAGCTGGGGAAAGTGTTGGACCACAGAGCACCTCTGCCCTCTGGACTCCTGAAATAGGCAGTGGCACCCCAGCAGGACTTGTCCACTATGAAGTCAACTTCCACACACTAATTCCTCATTTTAGTGTGTCCATGTCTAGCTGGATACTCAATGGCATGACACATTTTCATGACACAGAAAAAGCACAGGAAGTAATTATGGATATGCCTGTGCTAATGCCTTCGATATGGACATCACCTGAGATGCGCCTTGATCACTTTGCCTGGAAATCATATTTCCATGGGAAGACAGCCTTGTTAATAATACAAATGGTCCAGTTCCAATTATCTGTTACCACCACTGTTCACAATACAAGCACAGAATGCTTCACCCTTACAGCGTGCAACATTAGTGCATGTGCACTCTTAGGGCCATCTTACTCCTGCTTGGGGAGCATTTGGGAGATAAATTTTCTAAAACATGCTGGGCACGCTTCATCCATGCTCCACAGGAGCAGCTGCAGAGCTGTCCTATGGCAGGTTCGTGGCATTAACCTAGTGTATTATGCACATGCATGCTAACATTCAAGGAAGAGAGATCAGACTCTTTTCTGAGGTAACAAGAGACAGGACCAGACTTAATGGCCTCAAGCTGTGTCAGGGGAGGCTTGGATTAGATATCAGAAAAAAGCTTTTTAATTGGAAGACTTGACAGGCATTGGAAGAGGCTGCAAACAGAAGTGGTGGAATCACCACCCCTGGAAGGATTTAAAGGGCATGTGGATGTGGCAGCTGAGAATATGGTTTACTGGTGAACATGGTGGTGCTGGATTAATGTTTGAACTTGATGATCTTGGTGGTTGTTTCCAACCTTAGTGGTTCTATGAGTCTATGAGTCCAGAGCTCTAAGCATTTGACTTGCTGTATCATTGCTTTGCTACAATCTACATGCAAGGGTCATACAATCCAGTATTAACTCTTTGTGTGAATGCAAACAAAATAAGCCCAAATGCCTTTAACCTCATCATTCACAACAAATGCATTGATCTTCAAGATCTGGTAGTCACAGTTACTGAACTAAAAAATAAGAACTTTTTTTCCTGAGGTTTTTCTCACATATTTTTTGGGAACAGATAGTTACAGTGAAACACATACCATCTCAGAATATGAGTCTTGTCAAGAAAGGATCAGGAAAATGAATTACATTCCCAACAGACTGTAATTTGTATTAAATGTATCAATAAGCAGTGTATTCACATAATGACTATGTATTCTCCATGACAAAGTACAATTTTTCCCATTAGTAAGTCAAAAGCTGGAGCTACTCAGCATTAAATCATTTGAGGCCAGACATCTATTAACACATTTAGAGACATGGGCAAACATTTCCAATGCACTGTGATAGCTAGCAGATAATTCACTCCTAGTATCTCTTCAAAGGTGATGATACAGATAATAACTTAACTCATGAATAAGCTAAGGAATACAAGAACAGTATCTTAAAGCAAAACATTTTGGTTTAATGTTCAAGTCAATGTGTAGACATGAAACACATCTTTAACATTTTGCACCAAAATTCATCTTAAGGTAGTTTCATGGAATTCAATGCACAGCAATAATACTGGAACTAAAAAAAAATATATATTTATCCTTTTAGGTAAATAAAATAGCAGCATCATATATAAAAGCTACATTTGTGATTGAAATCATGGTTCTCGTATTTCAGCTTCATAACTGGTCTACATATGTCACACTGTCCTAAATTTATTTTCTTTTAAAACTTATTGTAGCCTATATGATGATTTAATTTTGAAAACAGTGATGATAGTGATGATCACGATGGAAATGATAGCAATGATGACAAGAATATGACATCTTTCTTGGGTCTTAGTATTTGTTACTACATCAATTGTCTTGAAAAGTAGTCACTGGCATGTAAGGAGATGTCTTTCTAGTTATATCCACCTCCCCAGCCATAATTTCCAGAGGTCTTCAAATTCAAATGTTCTTGTTTGGCATTTTTTTAAGCTTCTTCCCCATATGGCAATGTAATGTTTCCTCCATGAAACATTTGGAGTTTTCCTTCCTAATTTGCCCTAAACTAAGACACCTACTGATTCCTCCATTGTTTACTCATAATTCAGAAGACTTGTAGCTAAAATCTAGACAACACATAATTCTAACAACTTTTGGTATACTGAAATGGATGCAAGAAACACAAATCTAAAATTCTGAAGATCGTTCTAAGTGTGAGCCATGATATAATAAAGCTCCTGATGAATACAGTAGAACATTAATAGGTTTGTTGTCTAGGACAACATTTGGATGGAAAGGCAAGAAGCCTTTTTCTTAGAGTTTCATTGCCCCCAAAGTTCATTACAGAGGTGGATGATATAACTTAGTTAAATTATTTGGACACCCTATGGGCAGAAAGGGTACGCTTTGGTCTTCTGCATCAGCAAAAAAGGAAGCATGAGGGAATAGGTATGGCTACTTACTTTCACTCAAAGCCTATTCTTTGTTTTTCTCCTAAAGAATGAAGTGCAAATTAATAAAAATTTCATGGAGGGGTTGTAAAAATACCCAGAATCTGTCCCCTTAATGAGTTGACATTCAGAAAGTCCTCCAGTGGCAATAACAGGAGCATCATATAAGCCCAGGGAAAAGACACAGCTTCTCCTTTTGTTTCCAAGAAATAAGTGAAGACAACCTTGGCTACCTTAACAAGAGATTAAGATGGCTAGAGTTTGGGAAATATGATGCAGATGATGAAATTCTACCTGGGACCAGGAGAGCAGAGAGGGACCTGCTGCTGACACACCTAGGGCTGAAGAGGTATGATTTGGAATGGCAGTCAGAGTTTTGATCTGGTAGGATAGGTTACATCTGTTTTGATTTCTGATTTTCTAACAGCATTTTAAATTCAAATCTATATGAATCAGCTATGGATCATCATAAATAGATCCTTGGTAGAGAATAAATTATTTGTGGCTGCATTACCACAAGTAACACAATTCTCATTCAAACTGTTTGCAATCCTGATTTGCTGCTGTATGAACAATCTGTTTCATAATCATGGATGTTTCCTGTAGATAGCCAAGGCATTCAGACCCAAATCTGTACCTTATGAAGTCAGAAAATAACCTTCTTTCTTTTTTTTTTCTACTCCAAGGAATCCAACCCAAACTGAATTTGCCTAAAAGAACTGATTAGCTGGGTCATCCTGCTCTGCCTTTGTCAGTTCATGACACCCTTAAGCCAAAAGTAGCTAACATTCACAACCTCTTGAGGATACTTTTGTCCTGCTCCTGTGTTTGACAGCCAGAGAACACAGCCCTGTTTGCCTCACAGAATAAACGCTGCCATTCCAACTTGTGTCTCCGCATCACTCTGCCAGTCTTCCCCCGACAACGCAGACACAGGAGAGGATTATTCGACTCGAGAACCGACTTCTCTTGTCAGAACTAAATTATCAAAGTGAAGTTGTCAGAATAGTAGTTTGGCACCATCTTTAAAACTTCTCAGCATTATTTCAATGCAAGATTAAAAAGACTATCATGCAACACTTCAGTATTCACCGTTTATAAGAATGTGAACCGGGACTGGCTATGAAAATACACAAGCAATTCTGTAGAATAAAAGAATTACCAAAATATACTGTTAAGAATGCAAAACATGTTGGGATTTTCTTTTCATTCTACTAAGTTGTTTTTGTAGTTTCTTTTTTCTGTAGTAAATCTTTACAGAGTTGATAGGTTACATTGTCTTTGGTTCTTCTTATCTGTACTGCAAAATATAAACTACTAATTTTTAAGCAAGAATCTAATTCCTTTTAATGAACTGTGCCTTTCCCAAGTAGTAACAAAACCATGGAAAGTAAAAAAAATCTCCACCCAGATAACCAGAAAGCGTATCACAGTGCCAGCATCAACAACATAGTAATTCATTTCAAGACTGGGAACACTAGGTATTTTTCTACTCAGAATTTATTTGTGTGAGAAAACAGAATCTAGGCTTTGATGAGAAAGGCTTTCATCTGATAACTGGATTTTTTTTTTATTTTTATGGGCTTCCACAGTGCCCCTGGGGACTCATACGTTTGAGTTAGTGATTCTCCCACATATAGAATAAACACCTTGGCCAGACTACAGTTGTGCTAAAGTCAACCCTCTCTTTTAATGAGATACTGTAGTACCTGTTGGAAATCTGAGTGCAGTGAATTGAAAAATGTATAGTTCAGAGGAAGACTCAAAACATAGAGTAAAACAAGGGCACAAAATGCTCAAACTACAACTTCCAAGAACACTGATGGATAATTTTACAAATTTCCCATTCCTGTCTGGCTCTAATACCAGTCTATCCTGATATCTATCTACCTTTACCCACGTTCTTCCTCTTCCTAACAGCCAGAGACCTGTCCTTGTCAGCTGGGCTGGGGCACAAGCTTTTCCCACTATAAAGAACAGCAATATTTGGTTCTTGTCCTTATCTGGTCTAACTATACAGAGAATAGAAATCATAGAATATGCAGTCATATCAACATAAATTAACTTGATGTGTAACTATTCACTCTACAGCAGAATTTCTCACAATGTGATCAGTATTTAGTTTAAATCAATATTTCTTTGACTACAATTTAAAGACTATTAAAACCCCACTATTGTATAGCTTTTCTACTGACATTTGAGACTTCTAGCCCTCAGAAAACTGAAATGTGATGAAACACAGTACAATGTAGACAGATTACATGTCACCAGACGTAAGTGCCACAAAAAGTCCCTAGGAATGCAGATCCATTCTCACTTGAAAGAGCCTTGCTGATATTCCTTCCATATTCCTCTGATCAGATTGCAGACACTGAAAGGAAATAAATAGCTACCTGTATACAACACCCACAAAACAGCAACCAAATGGCATTTGAGATAAAAATATGCAGATTTATTTTTACAACAAAGGGAAATATTTGAATTTGAACCTAAAGGGGAACTAAGGAATAGAATAATAATTGTTTCTCTGCCTATAAATCCCATGCTAGAACAAATGAATGCCAAATGGCAGTGTACACCCTTAGCACCCACTTTTATTTAGAGTATGTATATGTGTGTGTATGTGGGGTGTGCATAGCTGTGCAGTTAACTGTTTTCACATCAGGAAATGCATGGAAAATCAAATCCCATGGTGTGAAGTGAAAAAACCTGAACTGCTGCTATGCTGCTGACACCTGTGATCCACAATGGAACTTTAAACTGAAGTAAGGGTTCAATGTCACAAGCACATCAAATAATTTTATTTTTTTTTTAATTATATAAAGCTGCTTGGCATTTTATAAATGTATATAAAGAGTTAATTTCAACAAAGTGCTAGTAAGAGCTGACAAAAGCTTTTTCTGACTTTGTGCTGCCTTCTCAAGATTTGTCACTGTACCCCAATCACACCAGAATGATGAACAATTCATGGTTCACTCTGAAAACATATTCAAGTTTAATTAAATCAGGTTCCTTTTCAACTGTGTTTCAATTTGCTGGACCAGCAGTAATAAAATTTTACCACTTAGAAATCCAAAATCACAGATGGGGAAGTACTTTGGGACACAAAACATCTAAGATACTTTTATGTATCTTTGTCAGTTTTACAGGAATTAATTCTGATAAGACAGCGGTGATTGAAGCACTGAGTCAGGCTTGCACAACACAGAAACTTCCTGTATAAGCTACATAACTGCAGAGAAATCTATTTTTACAACAAAAACCAATTTTTCAGCTTCCTTATCCACAAAATAAGAGATGGTGGTAAAATATTAGTGTCTTTTGAACAGAGGGAATGCAACAAAACAACAAAAAGCTCTCAGCATTTATGCAGAAGTACTGTTTTCCTCAGGGTCTCTGTCTACGAGATGAATGCTCCCCGTGAACACCGATTCCTCTTGAGCCGAGGTATTCTCCAGCTGCTTATTTGTGCAATATGGAATCTGGCCACAGAAATACATGTAAATCCATGGGTTGGCACAACTATTCAGATTGCCAAGGAGCATTATAATGGTGAATGCCGAACCTAGAACAAAACAGTTAAAGGAATAAGAGACTAAATAAAACACTCTTACAAATAAGTCACATTTTACAGTCTGCTGCATCTATTCACATATTAAAGCTAATCTAATAGTAGGAAATTGCCATTTCAATGTAATTTTCAGTGGCTGAAGCTATAAAACACACTATATTGTATGCATTCAGAGTTAAATAGTTTCATACAGCTCTTTCTTATGGAGTTGCATTAATTTTAAAAGCAATTTCTAAGTTGTTAAACAAACAAGTACAGATATCTATTTTGACATAAATGTATGTAAAATAAGACTCAAATTCACACTGACAGGAAGAATTCTTAAAACAAAGTTCAGAAACTACTGCTTTTAATCGGGCAGGACTACTATATTTTTTCCTTTTTTTTTTACCTCTTTATTTAGAATAGGTGAATTTAAAGTCACATATAGAGTCTGTCTAACTTGTCTAACAAGCAGGCAATAGCATAAGTTTGACAAGACTATTCTTGTTTACAGCATGTTGTTTGATAACTCTCAGGCTTGCCTTTTTTCTTTATAAGCAGCTGGTTGACAACTTTTGGTTATTTCATAGTGTACTACAGAGATTTCATGAATATGATTTCAATATTAAAAGAAAAAAATCAGATGTCTTATAACATCACTGTTCCACACAGTCAATAAGAAATAATTTTATTACTTTGAATAGTCAATTGTTTCTTTTCACCTCAAGAAATACTGCTGCTATAATATCTAAAACCTCTAAAATCTGAGGCTTTGCTGAAGCACATGATACTTTTCACCATGCTGTTCATGAATCTTTAAATTGTTAATCCCTCAAGGAGGCACACACACAAAAAAGACACATGTTGTTTTGGCCACATAACACAGGAAGTTTCCTGTGCCTAATTAAACACAGCAGATAACCAATCCAGGTATTTCTTTTTAATCCTCCTCAAATGACCACAGGTAACCTTTACACAAAAGCAAAATGCAAGCATAAAGCACTCGGCAGCAGTGTGCTAGCCTGCTCTGCAGCTGTGTCTGAGGAGGGAGAGAGAGCATCTTACCTTCGGTCAGGATGCTGGGGAACCACACGGACCACAGCTGCGCAATGAAGAAAGGGGACCAGCAGAAAACATACGCAATGACTGTCACCACTGTCATTTTTACTGTCTTGATCATAGCCTTTGAAATACAGTTCACACTGCTTGCTCGGGATGGCAGGACTTGATTCTGATTTGTTGCTTCACATTCATTCTGTTTTTTCACGTTTATGTTTCTTCTGATTATTTTGCAAATCTTGACCTGGCATGTGATAAGGATTGCTGAGGGAATGAAGAATATAACTACAAAAATCCAAGTCACATATGCCCTTGGGCCCCAAGGCTGAATAAATTCACCCCAACATTCAAAGACACCTGGAGATATTTCAGTCTTAGAAAAGATAAATACCTGTGGTAGGCTAAGAATCAGTGCTATGGACCAGCTGGTGCAAATGGGGATGTTCCAGAGAGCTCTCTTCTTTTGAAAAGTGACCATAGGGTAGCAAACAGCTTGATATCTGTCCACTGTCATGACCACTATCATATAAGTAGAGGCAAACATGCCCAGCAATTGTAGATACTTGATAATTCTGCACAAGAAATCTGGCCCTATGAAAACATCTGTAATATCCCATATGAGTTGAGGCAGCACTTGGAAAAAGGCTACCACTAAGTCAGCAATGCTGAGGTGAAGCATGAACACATACATCCTAGACAGCTTCTTTCTTCTTCGCCACAGCACCAGTATGAGAATGAAATTGCCCACAGACGCTGTCAGAAATATGACCCCCAGTACAGCAATCTCTACTCGAGCTAATTGCTCATCTCTTTCTGGTCTTCCAATAGGATCTGACTGATTTGTCAAACTCAGGAAACTGTAAGGAGGAGGACTCTCGGTCTGATGTGTGTTATCCTGCATAGGAAATGAAAAATTCTTCATAATGCACAGAAGCTACTCACAGTAGCTGCCACTTGCGACTCAGGTTGACAGCTGTGAAGCACTGGCTGGCAAACAAACCAGCCTGCGTTCAAGTTTCAGGATATCTTCAAGCAAATCTTCCTGCTCATGCGAACTAAAGCAGTGGTACTTGGATCCTGACAAAATTCTGTCTCTTGCTGGCATGCAAAAAGGCTTTATATAGGCTCCCAGCAGACAGAGCCTTATGTAACTGCAGAGCCCTCGGGTAGGCTGCAGGGACAGCAGCCAATGGCAGACCGAGACACACAATTGGGGGAAATATATAAATAAAAGGCAAACTTCAGAGGCTCAACGTGATTCAATTACTCACTTCAGTCATAACCCAAACTTGTAAATAGCTGTGGCCAGACTCAAATGACCTTACTCGGGAGAGTTCTTGCAAAATTTTTTTCTACGCAAACCAGAAGAGCAAACTTCAGGAGAAGCAGGAGGAAGGTTTATACGTAGATAAAATTGGGTCCCTGAGCTCAAGCACATCATAACTGCAACCTCCAGGCTCCTGGGGCATGACCACATCCTAAATGAAGCACTGACAAAGAAATGCATTTTTCCATAACCCTTTTTTTTCCTTCTTCTCTTTTTTGGAGTCACCTGGTTCTCAAATAAAAAGAAAAAATATTTGTACTGCCCTAAAAATAATATTTTTATTTCAAGAAAGGGTCAAGAGTCAGAGGTTTTTTCTCAGCAAAATGAAAAATAGCACATGTGAAATAAATTACTTTTATTGGGACTTTGAGTCTACTGAGAATTTAATAAAAAAAAAAAAAAAAAGTGAAAATTCAGCGGCAAATCCAACTGAGGAAAAGGTCTATATGATGAAACAATATCCAAAGGTCTCTATTCTACTATAGTGCTAAAGCCTGTGAGGTAATTTTTTGGTATTTAAACGTTTTCATTTTTGTGGAGTAAATTGTATCATGAACACAGCAAATTAATTTCTCTTCAACTTTCCAATATGAGTTTTGCATAATGTTAGTGGCAGTTAATAAGAATAGAAAATTTAAACTGATTTCATTTTTTCTTTATCTCTACGCCTAACCTCTTAATCACAAGAGAGATTTAATAGAATTGATTAGTTTAATAGGAAAAATAATAGAAATTTGTATGCAATTTTACTTGAAGCTAGCACACTCATATCCTTCTGGTTACAGTCAGGAGACTGGTAACTTGCAGTCTTTCTGAAGAGGAAACCAGTAAGGTGAAAAGCAAAATCCATGCTGCATATATAATACATAATACTGCACTTAAGCTGATTAATCACTGTGATCACAACTATATTATAAGACCAGGTCAGGAAGCTCATAGACAGGCTACCACTTCTTTGCCACTAAAGGTTTTCATGTACCAACAAATAGGTGAAGGGAAAAATTCATAAACAGGATGCTGAGGTAGACTACAAAAGTTTATAAAACCTACACCACCTCTTTTCTCTCCTTCCCCCTTATCTGCCACTATGCAATGGATGTTAATAGCTCACGGAAGGGTAAGACTGTGAGAACAGACAACAGGGAAGCTGAACAATTTCGGGAAACTTTTCCACTGACAGCAGCTGTATGTATCCCTAATCTAGACTTGGCTGAACACTGCTGCAGCTGCCTGAGTCTACAAAAGCTTTTCTCTAAGACTGTTGCAAAGAGTATGAATCACACAATTTAATCTAGTATACCTGATATTTTTTTTTCCTAAATTAAGGCCTATTTGTAGGAAGCTTGGATTCCTGAGGTTGTTTTCCTTTAGTTTTCCCCCTCAATTTGGAATCTATCTCAATTAGTGGGAAATAGGCATAACAAGACCATAAGGGAACAAATGCATTTGCCTAAACCTTCACTCTCCCTTCACCCAGCAACTTGCTGAAGAGTAATTAATTGGCTACAAATAATAAATCCCTGGAAATGCTGCTGATGGGAAACACTGCACTGGAGAGCAGCTGGGCTGATCTCAGGTTCTGTCTTCTGATGAAGACTAAGTATCAAGTGTGTGCTCCATAATCATTTACTTTGACCATTTTCATTCTACAACTTAAAAAGCCAAGTGGAATCTTTAATTGTTCCAGCAAGGTATGATGTAAACACGTACATCTTGGCAGAGCTAGGATTAAGTGGGTTAAAACAGGAACATGTTGAAGAGAACATAAAATCAGGGTCAGGCATGGAAGATAAACATAAATTCATATTTCATTATTATACTTCAATATCAAGAAATTATATGCAAAAATCTCAGTATATGCAACAGGAGTCAATTCTGGGATACTGCTGGAAGATTAACCAGAATATCATACCTATTTGGATGATTTTTTCATATCTATGAAATTTATATTTATTTTATTTATTTTATTTATAATTTATTTATATATATATAATTTTTAATTTATTTTATTTGTGAAATTTTATACTATGCATAAGGTATGGATAGATATATATTTCAGGAAAATGTGTTTTATCAAAAGAAAAGGCTCCACATTGTGGGAAGGAGAAACCCTTCCACAGATGGCATCTGTGCAGGAGAAGATCTGATGCTGCACACAAATGGAGTTCCCAGCATTGGAAGAGACCTAAGATTTCCTCACTATCCATATTTCTGGGGTTTACCCTACCTTAAGAAAACAGCTATTTTACCACCCTCTTTACTGTTGCACCCCCTGGTGCAGAGCACAAGCCCAGCTCACTCAGCCTCCCTCACTAGGCTAAATCTCCCAGCCCTCTGACCATCTTCACAGTGCTATGCTGAGCTCACTCATGCTCATCAACACCTTTCCTGTACAGGGGCTCCAGGACCACAGGAAATGTTCCATGTGTGGTGAGTGGGGAGTGCTGAGCTGGTGGGCAATAAACACTTCCCCTGACCTATGAATTCCATGTGACCTGTGTGTGTCAAGTCCCACACAATCTTGGTCTTCCAAAAACTGCATGAATTGCAGTGCATTGCAGATTTTTTTGCCAAGACAGGTGAGGAATATACGCTGAAGCAGAAATATATGCATTTTAGGGTTAAATGCCTTCGACCACTTTCTAAAACCCAGAAACCATTTAATTTTTGACAGACATTACTTATTCAATACAACTTATGAAGGAACAGGGTTGCAGTCTTTTACTTTGGAATGGATAAACAAGTTCTAAAACATTCCTATTTAAAAAAAGACCAAGTGGAAAATATTGCTGTCTGCTTTTGATGTAAGAAATCCAGGTGAGATTCTGTAGATGTGAAGACCTAGTAGATTATTGTTACTCTACTTGCCAAGTCATGACAACCAACTAAGTATGAAAACCAAAATTTTGCATGATTTGCTACATCTTTAGAGGATTTTAGAGAAATCAAAAATTGTTTCCTTAGTGCTGATATGATTCTATTTACTTTCAAACATTACATTTACATTAAAACGTAAAAACATCTTCCATAGGCCTTACAGGGAGGAAAGGACTAGAATGTCCAGTAAAAGATTCAGTTACCAAGAGGGTAGAAACATTTCTTAATATTTTTTTATATAAAATACTTACTTAGTAATATATTCTAGGGCAGATAAAAGGAGTCAACATAGCATTCCATTGAATTTTCTCTACTGATAGAGACTATGTTTGAGGAGATGCATTAAGTAATGTAAATACATATCAGTAGCATGAAACTTCTTCTGAAAATAGTGCAATGGTTAGCAAATGGATTCTTTCCTACAGGAAATTAGTCAAAGTTAAACATGATTGCTGTTCAAAACTTAGCCAGTAGCACAGATGCATTTACAGCAAAGTAGGTCCATATTTATCACTAATGTAATTAGTGCTTATTTCCAGAACATGGTGGATAAACTATTTTGCTGTAAATCTTTTTTACTGGACTAAAATTATGTACACCTTAACGATGCTGTACAATCTCCTGCAGTCCTGGATTCTTAAAAAAAACCCAAAAACACCATTAATACAGTAGTTATATTAATATATAAGGTTCTTTGGACCAGATTTAACAGTGCACTTCAACCTTATATAGTTAAAAAGTTACATCTAAAGGCAATGTGCCAACAGAAGACAAATACATTACAGACACTTTTACAGACAGTATATAATGAATCATGCAATGTAGGCAGCTACCAATGCCATTGTCACCGCACAAGGAGACACAAAATGACAAATAGCATCAATAACTTTATTCCTCAGAAAGAGTTAAGCTTTGATTCAGACAAAATCACTTCTGGGCAGGAAGGAGAGCTCTTAGTGAAGCCAAAAGAATATTAGAAAATGTCCAGACAACCCAAAATCTCATCCTTTTCCAGTCAAGATGAACTAGAAACCACCCTTAACTTTTCAAATTAACATTATAATGAACACAGGACAATATTTTGCTGCTATTCCTGCTAGCCCTGTTTATACACCACAAGGGAATTGTGCACATCTGTGTTTGGTGTACATGTGTTATGTGTGTGTAAATACTGCTCTCCTGCACACACATGACCTGGATGTCTTTCACTTTATAAGAAACTACATTCATTTCTCAAATGAGGAAATTAACTGTGTATTTAAAGGAAGAGAGTATTACTTTAGTAATACCTTAAAGCCTTATTTTAAAGGCTACATCAAAACAAATGTAGGTCTATACAGCCTTAGAATGCAGGACTGAAGCATATCAAACAACTATATTTGCTGTTATGCAATATTTTCGAACAAGACCTTTCTAAATTGAGTGCATCCTCCAGAAGGAATTAGCCCCAGGCATTAAAGCCAGAGGAAGAAAAAAATGTGTATGGGCCCCCTGTGACTTGTAACTAGGCACATCCCAGATACTCACCACAAAACAGTACCACTAACTACGTAGAGTCCTACGTGCCTCTTTTTAATCCCTAGGGAGGTTATGTCTGAAACAATAACTTTTAACCTGTTCAGTAAGAACTTTATTATTCGCTATTGCCAACCTCATTCTTTAGTTAAGTTTCTGAATTTACAGCTGTTAGTGACAACAGTGAGTGAAGGTACTGCTGGGTCCAAAGCCTGGAATCAGTTTGCTTAATTTATGTACCTATTATGGTGCTAGAATTATCTTACACAACTTGTAAGTCATTCTCTAAGTAATGCTTCTTTCCTATTGCTGCTGTAAAATTTCATGCAACTTTAATGAAGTGTTTACCCATAGAGTGCAAAGCTTTTACTCTTTCTTGTACAACTTCCATCAGGCTATTTTAAGACAGAAATAAATCATTATAAATCATACATAGGCTTCTGCCAAAAATTGTCTATTTCATTGGTAGTATTCCAGACAGTCTGCGTTCTCTATTAGGACGCTAAATGGCCTGATAACTCACCTGCCACCAGGGTCGTGGAAAACAACTGACAGATAAGGAGCTTCACAAGGCTGGTCAGAGCCAAGAAAAATGGAGAAATAATGTGTAACTTTAGGAGAAGGAACTATGATGAACTGGTTTTGATGAAGAATTACAAAGCAATTTTTCCACAGATGAGAAGTTATAAACAGAGCTTTTTAATAAAGACAACAATGCTAAGATGGTACCTAGTACAATATTTAGAGGTTCAGAGCAAAGATCAGCCAAATGTCAATAATTTAATTAAAAGACAATGTAAATAAAAACAACAGTCAGTTTCTCCAGCAATACTAAGTAAGCAGTTGCAAACACTGTGGACAGTGAATTAACTCCAGCGGACCTAAAGAAACTGTGCATTTTGATCTCCTTCCATTTGCACCAAAAGCCTTGGGTGACACTTGTACAACCACACTCTCAAACAGATGCTGCAGTAACAAAATTCATAACTATCGCTTCTTGAGTCCTGAAAGGTAACAGAATGACTCATATGATAATCACAGGGGGCTGAAGAGGAATTTATAATATGACCTCTAACACGAGTCTGAATTTTAAATTCTAAGTAATCAACTACATTATTAATATCTAGTATACAATTATTTGATTGGTATATTCTTGTTTTGGCAGATGGATTTCTAGAATGCACAAAAGGGCAGAGACCATCGACTGTGAGCAGTGCAGAGACAGGAAATCAAGGACAGATGTGTAAAGGACTTCAGGTACCAATTCCCTGAGCAGGATCCCTTATTTAGGGATCCAAGCATCTTTATGTTGTGTGGGAAGCACAAAAGTGCTTGGATTTAGCAAAGCTGGAAGATGAATGGAGCAGGACATCACTAAATTCCAGATCCTGATGGTAATCTAGAGTCTTAACTCTGCACAAGAGCCAGGTATCTTTATGCATTCAAAATGCAGAGCCTATAACTCATTTAATCATGCCTTACAAGCATTCCTTTAAGAAACAGGCTGAAAATTGTCTAGTGCTTTCAAATGGGGAGAGGAAATGGAGGTTCCTGGGTGAAGAAAGGAGGAACAGCAGGAACAGGAAGGAAGAGGAACAGGAACGAAGCCATTGACAATATCTAGGGAAGGATTATTTTCAATGGAATACTTAACCAGGTGTTGCAAAAAAATGGTGTCAGTGCTATTTTCATCCTGAGAAGGTTTAAATATACATTTCTGATTTCTTAAGAGAATTTCCTGTTCACCAACTTATTGGCAAAGCAGAATGGAAAATGTTTTCTCTATTTGCTGAAACCAGGTGACTACGAACACAAGAATTCATGAAACCAATAAGAAGCTCTGGAAAAAAAAAGGCCATGTATCTTTGTGGGTAAAGCACTCCTTTGAGAAGGGGAGTGCTGCAGTCTGGTATTTGCTCCTATATATACATTTTATACCAAAAGCTAATGAAAAGTAATGAGAATAATCTGACAAACCAAATCCAGAAGCTATGGACATCTCTGTGGCTGACCTTCTAACTGTGAAACAGACAAGTCATACTTACTTTTGCACTTACCCTTTCATTCCAGTCCATTTACCTTTCTCATTTGGAAGAACTCCACCAGGGAAAATACCATGGGAATAACTTGGGTCTTTTTTGATTTCAGTCCATAAAGTTGCCAGCACTGGAAATAGCCAGCCTGGCTTTGTATCTCTGCAGCCACAGTACAAGAAATGAGAAAGAAAGAGAAGGTGGGATTTGTTATGGTTCTAGTACTGTGTATGCACATCATGATTAACTAGAACTGACATCTTAAAATGAGATTCAGAATCTTGGGGATTCTGACCCTACTTTTCTGAAGGATATATCTGGGAGAGGGGGTGGATAACAACTCAAAATATTCACTGGCTTCTAGGTGAACTGATTACAAAATATTTGGCACACTAATTTATAATATTTTATGAAAAGAGTTGCCCCCTTAGTAAACATGTTACTTCCACATTATTGTCTAAGATTCAATGACAATAAGGAACAAAGCAGCCCAATTACTTTGGGTAATTGATGCAAGGCAAAGATACTTAGCAGCTGCAACGTCTTACGTCATCTGATCTTTCGATTTACAGAAGACAATTTCACAATGATGCGACTACCTGGAAAGGACAGGTTTTTTTGAAAGTTTCTCTTTTATTAGAGCTGCTTAACCCTTTTAACAGCTCCTAGAATTTTTAGCTCTTTGACAAAAGCAAAATATAGAGGGAAGTAACAGATAAAAAAGCAATATGAAAACAATGTAGGAAAAGTTCCACTTGATTATTTTCAGTGTTTTTGCCAAAAAACACATCTGAATGAAAGGTTGCAGAAATTTTCCATGCTGTCATAAGCATGTGTTCAATCTCCTTAATTCTTATTACTTTGAGAGTTTTCAGTTCATTCAAGTTGTAAATTCAGTATTCCATCCCTGAAAACAAGGGAGTGTTTTCTCATTTTTGTCTGCCATCTAGTGTTAAGAGGCAGAATACTTGTGTTTGCAAAGCCTAAAATATCTGCTAGCACTACACAGCTTCTGTCCACGTCATATTATGCTGATGAAAATAGAAAACAGTTTTCCCTAAAGTTTGACTGAAAAAGTTAGATTTAAGCAATTACCTCAGACAACATTATTAGCATAACACTTCTCTACTAATATACAGTAATTTGTCATAGTGCTTTGAAATATTCAGAGTTTTTTTAAAATTTGTTTAAGTCTTTTAGGTGATTGATCTGTATTTTCAGAATAACATCTATAATCAATTTTGCAAGTAAAAATAAATTCATGCTATACATAAAAGTGCTATTCATTCATCAAACATGCAGTGACAGTATGTGCAAAACTATTTTCTCAAAACAAATCTTCCATATTTCATAGATCAAGAGTGAGATTACTAGACTGACAAATTTTGGAACCATTATTTCTGCTAAATATCCAATTTTTATCAAACTGACTCATAACCCATTATGACTTTCTCTCCAAGCAACAGTCCAAGACAAATATACAAATATAAATGTTAGAAATAATTAATGGCATTGAAAAGTATGCATTCATACAAATGAATACAGTTAACTCACCTGAACTATTGACAGCACAATTCTTTGGCTATGATGTGACAAAAATCACGTACACCAAAGAATGCTGTTTCTTTAAAACACAAATATTCACCACAATTTATGTGTAACTTGATTTACAAGTTTTCATCCTACCTACAAAAACATGTGTTAACAGGTATAATGAGAAAAGGCTTTGAAAGCCTTTGATTTTTTGAATTTAGTAACAGAGATAGGATGCATTAAAATCAAACTACTCTCAGTGTTGTCCTAAAGAGAAAACAATTGTGTTTCAAAGGACCACTCTGAAAGAGCTTGAGTGCTGTGTATGCAACCTAATAAAGATCAACAAAAAAAATCAATAATAACAGATTTCTCTCTTGATACTTCCCATGAAAAGTACTGAACTGGAAGTATTTTTCAAGTAGTTAATATACATGCTATTAAATTTTAAATATATCTCAAAATTATTTAAATGAGAGGATAACTATATTATGTGAAAACAACTACAAACAGAGTTGGCTACTGTCTGAATACCATATGTGGATTCATCTCTCTTATCTAAAAGGTAGTATTTAGTCAAACAGAATGAACTCATCTAACTACTAAGAGAGCTTATAAAATTAGTCTATGTTTAAATAAATTTGAGACAATTTCTTCTTAATGTCATTAGTACAGTAAAGAGAAAACTAAACTGGCAAAATGTTTGAGAAGGTACAGAATTTGTGCCTGGGAATACGTATTTTCCTGTCCAGTGTTTTTCAGTTCTTTTGTATTGTTTCGTGGTTGTTTTGAGAAGCTGCTGAATCATGCACCTCTGAACATGTCAGATCAGACAGGTCTGCTCATCCTTGTGGAGAGCAATGTGGCAAGAACACATGGGTCTCTGATTAGACCAGAAATGTGAAATCCTCAAATCTTTTCCTTAGCAAAGAACAAATAATATGAATAAACACAGCATTGTACATATTCCAGTGGTGAGACGAATGTCTGAGCAGGCACAGGAGAGAATTTTACAGTGAGATTATGGGATAAAGTGTGACTGTTTAGGAAGGAATCTTGTGCAGCTAAAAGGGATCAGTTCCTCCTACTTCCAGCACCTTATTTGCCAGTCAAAGAGAGGCAGGATGTGCCGTGGCTTATCATGTGCGAACTTCCTTCTTACTGAACTTGTGGGTCTTGCTGCCTTAGCTTTTGTTGTTGTAAGAAAGCAAGCTACCCTGCTTGACGCCAGCTCAGACTGTGGCTTCAGATGGGCCACTGCTTCTTAAGTCATCTGATGAGATCCAACTCAGTTCAGCACACTAAGAAACACACTAGAGCCCTGAGGCTTACAGAAGAACAAACACACCCAGAGAAGCTGCTTAAGCTAACACTGCTATACATTCTAAAACTATCTGTACTGTGTTGTTCTTATAACAGTATTCAAGCTTTTGCATGAAGTAACTCATACATCAAGAAGTAGTGAAACCTCCCTGCTTAGCTGCATCTGGCATTTTGGGCAGACCCCACTACTGTTTGAAATATTTGGTTTTAAAATGAGCTTAAGCATGTAAAATGAAATACTTTGATAAATTTAAGACTAGTTTATAAATTTATATATTAATATATAATATTATATAATATATAAATCTATATAAATAAAAAAATATGAGTATACCACCACTGGATAATACAACTGGATGTGTAGTACTCTACACACAAGGCAGGCAGACCTTACCTGCCGAACAGGACAGAAAGCAGCAACTCTGGAAACATTTTGTAAGGAACAGATGAACATCTAGGTATGAACTGCCACTGTACTGTGCAAAAGAATCCTAAAAATATGTGGCTCGTGAGTTGTTTGTGGCCACTGAGTACTTCACCAAGGAAGTGTTGTGTCTTGAGTGTAAAATTGTCATTGCATCGGGTTAAAGTGACATGGTTTTGGTGGGGAAGAGTGGGGAGTGGGCCTACAGGGGTAGCTCCTGCAAAAAAAACATCAGAAGCCGCCCCTATGCTGGAAGCAGGCTCCAAGACGAACCAGTCACTGGCCAAAGCTAAGCCCATTGGCAACGGTGGTAGTACCCCTGTGATAATGTTATAAATGCAAAGGCAGATTTGGGTTAAATAAAAACAATTTATTATAAAACAATTTCTATAAAAAAATAAACAATGAGGGAAAACCACAATAAAACAAACAGCGCAGCGCTGGGTGGACAGGGGTCTATACCCAAAGGTATAGGTGTTCCCAAATCCACGAAGGAGGGTAAACTGTCCGGGGTTTTTATAGGGATTTTTAGCCTTGAGGCCAAATTCCAGGCAGGCACCATTCATCAACAGTCCTTGATTGTCGTATGAATTGATTTCCTGGCGTTGGAGAATAGAGTCGAATGGACGTCCGGACCGAGTCTCCTCATATGTAAAGAAGTTCTGAGTGGCTCTTGATTTCATTGTGGTTCAGGCCATCCGGATGGGATGGCTGGATCCGGGTTGGAGCCGATGAATATTTCGGGCGGATTTTTCCCTTTGTTTACCTGATGGCTTCCCCCCACGGGAGCCTGCCAGGCGGGGGGTTCAGGTCCGGTGATGAATATCTCGTCGGAGCTTCTCCGTTTTGGCTTGATGTTTCGTGTCCTGTCTATTCTTCTTCCCCGTTGATGGTCACCGAGCCTGTCCTTGTCAGTTTGAGGAGTTTTTTTTCCTGTCAGCTTGATGGGGCCGTGTCCTGTCTATTCTTTTTTGTTGATGGGCGCCGGCTAGGATCGTTATCCTTTGAGTGGGAATTCGTGGCTAGATCTGGGAAGGGCTTGTGTGTCATACTGTACTTTATATTTTATATCATTATTGTTATATACATTTATTTAGATTTCTACGAATTTTTACAAGTTCATTTCTCACAGTCCCCCGCCTAATAATTCATTACATTAAAAATTCGTGTTATTTCATCCAATTCTGCAGGGGAGGACTATAATTTTTTTTACTCACATTCATTTTCTTCCCAGTCCGTTAACGAATTCTCACTATATGCTTGTGCCAGGTTACATTTATTTTCAAAATTCTTTAAGGCTTTAATCACATTTTCGTTTTCTTTTTCCTCCTCTAATTTCATTAGTTTAGAGAGAGGAGTAGGTCTCCCTTGTGCTTTCTCAGGATCGATTGGAAGTGTGGCAATCTGCATTCCTTGCACAACAGAGTGAATTAGTCTGATGAAGCAAGGAATTAAGCAGGGAAGGAAAATGATTCCGGCAACTGAACAAGTGATGAAAAATACTAGCTTCTTCCACCAAGCCCCTTGCCCGAATATCTGGTCCCACCAGGAGGCTTGTAGGATTGAATTCCATTTTTGGACTGGCACATGAGCTACTTTTTTTAATTTCAGCAGCCAATCCTTTTATTGTTTCTCCGTAATCGTCTATTTCCATACAACACTCGGATTCGTTGTATCTGCCACACACTCCTCCCTCCTCGGCTAGCAAATAATCGAGAGCTAGTCTGTTTTGGTACACAAAAGCTCTCATTTGTGAATGTTTGTTTTGGCTAGGAGTTCTAGGGCTTCTGAAGTGTGGTTAGAAACTATCTCTACTACCGCTTGTAATCTGATAAGTCTGTTGAGGAGATAAATGGGGGTTCTGTACCCCCAGCTGCCATCGTTTGCCCAAGTAGCGGCCCGTAATATTGAATGATCCTTTCGGCAGGCCATTCTTCTTCGTTCCACTTCTGGTTGCCTCCCGCTATTGGTAGTTCCCGTTTTAATTCCCTCCTTTGTCTGTTTAATGTCTCAAAGAGAGGGGCTCCCAATGATTTACTCTCTGGTTTTAGGTAGAGTAAAGAAAAAGGGCCGAATTATTCCAAGTGTGCAGGATCCTTTCCATTTTCTGGGTAGCTCGCTATAAGCCTTTTTCCCACATATCCAATATATACCATCAGGAGCTTCCCAACCCTTGTTCAACTTTGCCGGATCATCCCAATATTCCTTCAATCCTATTAGCTCATGGAAGGGATTGGCCCAGAGTTTTTTGTACCAGCAAAGTCTAATTATTTCCATCCATTCACAGTTATTCCCCGGGAGCGACTCCAATAGCCCGGCGGTGTGGTTCAGGTTGCCAGGTTTTTGTTTTTTGCTTTCCGAATTCACCGTGAGTGTGCTTACACACGGGGTATAGCTTACTAAATCAGTGAATTCTTTTCCCTCTCTGCTAATGCAGACAGTACCGATTATTCTTTGGTCTATAACCCATCCCTCTGGTCTTTGTTTTGTTCTTGATATTTTAGAGCCTTCTCATTTTTAGAAGTTGCTCTGGGGTTAGTTCCTCTCCCTTCCAAGGCTATCTTTCAGCTGATTTTAAACCGCCACAGATCCAACAGTTAGATAGACCTAATTCTGTGGCTATTTCTTGCATTAGATCTATGAAAAGATTCTGGTTGGGGTTTGGCAACCCCCAATTGCTGTATTGTTTCTCTAATTGCTCATAATGTTCACTAAGAGAGTTAAGCCTCTCTTGTTCTAGCCTTTTTTTCCGAGCTTCCGCTTCTCGCCTCTTTAACTCTAGGGTTAGTTGTTTTATTTTGTTTTCAGGGTCTACCCCTTCCTCATCCCTGGAGAAGCAGAATACTTGGTTGAATTGCAAACATACCCGGTCATCACTACTTTTTAACAAATCAAGGATTATCGGTTCATTATTAAAAAAAACCTCTTCTTCATGTTTTAAATTTCTACCTTCCCAATATACTTTCTCTCTCATGGTACACATTTTTAAATTCGCTTTATTGTAACATAAAGGGTTAACCGCATAATATGCCAAAAAGGTGGATTGTCTTTTTCCCCCTATCCAGACAGTTTTGTTACATTGGCTGCAGATTGGAATTGGGGGAATCATTCCCACTTCTCTCTTATACCTGAAATGGGAAGTTTCAGTCTTTCTTTTCATAGGAGTTTTAGACTGCCCGTCCTTAAGCCTTGCCCCTGAGTGGTAACACTAGACCTTCCCCTTTAATTCACAAAGATTATACTGAGTGCTGTTAGACAAACAACGTTCCGGAGGACAGTAGTTAACTATTCGTCTGGTATCTGTGGCAGTTTGACACTGCTCACACTTCCCCAAGAGAAACGCTCCCCCGGAGGTACTTCGGGAATCAATTCTCTCGGCTAAGCACACGGCTAGACTCAGGACAGTCAGGATTCCCCACCGTGTATCCCTCTGCCTTGCCCTTCGCCCGTATAGAAATATACGGCGGGGATTACCATCTTCTCGGCAGCAAGGATATTCTTCAGGGGCCTTTGTAGTCCTTATGGCGTACCTTCTCTTGAAAGCAGCCCACCGAGACGACTTAATTGTGTCTGTCCCTGCTCGGTACCTTGACTGTCTTTTTGGCACTCAATTTTTAAGTTTTTGCTTTGGAGTCTAGTTTACCTCTAATCCCCTTTTGAAAAAACAGGTACCACTCAGGAGAGTTAAGTTCTAAAAACCCCGCCCGGGTGACAAGTATTAAGAAACGGCTAGTCAGCTCCCTGTTCTTTAGTCAGACAATTGGTACACAATCTCTTAGGTTTGTACTCTCCCCAACAGTGGGTTACTCAAATTTGTTTACAACAAGCACATTTAAAATGTATAAATGGAAAACAATCACAGTTTGCGTTGATGTAACTTATCTGGTCTGCAGCTCTACGATTTTAGAACAATCATGTACTAATTTTTCTGAATAGAAACTGAGCAGGATTTTTTGTGCAGTGGTTTTCAATTCTAAACCGGGTGAGCTGATTAAGATGGCTTCATATTTTAGAAGCCTGGAATCAGTCAGCCACTTCTTTGCTTTTTGCTGCAATATGTTTTTCACATCGTGGGGAGTGTAAACTACCAGGGGAGGAAAAGTTATTTTCCTTGCTTCTCCTATTAACAGAGCCACTGTTACAATTGCTGGTAAACACGTAGGCTAACCCCGACTGATTGGATCTAAGATCTTTGAAGCCTATAGGCTTCCCTTTGTCTGCCCATTCCTGAGTCAGGACTCCCTGTGTTGTTTGTTTACTCACATTCACGAACAACTGGAATTCTTTATTCGTATCTGGTAGAGTTTAGTACCGGGGCAAGTCATAAGAACAGTTTTTAATTTCTGGAAATTAGACTCATCCTGTTCAGGTCTACTTCAGCCTGTCAGTGTTTAATCTTTCATACAAAAAACTTCACTTTTTCACTGAAACCCTCAATCCACTGCCTGCAATATCCCAAAAACCCTAGGAATTTTCTAAATTGCCCTTTTGTTTTTGGGTGCAGGCAATGCAAGGATGCCTGCTACCCTCTCCGGGTCTAATTTTTTCCTTGAGATATCCAATGTCTGAGGTATTTTATTTTTTATTTCAGGCTCTGTGAATTGCAGCTTGGATTTTGATACTTTCAAACTTTTCTTTCTTAGAAAGTTTAACAAGGCAATCGTGCTTTTCTTCACACTCTCTTCCAGTCGGTCCAGCTATAAGCAAGTCATCTACATACTGTGAAAGCTTTGTCCTGTCCTCAAGAGCAAATTGGGTTAACATTTGTTCTAAAGCTTGTCTGAAAAGGTTCGGAGACTCCACAAACTCCTGGGGAGGGCCGTCCACCTTGGCTGTTGCTTACGGTTTGTATCTGGGTCCTCCCACTGAAATGCAAAATAATCTCTCCTCCTTTCATCCAGAGGGCAAGTCTAAAAAGCATCTTTCAAATCAACCACACTATAGCACACATCTACTGGTGTGAGTGTATTTAGTGAAGTATAGGAGTTGGCCGCCGCCGGGAATCTAGTCCGGGTCCTAGCGTTTACCGCTCGTAGGTCCTGGATTAATCGGGACGCTATCATCCGTCTTTTTTTACAGCCAGGATGGGGGTGTTGTGTTGAGACATGCAAGGCTCTAAAGTACCCCCGTTTAGGAGGTCATCAATTATTTGTTTCAACTCCCTTCTCTCTTTGAATGCTATACTTCAGGGGTTATTTTCTCTTCATTTTTTTTAGGAGTCAACTTAAATATTTTCACCACTAATTCAGAATTTTTTAATCAAGATATTAATTCTTAAAGCAACAATCATGTCCCTTCCCAGTAAATTGTAATCTGCTTCTTCTACTAATAGCAAATTCCCTAAGCAAATTTTATTTTCAGATTCTATTTCCACATCTTTTATTATAGGTACTTCAAAGGGGTCTCCCTTTGCACCGATTACAAAAACTTTTTCTCTGCTAGCCACACATCCGTATGCAATTTCTGCAGGGTACTTCTCTCTGCCCCAGTATCTACAAGAAAACTTACCACTTGTCGTTGGGGTCCCACTTTTAACTTTATCAAGGGCTCCTTGGATGTTTCTGGTCCCCCAAATTAAAGAGCCCCCTGACACCCCTAGTCTTCCTGAAAAATTTTCTCATCTTTTAATTTTTGTTTACAATTTCGCTGAATGTGTCCTACCTTTTTACAGTAGTAGCATTCAGGGGGTTCTTTCCATGGGGCCGGGGCTGCCCGGTGAGAACCTCGACCTTTCCCGGGTAGTGATTTAAACTTACCCTGCATCTGTTCTTGTTTCTGGACCTCTTTTACCGCTGTTACTAAAATTCTAGCTTGCGATTTCTGCTTCTCATCTTCTCTTCTCATGTACACTTTTTGAGCTTCCCTTAGGAGCTCCTGAAGACTTTTATCTTGCCACCCCTCAATCTTTTCTAATTTCCTCCTAATATCTTCCCATGATTTAGCAACAAATTGTGTTTTTAACAGAACCTCCCCCACAGGAGAGTTCGGGTCAGTCTCAGAGTAAATCTGTAAACTTCGCCGTAATCTCTCGATCTATTCAGTGGGTGGTTCCTTTTTTCCTTGACACTCTCTAAAAACTTTGCTAATATTCTGGCCCCTAGGGACCGCTTCTCTTATACCTTGTACAATCATGCTCCTTAAATCCATCATGTTCCGTCTGCCTTCCTCTGTCTGTGCATTCCAGCTCGGGCTTGCGCTAGGCCATTTCTGGTTACCTGGCATCCCCTGTGGATTGCGTCTGTCCCAGTCTCTGATCCCGGCTTGTTTAATCATTTCCCTTTCCTCCGGATTAAACAGTGATCTCAGGATTGCCATAAGATCGTCAAAGGTATAAATGCTACTCCCTAAAAATTCATCTAACTCTCAGCCACTCCGAGAGGGTCATCTAACAACCGCCCCATCTCTTTTTTTAAATGCTCTTACATCTCCAGAGTTAAGGGGGACATTCACAAAACCGATCACTCCCGGGGCCGTCGGTACTTCCCTAAGAGGGAACAACCGGTGCCCCTCTTCACTCTCTCCCCATTCATTATCTATCATTCTTGCTTTTAAACGGGTTCTACTTGCGGGAGGGGAATTGGTGATTGTGGGTTGCCTCCCCGTTATTAATTGTGGGAACTCTGCCGCCACCCGGCTGATGGGAGGGATCCCCTCCGTTGTATGGGAGGGTCCTGGTTGTGGCGGCTGGACCGGCAGGGACGGATAGGGTGATCCCCAGCCTTGTGCAGGAAAAACCTCCGAGGAGGTTGCTGCGGTTACGGTGTTTACAGGCGGGGAAAGGGGAAGGGCTGCCGGCATTGCTGCTGGCCCCGACTCTCCCGCTTGAGACACACGTATCTCAGTGGGTTGGTCTCGGGGGCCCAAGGGTGCTGTGGGTACTACTTGATCTGCAGAGGAAGGTCCCGCTGGTCCTCGATACGGGGGTGGTAAAGTGATCGAGGGGTTCCCAGGACTTCAGTTTTCGACTCACGTTTTTCTTTTTTGCTTTATTGGAAATAGCCCTACTCTGACATTTACCCAGAGCTTAGCGTATTCCTTCTCCTCAGGATCTGAGGGGACTTTGTTCTCCACATAGGAGAACAACTTGTTACACGTCCATTTTTTCAAATGTGCCTAACACTGGCCAAGTGAGGTGACTTCTCAACTCCTGTCCTCCCCAAACCTCCATACAATAATGTATTAATTTCTCCTTTGATTTCCCCCTCCTCTCGGGGCAATACTTCCAGGGTTTTTACATCCACCCCAAGGGACTTTCCAGTGGGATGTCTGGTGATTCCTCCCCCTGATCGGAGGAATCTTTTCCTGTGCTTCTTCCTTGAAAGCTTACTCTTTTTCTGCCCCATACTTCGCAAATATATTCTTACCTTTCTTCGACTTCTCCGTGAGTCGATATCAGTTTCTCTGCGTTGTGTACTTAGGAATCAAAATTTGCCGATACTCACCTTTCAGCGAGCTGAGCTGAGGTCTCTTGTAATCGGAACTTTTGATTCTTCCCTGGACCTCTCCCTGGGTCCGTTACTAAGAGGGTTTACCAGCCTCGAGCTCGACAAGACGTCCCTTCCCCTCTAAGTACCTTGCGATCAGTTCCCGAGAACACCCTTTGGTCTCAGGTTTTACGAGTGTGTGTCGAGGGAAAAAAAAAACTTTCACTCTGTATCGCTTCCTTCGCGGCCGGCCAATTCCCTCGCGGTGAGGATGGAAACGCGACCTTGAAGTCCGCACTTGCTTCGTGATCCAGATCACGTCTCACACACATCGCCCGATCGCCTCGCCCGCTCAACCAGCAGTACTTACAGCTATTTTCCTGCGTGGGTGTCCTTGTGCGCACTAGACGTTTTACGAGCAAAGTAAGCCGCGGCTTCCGAAGGCTCCGTGCCTTCCGAGCTCTCCGATCCGGATTTATCCTTTTTATTGGGGTTTTTTACCTCCGCCTAAATTTGGTTCGGATATCGGAATGAACTACGGGGGTTCTCAACTCACCAGGCCGCCAAAATCAGCGGGGGTACCCGTCCTGGGCAGCGAGATTCCCCGCAGTTTCTCCGATCCGAGTCACGGCACCAATCTTGTTATAAATGCAAAGGCAGATTTGGGTTAAATAAAAACAATTTATTATAAAACAATTTTTATAAAAAAATAAACAATGAGGGAAAAACCACAATAAAACAAACAGCGCAGCGCTGGGTGGACAGGGGTCTATACCCAAAGGTATAGGTGTTCCCAAATCCACGAAGGAGGGTAAACTGTCCGGGGTTTTTATAGGGATTTTTAGCCTTGAGGCCAAATTCCAGGCAGGCACCATTCATCAACAGTCCTTGATTGTCGTATGAATTGATTTCCTGGCGTTGGAGAATAGAGTCGAATGGACGTCCGGACCGAGTCTCCTCATATGTAAAGAAGTTCTGAGTGGCTCTTGATTTCATTGTGGTTCAGGCCATCCGGATGGGATGGCTGGATCCGGGTTGGAGCCGATGAATATTTCGGCTGGATTTTTCCTTTTGTTTACCTGATGGCTTCCCCCAACGGTAGCCTGCAAGGCGGGGTGTTCAGGTCCGGTGATGAATATCTCGTCGGAGCTTCTCCGTTTTGGCTTGATGTTTCGTGTCCTGTCTAGTCTTCCCCGTTGATGGTCACCGAGCCTGTCCTTGTCAGTTTGAGGAGTTTTTTTCCTGTCAGCTTGATGGGCCGTGTCCTGTCTATTCTTTTTTGTTGATGGGCGCCGGCTAGGATCATTATCCTTTGAGTGGGAATTCGTGGCTAGATCTGGGAAGGGCTTGTGTGTCATACTGTACTTTATATTTTATATCATTATTGTTATATACATTTATTTAGATTTCTACGAATTTTTACAAGTTCATTTCTCACAATAATATATTAAGCAAGGATAAAAGTTTCTGTACAACAGCAGCTGGGAGAGTGGGGTGAGAATATGTGAGAGGAACAACTTTAGAGGCATTGAGGTCAGTGAAGAAGGAGGGGGAGGAGGTGCTTCAGGTGTCAGAGCAGAGATTCTCCTGCAGGTCGTGGCAGATTCCATGCCAGAGCAGGCAGGTGCCTGAAGGAGGCTGTGACCCCACGGGAAGCTTGCACAGGGGCAGGCTCTTGGCAGGATCTGTGGCCCCATGGAGAGAGGAGTCCATGCAGGAGCAGGTTTGCTATCAGGACCTGTGCCCCTGCAGGAGACCCTCACTGGAGCAGTTTGTGAAAATTGAAGCTCATGGGAAGGACTAACACTGGAGAAACTTGTTGAAGACTGCTTCCTGTGGGAGGTACTCCACACTGGAGCAGGGGAAGGGATGAGAAGTCCTCCCACTGAGGAAGAAGGGGTGGCAGAGACAGTATATGTTGAAGTGACTGTAGGTGCCATTGCTCATCCCCCTGCTCTGCTGTATGGGAATCAGGGAGAGAATCTGGGAGTGAAGTTGAGCCTGGAAAGACGTAAGGGGTGGGAGGAAAGTTTTAAGACTTGATTTTATTTCTCATTACACTACTCTGATTTGATTGGTAATAAATTCAACTAATTTCCCCATGCTGAGTCTGTTCTGCTCTTGATGGTAAATGGTGAGAGATCTCTCTCTGTCTTTATCTCAATTCACAAACCCTTTGTTCTATTTTCTCTCCTCTGACCAGTTGAGGAAGGGAGTGACAGAGTGACTTTGCTGGGCACCTGGTATCCAGAAAGGGATGTCCTCCTCTGGGAGATGTGGAGAATTTAACCAGTTCAACTTATAAAAAATACATTATAAAAATTACAATATGTAAGGAGTATAATTTTTTCTCTGGTGAATAAAATGCAAGGTAAGAAAATTAATTTTACTTCTTTATTTGTGAGGAAGAACAGAAGCAGACAACTGGGATCTGAAACTATGAGTGTGATGCAACTTTCTAAACCCTTAGGTAAGGTCTCCATTGTTCCACCTGATCACATAGCACATCCATCCTCTCTTGCCACTGTCACTTGAAGTTCTGGCAACTTTATTAAGACTACATTTCAGGCAGGCCATGCAGTCAGGAATCTCAGGGCCTGCTGCTGCTCTGAAGCCTGGCTGGGGAAGACCAAGGTGCCCCCTAACCCTGTCAAACCCATGAAAAACATGACTGTCATTGTTCCCATTAAGCAGGAGATGGGGGGAAAGCATATTCCCGAGGCACCTGCAATAAGGAGCTACAGATGTTGGGCAGCGGTCCTTCTCTTCCCAGCCCCTTGCTCCCAGTGACTCCCCAGGGTGAGGCATCAAGAGCCCAGTGCTGCCAACAGCGTGGGGCACAACCTGCTGTGCTGCGTCTGACCTGGAAGCCAGACGTGCCCTGGGCTGTGCCAAAAGCAGCACGGGCAGCAGCACGAAGGGAGGGAATTCTGCCCCTCTGCTCTGCTCTGGTGAGACCCACCTGGAGCGCTGCATCCAGCTCTGGGGCCCTCCACGTAAGGACATGGCCCCTTGGAGCAAGGCCAGCATGCTTTACCATGAAGCTGGTAAAGGAACCGGAGCACCTCCCCTACAAAGGCTGAGAAAACAAGGGCTGCTCAGCATGGAGGTTGTGTGGGGACCTCAAAGCACCTTCCAGTACCTGAAAGGGACCGACATAGAAGCCGGAGAGGACAGAAACTATAGTGACAGGACAGTGAGTAACGGGCACAAATTGAGAGACGGGAAATTTAGGTTGGATATTAGGAAAAAATTCTTTCCTGTGAGGGTGGTAAAGCACCAGAACAGATTCTCCAGGGATGTGGATGCCCTGACCCTGGCAGCGCTCAAAGCCAGATTGGGTGGGGCTTTGAGCAGCCTGGTCTGGTGGGCGGGAAGTCAGGAACGGATAATCCTTCTTGTTCCAACCCGTCCGCCCTCGGCGGCTCCGTGGGCGCCCAGCGGGCGGGGGGGCCGCCGCCCCGCCCTCCCGCGTGCCGCGCAGCACGTCGCCACCCGCCCCGGCGCTCGCGCACGCGCAGCAGTCCCGTCCCGCCCCGGGCCTCGCGCTGCCCGCGCCCGAACCGTGAGCGGCTCGCGTCACCCTCCCCCCCCTCAGCCCCCCCCCCCCCCCCCGCCCCGGCGGCTCGTGGGGCGCTGGCGCGCGCTCCAGCTGTTTCCGGCGCGCGGAGCGCGCGCAGGCGCAGTGCCGCGGCCGCGCGCCGCGGGTGTTGTCGTGCCGGGCCCCGCCGCCTCCCGCCCGCTCCGCCGGGGCGGCACTGCTCGTGAGGGCGCGGCCCCTGCCTGGCGCTCGGCGGCGGCCTGGGGAGAGGGGGGAGGCGGGAGCGACTGTCCAGCAGGTACCGCCGCCAGGACGGGCCGCGTCGCCACCGGGTCGGGCCGCATTTCTGCCCGGTCGTGGGGCAATCTGAGGACGGGGGGAACACGATGAGCGCGTGCTGGGCACGCGGGGCTCGCTCGCATAACGGAGGGTGTCCCGGGGACAGCGGGGCCCGGGGACAGCGGGGCCCGGACTCGGTGCTTGTTTACGCCGCCGCTCTAGGCAGCGTTTCTGGGAAATGGCGCAAGGCAGGAACAGCGCCCGCGCCTGCCCCCGGGACAGCAGCCGCCCCCGTGCCTATATAGGCTGGCCCGGCCGTGGGACCTGTAGCCCGGCTGCGCGGCGGTCACCCGGCGGGACAGGCGCAGCATAGGCAGAGGAGACTGTAAGTACGGATCGCGCTGCCGGCGGTGGTGTCACCTCTGCTGTCACTGTGGAGTCGGCCTGCGCAGGAGTCGGCCTGCGTGCCTGCCTGGCAGCCCTTCTCGGCATTTGTCACATGCACTGGAGAAGCCTGGGCTTGCTTTTTCGGCAAATAATGGGTTTGCGCCTGCGGTATCAGCGCAACTCTGGTGTGCTGTGTAAAACGCTTCTCCACCAGTTGCACCTTTCTTTGCAGAGTAAGGATTATATCCTGCCTTTGGCTCATAGGATGGGCATATTTTGGGCTCAAAGTGTTGGTGTCACTTCTTCTCCCCTCCCTCCTGCGAGGAATTCTGTTAAGGGATGGTAGTAATATAATGACATTTGAAACGTTGCATCTGCACCAGATAATTTGCTGAAGAAACAGCAATCAATTTTCTATATGTCACTGTGTGCTTCTGAGAAGTGTCACATGTTGCTCAAGATGAGCTGAAACTGGCCTTTAGGGAATGGTGTGTTGAAATGTTGGGGTGAGCTACCAAATGTCTTGAGCTGTAGATACTCCCATGAGATGATTTGAATTGATTTGATTTGATCGGAATGTTTATCTGTCTTTACCAAAAGGATACATAAGCTTCATCTGTTTTGAACAATTCTGTGATTTTAGTTTTTTTCTGGTTTGGGGTTTCCATTGTTGGTTTTTGTTTTGTTTTTTCTTTTTCAGACAACAGTACATTACGGGACTTATTTATTGACGCATATTTTTTGGAATGAAGTAGAAAGCAACATAGAAAAGGTGCAATTATTTATAAGTAATGACAGTTCATTTATCCTTGGACACATACCTAGTCTTTTTGATTAACCCAAAAAGTCTGTGGTGGAAGCAGAGAAACAAATACCTGTGTTTCTGTAGACCTAAAGACTGCTGGAGGATAAATCATGCTGCACACCTGAGAGTTTTTCATACAAGTGAGCCTTGGTGTAAGTGGGCCAGGAGCAGAACGTTTTGGTATAACAAGTACATTTATAGCCATGAGTTTTTATACTACAGAGTTTCCAAACTTTTAACTTCTTCTTCTAAGGGACTTACAAGGGTGAGCATTCGCATGTCACGAATTAAGAATACTATAGAATCTGTTTCAAAGGCAGTTTCTGGCACTCACAGTGAACTGGTGTCACGGATAGCTCGATTAAAGTCCCACTCAGGTACTTCGGGTAAAACAAATAAAAGTAGTGCAGATGCAAATAACATCAGCACAAATCTAGAAAATGATAAACAAGTTACAGATGTCAGAAGTCAGGATGATTGCAACAGAGGCCCAGCTGCAAGGAAATCCACTTGTGCAAGTGAAAATTTGGAATCTCTGTTAGCAGGTTCAAGCAGCACTTCGCAAGAAACTCCAGAAGTTTCAGCATCTAGTAAAAACCACCTTTTTCATGTAAGCTACTTTTCTACAAATTTTGGAGAGACTTACAACTTCGTAGCTGATCATATCAACTCTTACTTTAATAATTCTCTTATGGAACAAGGAAGAAAAAAGAATGCTTTATTACAGGACTCTGAAAGTGAAGAGAGGAATAAGCTTGATTCATCAGCAAATACTGTAACAAGTGAAGAAAAGAGAGTGGATTCAGCAGGTACTTCGGCTCCTGAAGCAGAGACCTTGGGTACTGAAAAGACAAATACTGCCCTCCCGGTTTCCACTAAAAAAAGTATTGCAAACTTTCTTTCATATCCCAGTAACAGTGTGCAAGCTTTTGTAGACAGCTATATTGGTGGGTTGGTTCCAAAGTTAAGATCTGATACAAAAGTTGTTCCACCAGAAAAGAGTAAACAGAAAGAACAAGAAGTGTCTGAGAAGAGTGATGAGGACAAAACAAAAGAGGCCAAGACTGCAGAAGAGAAGGAAAAGCATCTGTCTCTTCAGAGAGAAAAGGCAAGTCTTTGTTTAGTGTTAATTTATGTATTATTTCTATGTATATTTTATACAAGTGTGTATATATGCTACACTAGTGTATATACCTATATTTAAGCATATTTAAGCATAGATAGACACACACTTACATAGGTAACTATATACCTGTTCATATACTTGCATGCATATGTACACATACTTCTACATATTTATAAGTATTTCTACTTCCATATAAGTATATGTGTGATTTTCCTGCCCACAGGAGGGAGATTGGAACTAGATGATCTTTAAGGCCTCTTTCAACCCAGTGTTCTCTGATTCATTCTGTGCACTTTGATGAATAAGTGCATATGTTAAATTAAATAGATTTTTTAATAAATATTTATGCATACTACATGTAAACTTAGAAATATATTTATGTGCTTAAAAGTAGGTCTAGCTACATCTGTGTATAAGTATTAAATGTTTTATACAAGTATAGATGTGTTTATATGTTTATATATAGCGTATATGTATGTATGTATACACACACATCTGTGTGTATGTGTTGTAGGTACATATATTTAGTTCATATATGCATAGAGTCCATAATTACAGACAGATCTAGTTGTGCTATTTTTTTGTAGTTACAGTAATTTTACAGTTCATGGTTTGTCAGTGGTTTTAATACCAGAGAATTGCCCTGAAAATCCATCTGAATGGATACTGATGTGTTTGTTTGGTGTATTTCTGTAAACTTTATTCAGTTTTCTACTAAATAAAGATTCAAAACGTTTTTGTTGATGTTTTAAGCAGTACTTGCTTGGAACCTGTAGATCTGTAGTACAGCATGCTGTTCATTGCTTCTGAGAAATCTTAAAGTAACATGTTGAAATTAGTCTTGACAAATTTTACACATTTCTTAAGAGCAGTTCTATGTTGTCTGTTTGTCTTCTTTAGATCATTGCAAGAGTGAGTATTGATAACAGGACTCGAGCTTTAGTTCAAGCAATACGGAGATCCTCTAATCAAAGAGTCTGCATCAACAGGGTTGAAGAACTCACCTATCATCTTCTAGAATTTCCAGAGAGCAGAGGAGTTGCAATTAAGGTGCAAAGAGTTTTTATGCTTAGATAAAAAACAATCTGACGAATGATTGATATAGAATAACATAAAACCTCCTTCTTTGCTTTTGTGGACGAGTCATGTTTCCTATTTGCAAAGATTACAAATTGAGTGTTAGCTTTTTAGCTGGTTCAAGCAGGTTCATATGCAAACTACTGGGAGTTTAGCTAAAGGCTCTTAAGATTGCAGTGTTTAATTTAGAAGCATACGGCATGGTCATGTGGATAGGTAGTATAGCTTTTTCCCGTGGTAGATAAAGGTCGTACACTGTGTCCTCCGTGGCAGTTGACCAGATGGGAATGTGCTGTACAGCTGATCTGTACATGCACAGTACTTTCTATGCTTGTTTACATGCTTTCTTCGAAAAGAGATGGCAAGAGAACCATTAAATAAGTTCATGTAATCTAGTCCTACTTGCTTCCTTCCCTGCATTGAAGAGGGCAGGAGGTAGGTGATAGACTATTCTAGAAGTACTAGGTAAATCACAGCACTTGTCAACCTAGTGCCTTTTTCTATGAGATGTGACAAACCTGTGACAGAGATTGTGGAATTTCTGGGAAAGTAGCCTTTGGGAATGGAGTGCAAGCCCGATGAATCATCTGGGCAGGGTACAGGTCAGGCATTCACATAAACATTCGTGAATTACTTTATTATGGAAGAATGTATTCACTACTACCATTTTGATTGTAATGCTGTATATCTTTGGGGTAATGTATATTTAAAAAGTACTCTGTGTGAGAAAGTATTTTAAATTTTGTTTTGATATTAGTGAACTTAGAAGGCATTACGCAGTTCTGGGGTTTTACCTGTACTTGGTGTGCTTCATACTTGAGTCTACACTTGGCTGATGTGATACTAAGTCAATAAAACTAAACTGGTAAATGTAGCTTTCCTAGCTACATATTCCTAGCTATTTTCCTAGCTACATATATAGCTATATATCCAAAATATATTCATAATATTCAGTATAGATGCAAATAATATCCAAAATATATACATGTCATCTTGATTGTTTAATTCTGATAGGTATTTACTATAGCAATGAGGTGTGTAAAGCATAATATTGGCATTCTTTCTTTCACTTGTTAGAGAAAGACATGGGTAAATACAGATTTGAATAGGCTTTCTTCCAAGTTTAACTAGTATATTACTTTTATGCTTTAATGCCAAACTAGTAAATTTAAGAAGGGATTCTTTTGGTTTAAACATACAGTTAGAATGAAATATCCTTATATTTATCAACAGGAAAAATTAATCCCTTGCCTGCTGCGACTGAGACAGGCTAATGATGAAAGTCTTCAGGCTGCTGTTAGAGAAACTTTAGCTCTGATTGGATATACAGACCCTGTGGAAGGCTGGGGAATTCGAATCCTCAGCATTGATGGAGGAGGAACAAGGTAAAATTTCTGGGGTTTTACATACTTGTAACCTTTTTCATACTGCAACTAGAAGTAAAATTTCAGTCTCTCTTTGATAGGTAAATGTTCAAAGTGGTGATTAATGAGTTACATTTCTGTTACGTTTGACTGTCTGAGGGACGAGTATTGTTTTCTTACGCATTTCTGCTTGAATGGTGTTTGTTTTGGTGTGTTTTGCCATGCACAGTTGTCTCACTCTGTCCCAACAGAGTTCACATGGCTGCATGCCAGATACTGTTTCATGCTAGAGGAGCACAAATCTGATGGTCTCTAATGCATCTCTCCCATTATTTCAGATACCCTGAATGGAAGCCAAGCAAACCCCACACTGGAAAATACTATGCCCCAGGGGACATTATGTAGCCTTGTTAAGAACAAAATTTAAGTGCTATGTAGTGGGGATGCAGCCAGAATCTATCCTTAATCTACATCCACAGAAACTGACCACCCAAGACTTTGCTGTAAAGCAATATGGCTCTAGCTGTTGAATACTGTTTTTGGTATGCCTGAGTATGTCATTCATACTTAGTATTCATCATTCTATTTTAACTGTTGCTTGTTGAGTTCTGCTGCTCTTTTATTTCCTGAAATATTCAGGATTTTTACTGTTGCAGTTACTCAAATCTAATTAGTTATAATGAAGCAAAGGTGATTGAAAAATTATTAGAGCTATGTAAGATAAGACTGCCATTGTACATGAAGGGGAATTTTGTGTTTCAGGGGTTTAGTTGCACTTCAGACTCTACGGAAACTAGAAGAATTAACTGGAAAGCCGGTTCATCAACTTTTTGACTACATCTGTGGTGTAAGCACAGGTAATTATTAAGCCACAAGTTGGAGTTTTACTATCAATGTAGTAAAAGAACATCTGAGAATAAGTATAGATTTTGCAGTTTCTGACTTAATGTGTGAGCTCAGAAAGTACAGTTGTGACTTCTAGAATCTTTTCTTCTGAATTAGAACTTTGGGTAGTTCATGATAAACTTTTGGCTTCATACTGATTTGTTGTTTTTTCAATTTATATGAAATCTTCGATTTGCACACAGAAACCATTATCTTTGGTATTTATGGAGCTTTACAGACTACTAAGGTAATATCCCTCAGGAATTGAAACTGGTCAGTCATGTTTCCTTTATTAAGTTAACAGCAATATTTCATCTTTCTTAATTACCTGCCAGTAAGACAGAATGTGCCTTGTAGCAAGATCTTGAATGACCTAAATTAGAGGAAGTGGTCAGTGCTGTGGTGCCCTCTGTTCCTATTGGTCTGGTCAGGCTGGAGAAATGGCTTGGCAGGTTCAGTAAAGCCAAATACAAAGCCCTCCATCTGAGGTTGGCTGATGGCCTAGAAACCAGCTTTGCAGAAAAGGACCTGGTCTTGATTGGAACAAGTTGGACGTGAATCATCACTGTACTCTAGAGCAAAGAAAGCTGACCTTTGGCTTGCATGGACAAGAATGTACCCAACAATTTAAGGGTCTCTGTTTGGCTGCAAATGCCTTGTTATGGACTCCTATAAAAGCCCTTAATCTTTCAGGTATGTTTTTGTACACAATGGGTGAATCTGGCGGAGAGCCAAGTAGATGATCAGGGGACTGGAGTTCATGACATGTAAAGTAGAGTGTACAAAAACTGGTTTTATTTGGCATTGAGAAGAGAAGGCTAAGGCTAGGCCTTTATCCTGGTTCAGCTAATGGGAAAATGAAGAAAAGATGGATCTAAAAAAATTTTGAATTTGAACAGTCATAGGAGAAAAGCCAACAGATAAGCTGGAGTATGGGAAGTTATAATTAGGTATGGGATCATGTTTTTCTTGCAGGGATGGTCAGACACTGGAAGAAGTTGCCTGCACAGGCTTTGTAATCTCCATCCATGGAGACTGGCTGAACATAGTCCTGAGTAACCTATTCTAATTATACCTGTTGGAACAGGAGGTTGGACTAGATAATGTCTACAGGTCCCTCCCAGACATAATTACTCCTGTGACTCAAATGATGAGTTACTTCTCCCTAGCAAGCAGGAAGCATAAGTTTCTCCTTCAAAGACAGTAATCTCCTTCAGAAATTGTTAGACCAGGTAACAGCACAATGACAATTTCTAACATAGGAGGTATGCTGTAGTTTACTAGTGCAGTTTCCTTTAGAAACCCACATTCTTGAAATTTTTTGCTATACTTATATTCTATACAGTTTAATTCAGAAATTATATTAAACTCAGAACACCATGAGTAGATAATATATGTTTCGAGAGATTTGCTTAACAGACTCAGAATAGTGGAGGAAGGTGTTTAGGTCTCTTAGACAGAATTTGTAGGCACAATATAGTTCCCTACTTTACATTTTTAATAGTCTTCCAAATAAACCCTGCATTGGTTAGTTTAACAGTAAGTGGTTGTTTCTTTGGAAGATGGTTTCCCTACAAAATACTTCTCCAGTGTCATCTTCAATAATAATAAAGGTGTTTTACCTTGGATAGAGATGCCTCATGTTCTTAATTTTCTCCCACTACTGTCACTAGAACTAACTTTGTTTTTAATTCTTCTGGAAATGTTGAGATTTATGACTGCTAGTAAGTACTTAGCATATTATTTTAAATTTTTTTACAGTTTACACAATTAGGCTTTTGTCTGCAGTTTTCCAGCTTGCAATAATAAATGAGAAAACATGGCTGGGTGAGGTTATGCATGTCTGCCAGCACTGCTGGCAGTTCTGTTTGTATTGACAGTACATATGCTGATAGTCTTGCAGCTGAATGAATTGTGCTTTACAAGAGTGATGGATTAGACGATAGAAAGAATGCCTCTTGTGCACTGCACTTCTCTTTTCTGCTGCAGTTTTTGTATTTCTTATTACTGTTTTTCTCTTTTGCCTTTGAAGTTTAGAAATGCCCTTCCTGTGTATTCAGCATCACTGTCTTTGTAGTTAGCTTCCCTGTGCTTCTCTTCATTGGGTGTCAGAGGGTGTAAATGTGGGCAGTCACAGAGAAAGATCATTGCAATGATGCTGTAATAGGTCCTGCATACTTTGAATTTGCTCACCAAAATAGCAAATGTGTGATACTGTAGAACTGGTGCTGCAGAGTTTAGAGGAAGAAAATGTAGCAGATGATTTGCATGATGTGGGGAAATGGTGTTTCTCTGGTGCTAGGCGTTAACTCTGCCTCGAATACAGGCATCTGGTGGTTTGGCATTTTAGAAAGTTTCTCTTGATGAAACTTTGTGTCAAGCAGGCTTAGGTTGCCTTGAGCATGTGTGCTACCTTTTTAGGAAGCTGGGACCATAGATCCACTAATGCTGTTATCACAGTGGTGGGCGTTGTAAGAACGAAAAAGGGCTTGGAAGTCATGTTTCCTTTAAAGCCATCTGTAGCTTCCTACATGTAATTTTTTCTGCACATGTGTTATATTCAAGTCTATGGCATTTATTTCCAGACTGAAAAAATCATGTGTCCTAATTATTCCTAATGCTCAATTACATGTTCTCACAGTGTGGCACAACTAGATTTAAAGGTTATATGCATCCCTTTTGGTTTAATATATCTAAGAATTATAGTAATGCATTAATTGTGTTTTTCCACAGTCCTTTTAATGGTATTTAGCAGCAGTGCTTTTTGAATGCTGTTATTTTGTTCCTACAAGGGTAGGTCATAATTTTTTGTAGGCATACACTAGATGGCAGCATGTACGAAACTAATTATAAGTGGTTGCAACCAAATGTAATCCAAACTACTGAAATCTCCTTTATTGTTACAGAATTTTCCTAGAATACATCTCTACTGACTTAAGAATTTGCATGGTAGCAAATAATGCTCCAAATAAATTTTTAATACCACAGCAAAGATTTCTTTTTCTCATTTCTCTTTCCACGTAAAGTAGTATATTTAATTTGCTTTCTGCCTTATGCTTGTTGTAATCTACAAAGTGAAATAATGTAATTTTTCAACTTCTCATATTTCTGTTTTTGAAAAGAGACTTTTTCTACCTTGTATATGTTCTTTTAAAACATGGTTTGTAATCTCTGACCAGAAATTTAGTGATATAATTATCAATTGATCTTGCTGTTTCAAGACAGATATTCTGTTAAACAATGAACTATGCTCATAATTCATCTTTGTAGTCTTACTCCAGGATACATTTTACATTGCAAAATATTTTCTTTTTCCAGGAGCTATCTTAGCTTTTATGTTGGGGTTGTTCCATATCCCCCTGGATGATTGTGAAGAGCTGTACCATAAGTTAGGATCAGATGTTTTTAAGCAGAATGTCATTGTTGGAACAGTCAAAATGGGCTGGAACCACGCCTTTTATGACAGTGATATATGGGAAAAAATGCTCAAGTAAGTAAAAGATGATCAGGTGAAATATAGTTAGTGCAATGTCTGGGTGCGTTTGTTTTTGTCATTGCTTCACTGGTGTGCAGATTCTTAACTAGAAAGGATTAATTTATACTCTCATTCTTTTGAAATAGCTGTTTTCATATTTACCAAAATGTTGAAAGCTTTTAATGTAATGATTTGTGTTTCTGGGGAATAAAGTAAGCTTTACTGCACTGATTTCTGATTATATTCCTGTATGCTTGCCAGCTCTGCTTGATCTGACTCATTACAGATTTGCTACAGATTTTACTAGCCACCTGCTGTGCCCTTTTTTCTTAAAGGAGATTGGTGAGAAATGAAATAATGTAGTATAGTAGGGATTTTTTAATGTTTGCTACTATATTGGAGGGCTTTGTCCTTTGCCACTTTCTTTGAAAGGGAAATGACCTGTAAGGGTTGCAGTGAAAAATTATCTGCAGTGTCAGAGTTGCCTGGGAAGTGTATTCATATGCACTGATGGCTATTCAGGAAAAGCCACTAGAAAGAATTATTATATTACAGGTTTTATTTCTTAGTTTTATTCATCTGTATTTGTATTGACAGTTCAATTGTTTATAATTTTGAGCAAACTAATGTCATAGTTTCCCAACCAGCATAAGTTGACCCCATCACTGAAAGACCTGACACAATCTTTTCTGACAGAAAATGTAAAATGGTAAAAGGTTCCTTCTGATAAGTAATAAGTTACAGTGAGAATGTGATTACTCTGTTCTATGGGATTAAAAGAGTTTTTATGACATAACAGTGGGAATACCAGTGCTGTCTGAATTCTAAGCATCTTACTTATTTGATGAAATGGAGAGAGGAGCTTCTAAGCACTTTTTCTCTGTGCTCTTGCATATTTTTAGAAATAAATAAATTTATCAAATCAGTATAATGAGTTTTTCTTCTCAGATATCTGAAAGTCTGTTTTTAGAAATTAGATTTTTCTGTGTCTTCCCTCATTACTTTTCCAATTAAAAGAAGTCTTGTGAAAGTCACAATATCCTCATGTGAAAGTATTTTACATGCCTTTAATTGAAATACTGTTGTTTTTCTGCAGCTTCATGTAGCACATGAAGGAGGTAAAGAATTTTACTCCTGTGCAGTAGAGGCACAGGTAATTAATATATTATCCATAGAGTAAATTAAAAATTAAATGTGCTGAACAACAAATGACTTCTTGGTGACCTGCAATGTTGAAGGGAGATGGTATGCCTGAACAGCATTTTGTTGAAGGGATTCCTAGAGGCTTCCCTGTGGTGTGGGGGCCTGGAGCCAAGAAGGGAATTGTAAGGTTATATAGTGTGTCTTTACAGTGATATTGAAGGTCAGGTCTAACAGTGTCATAGCATGGGGAAACTGCTTTATATTTTGCTTTGAATTTAAAAGCATTACCTGTGCTGTGTGCATTTTTGTAGTTCAAATGGTAATTTGTCAGCCTTACTTGAAATAGGAACAATCCATTGACAATGTGCAGACGCGTAATACATGTTTAGTCTTACCACAATATTAGTGCTGGTATTTTCTGTCAGAAGGTATTCTTGCTGAAAATAATTAAGTTGATGTTTCATCAGGTTAATGTTCCATGCGTTCGTGGGGTATATTATAAATTGCATTTCAGAAAATGACAACCATTTTTGGTTAACTGACATGTTATTCTTTGGTATGGTTTCATTGGTTTATTCATTGGGAATTGGTTTCATGTGTTCTGTGTGTGTCTGTTTTAACTCCTTTTATGTATTTCTTTAGTTGCAATTTGAGGGCCGGTTTTAATAATTTGTATTATGTGGAAGATTTTACTTACAGCTTATCAGTGCATGTAATGCTACATTGAATTGCATTTGTAAGAACCTGGCTTATAGTTCCCACTTCTCTGTTTCCTTTTGACTGTTGTTGACATATACAATTTTCTTCTTGCATGCTGTCTTAAGAAACTACTGGAGAAATTTGGTGAGCAGCTAGGGGTTTTCACAAGCTAGCTGAAACCTCATGTTGGGAATTTATAGTCTTGAGAAGCAATCAATCACTATGGAGCATAGGATAAAAATTATATGTTCTCTTTTCATAGGAAAATGGATAATGCATGTGTTTGAGAATTATTATTTAATATTAGAATTATTACTCAAGTAATAACACTTGAGTATTTATTTTGCTGAGTGAAATATAAATTGACACTGCTCTCTAGTGACTAGATGGGCAGCACATGGCATAAAAGGCTCTCCTGTTTGGCAAAGATGTCATAGTTTCCTGGTACTACTGTTGTTGTCAGAAGAGGACGAAAGTTACAGTTTTGCCTTTTCCATTGAGTGCTCTTTCTCCAGAGTATTTGCATCACTGCTGTAGCCCATTAGAATGTTTCTTCCAGCAGATGGTTGGCAATATGTTCTTTATAGAATTATTGAAATAAGTGTTGCAATATTAGTGACTTGAAGCAATGAAAGAGCAATGTTTGTGAAAGAGACTCATTTAAGTAGGTCATGTCTAGAGGACATAGGTCACAGACAGACACAAACAAAGTAGATACATGGAAAAATAGGATGGCACAAGAAATTATGTGTAAAGTAATAACCAATGAGTGCAACAATGTAAAATGCTTACAGGATATAAAGTAACTTTAATATCAAAAGTGATTTTGGTCTGTTTTCACAGTTTAATGAAACAACTGTATGCTTGTGTTCAAACAATATGATTCAGTGTGTGACAGCTGGGATTGAAAATACAAAAAATACTATAGTGCCATTATATTAATTTACAATACAGTTTAATTTAAAATATTATTTACAGTCCTGGTTTCCCCATTTTAGAGAATATTTCTGTTGCAAGATTGGGGAAAAAGTAGCCAGTGACCTAAAGACAACACACATTAGGAGCCTTTATCATTAACAAAAGCAAAAAAGTTAAAGTGGTCCTTTGAGATAGTAAGACTTACCAGTTTCTTCTTTTCTTTGATAACAGGGGACTATTCAATAGAACTAAAATTAGAAGACTTTATTTTTTAACACAGTATGTGAATAAACTGTGGAATTACTTCTGCTGTGGCTTTGTAAAAGAAAATTGAACAGTGAGACAAATACATTTATTTAATACGCAATCACAGTATTAATGCTAGCAATAGAACTAAAATAAATGTGAAGGTCATATTAAACTTCTCTCCTTAGACTGTAAATGTCTGAAGCTGCACAGTAGTTTAACTAGTCTGGAGTATCAGTTTCTGGCCTCCATAAAAAACAGGATGTGATGAGATAGTTACTCAGTTCGATGGTTCCCATAATTAAGCAGAGGATATTGCTTATGAATTTTTTTTAATCTTTGCATTTGGGGTTTGGGAAAAAATACCTAATGCAGACATTTCAGAAGTAGATGAAAGTGATGCAAATCAGCAGGTGTCTTTGATATCTCACCTCTGTCAGTCTCATTTCTTTTATACCTACTTCATGGTTCTGCGTGCCTTCATCTCCTTCTGTAATCAGTTAGTGAGTGCAGACGTCACTCTTCCCCTTCAGTCTGGTGATTCTGAGACTAGAATCAATGCAAAAATAAAACAGTGCTACTGGTACAAGAATTGTGTCAGCGGGAGTTTTCCATCGTAAAACTGGAGCCTGCCTGCCTTCCTTCCTCCCTGTCAGGGACATGTATGCAGCCATCCTTCAAGCACAAATATCCACTAGAAGAGCAGCAAATTTTCCTAATTGCACGTACAGTCTGCATGGAGGACTGCTGCTGCGGTAGCCTTTTAAGCTTCTTTTATCTTCTGACCTGAGTAGATTGATAATGGTGGTGATTTTAATAGTGGAAGCGCTACTCCCTCCTGTCATGGGTGCAAGCTGTAGATGGATGACCTCATAACAACAGCACGTGGAATATCTTTTCTTAAAAAGTGTGGCAGTATGGAAAACTGTCATTGCAGAATGAGGTAGATGCACCACCAGTGTTTGGGTGGGCTGTGTTCTAGGGGAGGAAGAAAGCTTGCTGATTTAAAGAAAAGCCTATTTGGAATCATTATCGGTGACCACCTACTCTGTAAGAGTTCTATACCTTTATTGTAAGCAAATCAAAGTTGAAGTATATGATGAGCTGAGATTACTGGCTAGTATGGTAATTTGCTCCAGTCTCCTCTACTGTGCAGAAGGGCTGTCTTCTAGTTAGCAACAGGAATACTGACCCTGATATGATGAGAAATTACAATGCAGACCATGAGTGTGATTTATAAAAAAATTTTTTATGTGAAAAAATATTACCTCAAAAAAGAACGGTAAATGCATATTGGATTAGTGTTATGGAAGACTACATGTAGATGTTTTAACTTTCTTCTAAATGATATGGAATGCCATCTTTCTGTCTGTAGCTTTTGTTCCTGTACTACTTACTAGAATGTACTACAGAAGAATGCTTTTCCTTTACTGTAGAAGCACTTAATGATTCCTAAATGTAGCAAAGTATTTTGCCTAACTATGTAATTGAGTAATCCTAATGACTTATGGTTAAATATGTGAACTGAGTACCTTAAATTAAGACCTTTTCACTCTTCAGACTTATTTCCAACAGTCTAGAAGGTTTGAAATATCCATTCAATCCATTGAAGTCAATTGTAGAAATCTGATTGTTAAAGTGAAATACAAACATTGCTCCTTTTAAATGCAAAAGTCTCAGAAATAAGGATGATAAAAATATATGTCTTGTTCATACTAAACTGATGGAGCATTTTCAATTTTTTATACTTTCTTGTAGAGAAAAAATGGGCTCAAATCTTATGATTGAAACTGCAAGAAAGTCCAAATGTCCAAAGGTAAGTACTGTTTTTTAAGGTAAATACTAATTGTATATTTCACAAGTACTTCTAAGAGTTCTGAGTAAATTCTATACACAGAAGAATATTGGATAGACAGAATGAATGTTGAAGGGCTCTTTAGGTTTCCATATGTGATAACCCGTGCTATTGTTTCTTTAGGTTTCCATATGTGATAACCCGTGCTTTTAAAGGATAAAAATTAATTAGATTCTTAACTTTTGGCAGCAGTTTCTCATATTTTTATACTTCTTGTTGGAATATATTGCAGAGATGTTGAAAAAAAACCCTGTAAGCATAGAAATACTGGGTCAACATTTTGGGGTTGTGCAATGCTTGGTTTTTTCATGTAAGAATTCCAGTGTCTGGAGATCCTGTCATGTCAGCTGTGATCTGTGTTACTGTGTTGTAAGAGGACAGGGGTTTTTCTCACTTTGTTTGGAGTACCTGTTTTTCTCCAGTCATGTTTTTGGGCCCCAGGACCTCTTCTCTTCCTGTATGATAGAAAAGGCAGCAAGTCATAGGAGGGGTGTTAGATACAGCAGCAGCACAAGAGTGAAAGATGAGAAAGCATGGGTATTTTATTTTTGGTGAAGGATAGGGTGTGAAGAAAGAAGAGAAATATAATAGGATATATTTCAGAACAATCTGTAATTAACAGGTGTTTTGGTGTCATAGCACTATATTCAAAGCTTTACTGTTAAATGGAAGATATTCACATTTTTCTAAACATAGAAACATGTGCCTTACTGACTGCGTTCCTAGTCCATGTCTAAAACAAGGACATGAAAAGGCTGGTGTGGTATGTTGCTTTCTGAGAGAGAAGCTATCCTATGTTGACTTGAAAGTTATCTTTGAACCGGGATCTTTGGCTTCCTTCCATGTTCTTCAGTAATAAAATGTGAATATAAATAGAGTTGAAACTAGCTGTTCCCAGTAATCACTTTATAGTGCTGTCAGTGGTGGCACTCTTTACAAGGCACAGCAAAATCAAAATAAAACATGCAGTTCTGTGCTCTGCTGCTGTTAAATTCATTGCAAGATGGGTTTTTCCAGAAGGTGCTGAAACTTAGACTTAGACTGCTGTACATGGGTATTGCCAAAAATGAAAGTATCCTTTTAATAAGTTTTCTATTAAATTTTCTGAAGTTATTTTTCTTACCGCTTCTGGTAGTGCTTAGAATTAAACCCTCCTTTTGAGAAAAACAGGAAACTTTTCCGCCATCAAATGATGGAGTTCGAATCAGGCAGTTTTGCTTTTGCATTGTAACATGGAAGTTACACTTTTGTTTCCTGTAAGGATGAATTTACAGTGAATAAAATTATTTAAATTAAGTAGCTGAAGAGTGAAAAAGCATATAGTGATATCACTATATGCTTATGATAGTGCCATTGAGTAACATTTCATGAAAACACCCTACTCTGTAAAACAGTAAACAAGATGGAATTGAACACCCACTTGGCTGCTAAAGAGGGTTGTTTCCGACAGTGTCAGCCAAGCTGGCTGCATCACCTCTAAAGGCCTTGCACATTCTAACACTCATCCATAACTACATATACTTTCTGCTTGTGGTTAGATCTGTAAGATACATTCTTAGTTGGGGCTTTTTCAATGGAAATACCATTTTGACTTTTCACTTAGATAAACATATGTGATTTCTGTTATTGACATTTCAGTATCCTTACCAAAAAACCTTGAAAGACTTATGCTTGACTCTTGTGCAGCAGAGATTCTTACTACAATTCTTTAACTCCAGTTGCAATATTAAGCAATTATTTTCCTGGAGAAAGAAATTGACTGACAGTTCTGACATTCATATTTAATGGCATTGTTGTATTGCTGGTTACAGACTTCTGAGAATTAAATACTATTCCAAAAGGAAAAGTATTTAAAAATCATATAGTTGACACAGCATTTTGTTTTAATATCATGCATATTCATAGAAACAGAATAGCCAGTGGAAACAATTAATTGCAGGTTAAAAATAGCATTTTCTTTAGGGATTTGGGTCTCTTGTTTGTGTTTTACTTTCACTTTTTAAAATTTAAACATTATAAAAATGTAAATAAATAATGAACTTAGTAAAATGCTAGAGGTGCATTGATGTATAAATTGAATTTCATATGGTGTGAAGCTTTCATTCTCATATTATGGTTATTATCATCATATATAACTAATTTTGTTCCTCCTCACTCACTAGGTAGCTGCAGTAAGTACCATTGTAAACAGAGGAACACCACTGAAAGCATTTGTGTTTAGAAACTACAACCACTTTCCTGGTGTGAAGTCCCATTATATTGGAGGCTGTCAGTATAAGCTGTGGCAAGCAATTAGAGCATCATCTGCTGCACCAGGTTACTTCCAGGAATATGTTTTGGGCAGTGATCTTCATCAGGTAGGTTGAAAACTTCTCCTTGAGTAGGTATTTTCCAATTTTACACCTGAGAAAAAACATGGTTTGAATCTCTGAATCAAAACTAAGCAAATAAGTTGGTAGCACAGAAGAAATTTAGAACAGATGGGGTAAGAAAGGATATTTTTAGCTTCTATAGCCCTTACAGAACTAGAAAGGCTTAAAAATCTTAGTCTTCTCAGTACAAACCTAAGCTCTTCTGCTGTTGCTTTCTTTTCTGACTGGAAGGAAACCTTATATGAGTTGTAAATTGCCTCTGACTTCCTGCTTGCAACTGGTATTTCACTGAGCATTATTTCACTAAATAGATGGTGTAACTTAAAAATCTAACAATACTGTAAAATGTAGAAAAACAGGTTATACACTCAGCATAATTTTTATTAGTGCACTATTTCAGTTTATGGTCTACTTTTTAATTCTTTCCATTGATAGCTTATTCAACTTTACCCTGGTTCTGGGCTAGTAAGAGGAGTAAGAGATGCCGCAGCAGTAAGATTAAACTTGGAGGACAACTGCAAAAGAAATTCCCTTGAGGATAAAGCAGTGTCTCCTATCAACAGTGCATGTTATTTAATTGTATTACAGCCTCTTAGCGACTCTGATATGTAAAGAACAAAGCAAGTTAATTTCTTTTTTTAACCATAGGGTTTTAGTCCTCCAGTGCCCCTGTATTATTCTGCAGTTCTCCTGGTTTTCAAAGAATACTTCTTGCAATGCATACTAATTTAGAACTATTAATATTTATTTTAATGAATACCCGATGCAGATCTTTGGCAGAAAAGACCACAAAGGGTTACTGAACCAGAGACCTTCAATAAAGAGAGCATAGGATTGAATCATTTAAGTTTAATGAAAGCATCTGTTACATTTGTCATATTAATTCATATGATGGCATTAGCCTCAAATGCTGGAAAAAAAGAAAAGTAGCATATCTTGAGTAATAAGATGTACCTGGATCACGTACAGGTGTCCATTGGAAGACTGTGTAATATCCTTAGGGTTCTCACGTGCTTGAGTAGTACTGAAATTTAAAGGCTAAGAGATAAATGAGTCTAAGATGAAATAGAGAAAAATTAATTTGAGTAAGAGGTGATAAAAAGAAGCATTGGTACAAACAAACAACTAAAATTTCATCTGGAAAAAGCATATTTCTATATTTTGATTCAACATGTATAAAGTGATGAAATAATTCAGCTATATAAAAGCTCTGTATAAATTAAGGGGTGAAAGGCTCCCATGGAGGGTAAGGTTCAAGAGATCTGAAATTTCTTTCATTTTATTGTTTCACTTTTTTGTTTAGTAAACTCTTCCCCCGCTCCTTCCCTTATCTGACTGGCCCCCACAACCTTCCCAGTTATGGTACATCTTGTTATCCTCAAAACATTTTAATCAACTGCTATCTGAAATAAGCAAACAAGTTTTGAGGGTTTTTTAAATCTAAAAGTGGAATAACACATCAGGTTCCAAGCCAAAGCACTGCTTGAAATCCTGAAATGTGTTCATGTTCCATATGGCCAAGGAAAACTGGGAAGGGAGCTGCTTTAGCCTTGGGAGCTGTTCCAAGCTACTTCTTAACTGATTGAATGGGTCAGTGTTAATCTATGTGAAGAAGTTTTCTTTCTCTTCTCACCTTTCCACCCCCTCTTTCCTTGAATTGAAAGTACTTGGAAATTGATCTGTGCTTTTACATGAAAGATAGCTGAATAAACAATATGATTTTATAACTTCTGCACAGTACTTTATACAATTGTTTGTCTTAACATAGTTTTTGAATTGCCAGACTTGTGTGAAATTCAGTAAGGCTGGTACTTACTTCATCTATGTTAGCTTTTAAGTCCAGTTTACCAGACTACAGAATGTATAATTAGTGTTAATGGAGATCAGATCCAGTATTTTCAGACACAAAGGGCTGGAATGAAGTCTACTTTATTTTTTCTTTGCTCCAGAGTCTTTGGACAAAGCCCTTCCATCTGATCTTATAAACCCTGTTTCTCAAGTTCAACATTCTTCTCTATTTGATATATTATAATTACTGGAAAGCAAGGTCTTAGGATGCAATTCACCTTTGTCAGCCATAAAGAACTAAATATGGTCTCAGTACTAAAACAGTTTATTGTAGTAGAACTAGAAGCTAAATTTTCAGATTCAAATTTTTTCATATTAGCTGAAAAATATCTCTTCTCCCCAGCCAGGAATGTTTAAACACTTGAATTCCTATAGTAAACACCTTTCATGTCTGACATGCTCTTCTTTCCCCAGATTACACTTTTCTTACCCCTTTTCTTACCACATCTCTATTTCCGTAATAATTTGGTTTGTGTGGGGGTACTTGGATGTCCAGGTACTAAGTTACTACATGGCAAATGCTCCATAACTGTTTTCATGCAGCTTTCTAGCAGAGATTATAAATCCACTGCACACTCTGAAGCAACCTTGAATCCCCTTGTTTTAAACCTGGGGTAAGAGCTTCTGTGCACGTAGCTGATTGTTACCCTTATTTTCCTGGAAGTTAATGGTGCCTCATTGGAAAATGCTAGTTATTCAAAAGTTTAATCTCTGCTGAAATATCCAACATTAATTGAAAGAAATACATATGCATAAATACATTTTAAAATAGAATCCTAAATGCAGTCATTCTTCCTTAAAATAGCTTTCTTATTAAAATATGCTAATACTGGTAACTCTTTGTTCTTATAGTTCATATCATAAATATGGGAATAGTAGGTTCTTGTTAAGCATCTTTATTCTGAAAATGCACTGCAAGTGTAATTTTAAGTTCCTTGGTCAGTAGTACATTTGTAGTGTATATGGAAGATCTTGCTCTTTTCTGTATGTACACTGTCTAACAAATTGAACTGCTTTTGAACTACATGAATAAATGAAGCATAACATTGTTAGATATTCTTGATAGTATGTGATTTTTGAAAAGTGCATCAGCACAGTGTGCATTAAGTGTAAATAATAATTCATGCCGAAGGCTTCAAAATTTTAATATAGTGTCAGAAAGATGGTATTTTAAGAATTTTTTCATTGATTGGGAACTTCCATTAATCAACATAATCTGTTCTCTGAACATAAACTGTGCTAGTTTCTTACTAATTTATCTATAACCTGCCTCTGAAGTGTTGATATTTCTAAACAATTCCAAGAACAGAGGTATCAAAAATGTATGTGAAAATTCAGACTACTAAGTACAATATTTGTATCCTAGCTTTGAAGTTTGGGACTCTTTAAGAATTACAGAGAGCAGGTTGTGTATTTGTTTATCAGTTGGTTGTACGTTTAAATCTGAATGAGAAACACTCTGGCAGTTCATCTGACTGAAGACTCTTCAAATGTGTGAAAATATTTATTTTGATAATGGAAATTCAGTGTACTATTTTAGGGTCATCCTGCATATTTATGTCTTACGTTATCTAGCTTTTGTTGGAATCAGTCTCCTTTCATAAACTGTATGAAGTAGCTGAATGAGAGTTACATGTAGGGTTGAGATAAATTCTTAAAGTTTTTATGTATGACTAGATTCTTATGGTGGAGTCATGGCTGAACTGAACTGTTGGCTTCGAGTTGCTTTTCTGTAATTGTAGAGTTATATGTGTATTTGTGTACATACATGTGTGCTCTTTCAGTGGAAACATTTCAATTTGATTTCCTATACTGGGCACTCTCAATGTAAAGTGTCTTCATTTTTTAATGAGGTAATAAATTAGTTTTTACAATTTTTAGAAAGAGGTTTCTAGGTGTCTGAACATTACTTGTGCTGCAGGTGAGCTGATGACTTGGTTTGTTAAATTTCTGCAAAAAGCCATCAGTTGTTGCAAACAGCAATATTTACATTCAGGTCAATCATGCCGTGCTATCTGGTTCCGCTGTCAAGTAGGAAAAAACAGAGCAGCTGTTGGTAGATGAGGGGAGTAGGATTAATACTCTTTGTGGTTCAAAAGAGGAACACATTAACATTCAAAGGGATTTAATCCCTGTAACATGCTTCTCCAGGGAGTCTGCAAGTCAAGAGAGACCAAGTCATGATGTTACATTATAGAAGCTGTATTGCCACATGTCATTACCTTTATTTTAAAATGTATTTTTTTAAGCACCGAAGGCTCTTAACCTCTCCCCAGTCCTGCTACAGCCAGTGACATTTTTTTCCCTCTACTGCCGACAGTGGGGTGTTTCTGATATCTATTTTTTTCCTTTTTTTTTTTTGCTGTACTGTGAGAAGCATTTGAGGTACTCAATAATGTCACTTCAGTAGACAGTAAAGTATGCTGAGGAAATTATTAATTAATTAAAAGAGCAATTTAAAATGTAAGAAAATCATTATGCACACTTCATTTAATAGCTTTTACACTAAAAACTAAATTCGTCCCACAGGATTAATTCAAAGGGCAGCAGAGGTTGTGTATGTGATGGTGGTAAATTCAACAAAGCCACAGATTTTTCTCAAATAAAATATACCAAATTTAATACAAAGTACTTGATCACCTCTTTCTTGACAGCTTCCCATGATTCCATTGCTGTATTACAGTTCCCTTTATTATAGTGCTGATGTTAATCTATAAGATTGTTCAAATAATTGTGTTTTCTTTGAGCAAGATCAGATAATAAAGCAGTTAAATTGGCACCTAGTCTGTTAGTGGAGTTTTAATAATGCAGGTGTAACAGGATGTGTGATGAGAATACAATCTAAAAATATAAAAATATATGTAGTAAAATAGATAATAAAACTAAAATTTCAAGTTACACCTTCATTGGAAAAAGATAATTCATGGTTTCCACATATTTTTCAAACTTTCCCTTTCCTTTTAAGAGGTAATAAAGCTGTAAAGCCAATTCATCTCTGTAGCTTGTTACAGGAGAGGCCTTCAAAAGTGATTCACTTAGTGCATCCTACCCTAATTGGTTTTACATGGTAGCTTTTAAAATTAGATTCAAGGGTGCTTCCCAGGCTCTAAGAAGACATAGAATATAGGTCACATTGAAGTTCTTTTCATTCTTAGGATATGCCACGGTGATCAGTATGCACCAGAGCTTATGCAGACTGCTGTTTAATAGGTGTATCTTGTTCTCACAATGATAGAAACAACTCTTTCTTTGTTTCTCTACTTGTTGCCATACACATTTGCCTACAGCCCTCAAGGCAGTGTTGCTTGCTGTTTAAGGAAAAGGGAATTTACTGGAACATGTAAGCTGTATGGATATCTGCATTTCTCTCTTATGGATTCTATAGGTTTGGATAACAGCTCTGAAGGTGGATGCACACTGTGCAGTTTACCGGCCTTTGTGAAATTGCTGTAGTTACTGTACCATTGGTATTTCGCAAAGCAGACTGCTTGAAAGATTCCCTGCAGGGGCTTGCTAAGTGACATGTTATTGGCAGATTTGTTTAGTATAATGAAATTGACTGTCTGTTGTTTAGGCATTTAACTTGGAAGCATTCAAATTTTTATCTCAATTGTTTCAGAGTGACGTTTTCCTAATGCAATCTTCAGATTGCTTATTTAAAAGAAGAAAGAAGACCTTGCTCTCAAATAAGCTGTATTCATTTAACTATTTTTTGCAAGACTTCTGAGTCCATGTTGCTTCAGTGGCACTGTTGGCCAGCTAGTATTTCCTATAAAATAAATCTTGTAAAATCAGAGGAGGTTGCATAGAGTGGAAAATTATGAACTGAGTCTATTCAGTAAACTCTGTACAGACAATCTAGGTTTTACATTCATGTTCTGATGTTGCAGCCATTGTTTCTTAGATGAAAATAGCTTATAGCTTTTATTTTCCTAGGTGGCATATTTGTCCAACACTGACCTAAATGGGGCCATATTTCCAAAGAAAATAACGTTGTGATATTCATTGCAAATAAAAGCCCAAGGGTGCAGTGAGACTATTGATATAGTTTTACCTATTGCCTCAAAGAAAGCTTGATTTTAAAATATGGTGGTCTGGTGCTTAATGTGAAAAATCATTTCATGTTTTGTCAACTACCATCAAGCCTTGAATTTGCCTTCTGTTGTAGTTTAGGATGCTGCCCTATTTTCATGTACTGAGCTTCTCTTCTAATACAGATTAATCTGTGGTGTTCATTTTGCCAATCTCTTCAAAGTTTCTTTGCATTTCAGTGTTTCTTTTACTTGGGGTATATTTGTGCTGTTATTTTTAGTAGCAGATATATACATATATTTTGAATATTGGTTACAGAATTTAATTATTTCAGCTGACATTTCCATAGGAAAAAAAAATATAATCAGGGAATACAGAAAAAACAATTTCTCTCAGGTCAAATTTAGTCCTCTGTCATGGTCACCACAACAGCATCATAGGCTGTAATAGATGATGATGTAAAGCTGTGTTTGCTGTTTCTACTCTTGCAGAAGGTTATTTCAATAAAGTATTTCTTAATTTTTCTCATGGCCAGAAAATTTCACATTTTCACTCTTAAGTCTGTTCCTAACTAATGGATACAAATTCTTCTAGTGCAAATACTGTTCTCTAATTTAATTAACTTTTCTTCTTGTAGTATTTACCCTTCTGATGCTTATATAAAAACATATCTTATTTTTATTTTTTTAGTCTTAGGTATGCCAGTCTGTCTCAGTTTTGCAAAACAGACTCTGTTCTCTTTGTCATCCTAATGGTCTTCCACTGCACCTGCTGCATTTTGAGTAATCTTTCTTGAAACTGGACTATTCAGTATGTTTTTTGGCATTGTGCAACACATCGTGCAATGTTGCAATTCTGCATATACTAGAATAAAAATTAGCACTTTTAAATCAGAAACAAAATTCAGAGGAGTTAACTTGGTCAGGCTGTAACACAGTATTCCATGTGTTACCATAACAATATGATGTGTTTCCTTTTCCAGTGGAAGATACAGCTTAGAGTTACACTTGCCTTTCCAGCTGAAACTTTATATGTTGGTGGTTTTAATCATTATGTGATAGTTCTCTACTCAGAGATTTCTCATGATGGTTCTGATATCAACTATATTTTGTCATCTGGCCATGTACGTCTTAATTTAGGGGACTTGTGAAAGTGCAGAATTTTTCTTTCAGTTCTTTCTCCCCATCCACCTGCCTCCGCTGCGGATACAGATACTTGGTAGTTCATGTCCAAATCCTGAACCCTTCACAGCAGTTATCTTCAATAATGGATTCGCTTTATCTCTTACATTTTGTCCATTTAAGATCAAATTCTTTAGCTGCAAACATAGTTTGTTTCAGTTGCACTGAAATTAAATCTAATGCTTGAGCCAAAATGTAAGGAAGAAAATTCTTAAGAAATATAGGTAGCTTGCCCAGTTCTATAAATAAAGGAGTTTAGTTGGAAATCCAATTTTAGTTTGCAATTGCAATATGAAAGATAAAAACAAATTAGTGGAGTCTGTAATACATTTAGTTCTGAAAGTTGTCTGTAGAGGTAGCTTACAGCATTGATTGTTACATGGTTTTGAACAGATGAATGACCAACATGTTTTAAGTAGCATTTATAAAGGATATATCAATAATGAGCCACCTACATTCCCTATAGGTCACTACTAGTCTTTCTGTATTTTTCTCAATGCATTTTGATGTTCCTGACATTTTACTGTTGTTTAATAAGCAAGCAGCTAAAAATGTAGACCAATTAATTAGGAAAACTAATATCAATGAGTAATAGCAATAACATTGATCAAGTTACTGATGTAAAAATGTATTGAGTCTAAATGTTTCCATTGTTATCTTGTGAAATAAAATTTAATTTTTTAAGGTTTGAAAATTTAACATGGTCACATTTCATGAAGACTAGGATATCTCCATATCTAGGATTCCTTGCACACTTGTAGTGGCTTAATATTAATGTAATGGTTTTCTGCAGCTCCTAAAGCTTTCTCCTTAGTCCAATATATTCTGCCATAGCAAATAGGGTATTTATGTGCTTCCTAAGTTGAATTTTGTTAGCAAGGACAAAACTTTTAGACTTGAGTATCCTGGCATCATCTGAATACAGAAGGATTTTATTCAGACCCATGGGTTGGGGTTTTTTTTGGTTGGTTGGTTTGGTTTTAGGATTTTTAACTGTACTATTGAACCTTGCCCGTGCTTCACAGGTATTGTAAAAGAACCTGAGTCTCTCTGAGGTCAGTGTAGGTTCAGCCATCGGGGCTCATTTTTCCCTTAGGTTACACAGTGTGACCTTTACTTGTCATATTACAGGCAATTCATCATTTGGCAAACACAGTTAAAATACATACTGTTTTTGTGATGTGTGCTGTTGTTAGCAGCAGAATTAATGTAGTTAGGTCTGTCATGCACAACTTACACTTTTAATGAAATAATCTGACAATATGTTTTATTGCCAAGCAATTATTTCTTTTATGACATCTACTGATATTTAGCAAACTTCCTCAGCATCCTATAGGCATACATTTTCTGTATCTGACATAAACCCATAAATTCAGTGATGTCTTCAGAGCAGCTAGTCACTTTCTGTGAATTAATGACTCACTAGTATGGGCTAATAATTCAAGATAATCACTGAGGCGTCTACCTCAGACAGGCATTCATTCTAATGAATGTAGAATATATTATTTAATGTTTTGTATGTAAGAGCAATAGTATTGACAGTTCTCTGAAGCATTGAACATGACATTTGGGTGTATGCCAATTGTATTATGGTGTTGCTTGGGAGAAAAATTATAAATACTGTATGAAAAAACAGTTGAACTGAAATGGAAGCTTTACAGTAAACTTTAAAACGTTATTAGATTTATTTTTTTTTTACTTTGTCATGTGATCTCAGTATAAAGTCTCTCTGCAACTGGTGTGGCAGAAGTACAAATATAATTAATGCAACTTCAGATTTTCTTTAATTGTGAAAGAATGCACTAATAGAAATTTAATATTGGTGTCATTCAATAATATAAGTACAAATGCATTTAATTTTCATATGAAAATTAATGTACATTATTAACGTACAAATGTTTTCTCTAAATTTTTCCCAATGCCAGTTCAAGGGAAATCCCTTTTTCACTGCACTCTTCAGAACTATGACAAGTAACTTAAGTGTTTATTTTTCAAGTGTCTAAAGAGAAATAATAATTTTGAGACAGCATTTCAAAATAATGAATACAAGATATTTATTTCAGGAATCTAAAGGAGTGCTCTGCTTCTCCCTAAATAAAGAATAAGTTCTTTCTGTAATTGTTAGAAATTTGGTGTATAGGAGGATTGCATTTATATCTGTCACCAATTAGGGCCTCTGTTGGGAATCAGCATATTGCAGAATATATTATAATTGTATGTAGATGACCCAGTAGTCTCCTTCTTAGCATGAAGCAAGGGTGAATCTTCCCAAATAAATTGGATTAAATATTTGTATAAGGAGACAACTGTAGGTCATTGTACGCTTTATAAAAAATTACTGAAGTTATTTAAAAAAAAATCTCACTTAAAAAGCAAAGTGGAACACACCATTAGAACAAATTGTTCTTGGTCACTATACATTTTTGAGATTTGTTAGAAATATTGGCATCACCATCCATTGCTTGTCAGCAAGGTAAAGAGAAAACAATTTTGCTTCTGTCCTGTTTCATGTTTATAAAATTTTATATATTTTGACAAATAGTTTGTTTATGAAAATAAAGATTTCCTGTCTTACTGGGAGCTCCTCTTCATCAGTTTCATCCTCAGTAGTACTGACCAGTCTGACTGATTACTCCCAAGAGGAGAGCTATAATTCATGTATATTTCAAACATACGTGTATATATGTAACAGAATAACATAATCATGTAATCTTTGTATTGAAAAGGGAGTATTTGTGCTGAATGCTATATATGCTATGTTTATTGTATAGTCAAATCTGAATATATAGATTTCTTTTTCACAAAGCATATGTCAAAAACTATAACTTTTTTAGCCCCGTGATGCTTGACTGAGGAAGCCTTAAAGCTTAGAGTACATGTACTGACATTTTCATAATCACACTGGGTGCCCAGAGCAGTGAGAGGACTAGGCTGGGATGTGTATCTTGAAGTTAGCTGAATTGATAGACCTTACTACTTTAGGCAGGGAAAGAATTCTCCTCTTTCTCATTCCTGCCCTCTGAGGACATTTGCTGCTACATACATAAATGTATTGAGATGATTTTATAAAATGATTTGACAAGGCATACCCATTTACTTACTGAAAGTAGAGTAAATGTTTTTAAAATAGTTACTTTAATTTTTCTAAGAAATAACCCCTTATTACTATGCAGCAACTCCTCAAACTCCTTATTTGCAGCAACTAGACTTATCTTAAGCTTATCTTAAGCATGTTTATTATATTTATGTTGACTTCAAGCACAGAATTTAAAAATACTTCTCAGAAGTCCATTCAGAATCTTAGCCTGTCTTGTCCTGTGATAGCTTTGTACTAATTCTGTCTCTGCTTTTTCACAAAGACGATAAAAGTAAACAACAGAGCAAGTCTGTAAGAGTGAACTAAAATGCAAAGCATGTCTGCATAGGCAGTGATGTGAAGTGGTTACTATGGAGCCAACAAACTCAGCTTCCAAATATCAGACTTGGCTTTCATACATTATATATCCTTCATTCAGTGGTAGATTATTTTCTTCACAAAGTTGAGTATCATTTAAATGAAACTGTGCAGCGCACAAGGTGTTATACAGAACAATCACAAGGCTCAGCTTGAGTCTGACAGAATTAGGAAATGCAATGAGAGCCTATGAATGTAGTGAATTTTCTTGTGAGAAACAATTGCTCTCTCGTGGTAAAGTATGGTATGATTTTTGAATCTTAGTATCTTAATTTTAAATAATTATTTTCATAGTATTGACTTAAGTATGTCACTGGTGATTTTATGCCCATTCACCATAATTATTTAAATAGGAGATGATTTTCAGAAAGTCCTGTGCTACCAGCCTTCTGAGTGCTCTGGAACACTTTCTTTGAGACTTTGCAGTCCATTTTCCTCCTGATTGTAGAATTTGCACCCATCTATTTCACAAAGTTTAACCAGGCCTTTCTGTACCTCTAGAACCATGCAAGCAAGGAATCTCCATCAGAGTTTTTATTGGAGCATTTGTTTACAAAAGGTGCATTTTCCTGCTTTAAATAATTTAAGATCTGTACGTCAAGTCACAGGGGGGCTTTGACTGACCATTTTGCAACTACCAAAACAATGATAGAAAATACCAGCTACAGCTTTAGACTCCTTGTTACCTACCAGCAAGCCCCAAAACTATGGTTGCTGTTGCATTAAGGAATTTTTGTGAAAAAAATCTGTGGGAAAGAAATTAATTGGCTTCATCTGGGAATAAGATATTAAATAAAACAGAACAAATGAATGTTGTTCAATGAATGTTTACCACCTGGAAAACCTTTGATGAGACTGAAAACAATGTTCTAGTCCCTGAGTTCACTGCTATCACTAGCAAATTTGGGGTTGTATTATTAAGTTCCATTTTAATATTAACTTATCTGATTACTTCCACTAATTTTTGTTTAGAAATTTTTTAAAAAGCCTTTTTTCTACTGCTTCACTGCATGATGACATTGGAAGAGTTATGCCCCCTTTTCTTGTATCTCCTTGCATTAGCATTCCTACTCCAGCACTTTCTGTTTGGTGTACTGCCAGCAAATTGACTCAAGTGTAGAATGGTTTTGCAAAGTTCAGCAGATGAAGCAGTGTCTGGCACCTGCCACTGCACTGAGCATAGCTGCAGAGAAGGGAAGGGGTGACTCATGTGTGTTTGGGGAAGTGAGAAAGAGAGTTTGCTGTAGGATTGAGATCTAGCTAAATCTAGCGAGGGAAATGTAGGGAAAGCCAGATAATCCAGGAATGGGAGAACAGAAAGAAAAAGGGATCTGCCCTAGCTCTTTGCCTAACACGGAGTCCTGAGTCAAAACTTGGGCCAATTCCACCTGTTGTGGGTATAGGTCAACAGTTCAGTTATTTGACGGGTTCCTGTAAGTTACCCCTTCTATTAAAGATTGCAAGGTGTGAATCATAGACCTATTTATATTGGAAAAAAACCTACAAAATCCAGCCATTAACCTTCTACTGCCCAGTCCAGCACTAAACCATGTCCCTAAGCACCACATCTGAATGTCTTCTAAATACCTCCAGGGATAGTGACTCCACCACTTCCCTCTTCATTGTGTTCTGTTTTTTGATTAAGACATTTTTCTTAAATATCCACCCGAAATGTACAGGCACTCCTGACACTACAAATTTTACATTTTCCGCAAGACTGAGACTGGACTGACAAAATTCAGTTTCTAATAATGGATTTGGAAAAGTAATTTCATTTTACAGCGAAAATTACATGCATCATTCATGCAGTATTTCTTTATATAGAGTAGAACCTTAGGAAAACGAGGACGAGAGGGCCTCAGGGGGTTATCTAGTCCAACCTTCTGTTCAAAACAGGCTAAACCTCAAAGTTGGGTTGCTCAAGACTTTGCCCAGCTTAGTTTTGAAAATATCCAAGGATGGAGATTCCACAGTTTCTCCAGCTCTTATTCTGTATTTTTTGAAAGAATCTGAGTTTTCTACTTTACTTTTTACTTTTACTTTTTTTGAAAGAATCTGAATTTCTACTTTAGACAGTGAAACACTGTGATTAGCTTGCTCCTTGGCTTTCTCTTTTAACGGGGTAAGCAAACATAGTTCCCTGCATCTCTTCTCATATATTGTGTTTCAGGCCCCAGCCATCTTAGTGGTTCTTTACTGTATGTGTTCCACTTCTTCAGTGCTTTGTAACTGGGTGTCCAGAGTATCTATCCCCAGTCTGGCTTTGTGCATACTGAGTAGAAGGGGATAGTCACTTCAGTTGATCTATTGGTTTTGCTTTTAGATCCATTGTATGTTGATAATATAGTAATTAATTGACTATTCTGTTCATGTGGCCTCTCTTTTTTCTGTATGCACACAGCCAGTACCATTCCAGAGGGACATAGCTAACAATACACAGGAAAGGAAGACATTCCATCTGTCAAAAAGGATATAATAATAGGAACCAAAAAGGTTTAGGGCTGCACATAAAGTTAGCATTGCTTTGTAGAATTTGAATTGTAGCTTGAAACTTACACTTTAAGTTAAAACTTGACACAGTAGAAGTTAAAATATCTCTTTATATCAACGAGATTTTTGCAGCATCATATGTGGTATAAGGATCATTATTTTCTTTGCATTATTTTGTATTGAGATAGACAGGGATTGATGTTGCATCTCTGCAGCCATAGATCAGACAAATTTGCCTTGTTTACTTCCAGTTGTTTAATTGCATGGAATTTTAGAGTGGCAAGAAAGCTCATGAAAACTGCCATGGATGAGTAAGCTGTTGTTAGTTACCAAGACATTCCATACTACTGGCAATCAATCAGTATTTATGTTTATTGCATGTTGGTTAATGTATTTTCATAAATATATTTTAAAAACTGCATGCTTACAATAAAATATTTAAATTAGTAAGTTATAAGTACTTTAGATGAGTTTATAGATATTATATATATATATATAAAAATATCTATTTTATAGCTATAAAATAAGTTCAACAGAATCAGAAAAAAAATTAAGACAGATTTAGTAGCCCTTCAGAACAAGGATCAGCGGAGTTTCTTGTGATCTCAGTATCTTATGTACAAAATTGTACATAAAAAATCAGTGATCAGTAGTATCTTACATACAAAATTGTGGAGTCAATCACTTGGGAATTCTGTTCCTGTGTCTCAAAGGCAAGCATGGAGAAGGATGTGTCATAATTTCTTTAAATTAATTTTAAAATATATAGATCTGGCTTTCATATTTCTGTATTGCTAGGTCAGTAGACTTACTGGGATGGGCTTTTTTCCAGTTTTATGAAGTTAGAGGAATTCTTTAGAATCTGAAGGGTTAGTTTCTAGTCTTTAATTTTCAGAATGTTGTTTACATTTTCTTAGAATGCACATAAAAGTGAAATTGTAACTAATTTTAAAAATGGTGAAAGTACTTTTTCACAAGAATTTTAGCTTTTGACTAATTATTAGCTGTATGGTTGCTGGAGCTGCAGATTTCAACAAATTACTGCAGTATTTCCTTCACTGAGTCCTTAATAGTACAGTTTAACTAACAGCACTATTTACTCCTTTAGTAGTTGATCATTATCAGCAAAAGCAGTATGATGAACATTGCTTTTTTTACAGAGTAATCTTATTTGAAATATTGATTAGGATGTGGTTATTATCACCCATAATCTCTTGGAGGAGAAGAAAAAAAAGTCAGTTGCCTTTCTTAGTCCTGCTTCTAACTTTTAAAAACTGACATGTGTCTATTATCTGTGTAAATGCTAGAAGCTGTGTCTAAATTGAAAATCATTAGGAATTTATTGTCATTACAATAAACCTAAATTGGAGAATGTTTAAATATGGAAATCATTGCACAAAGCTGTTAGTTATCATCACAAACACATTTGGTCTGTGTAGGTATTTTATGTTCCTTTGATCTTGTGTTTGTCAGCATTACAAAAATATTGTGGTATTCTAGTATTATATACCCTCAAACTTCTGATAACACCAATTTTCCTATGGCGTAGTAGTCATGTTTAATTATATTGATAATATCAGTGGAAATATTTTGTAAGCATGTGTTTAATCTGGGATTTAAGAAAATAATTAAGCACCGTTATGATAATTATTAAAATTTTAGCTAAAGATTAATAGGGAATTATATAGAGGACAAAAACATCCTTATATTTAGTTTTCTAGATTAAATATGAGGAAAGAATAATGGGCACTGAAGAGACCATTCATGTTAGCAGTGTATTTAGCATTTTGAGCAAGGCGGATGGTATCCAGAAAGGGTTCAAAGAGCTTTTTGTAGGTTGAAATTAAAGGATAATTAAAAGAATGCAAGCTCAAAAAACTAAGCTCATTAATCCTGTTTTTACTTATCTAGCAAGCTGTAGTTACAAGGAATTTCTGTAAAATGTTTTTCATCTCTAAAACCTTTTTTATTCTAAGTTATTTCTGGGTAGAGTTGTTTTTTCTTATTGTTCTAGTAATGTGATGGTCAGATATGGGATATAGGGACTTTGGGGAACTTTAGAATATAGGGAGTGCTTGCATCATACCTATTCTAGTAAATACTCTCTTTTATATTTAACTAGTTTGTACAGATTCTGAATGGATATAGCTGTGTTCATCTCTGCTATTGATAGTGTTCTCAAGTTTAAGTTTTGCTTTTGAAACTGCTGGTTTTAAGGCATTCCCAATAAAAAAAATCTGTTTAATTCAAGTTCCAAATTAATCTTTCTTAGTTGGAGTGATGGTCATTTTACTTCCAGGAAGTGCTGAGTATACTTCTTGAGATTCAATGGGCCAAAATCTCATTGTCTGACTGCTTCTCAGGCTTACTGTCATTCACACTGATTCTTATTAGTCCTGCAGTATTTTATGCCAGCCTCATCAACTACACTTCTAACATGTTGCTAGCAAAAGATGTCTCTCCTCAGTTCTAGAGTAGCATTTGTTCCTAGCAGTATTGGGCTGAATTCTGATTTTCAGACAACTTAAAGGAGCCTCATACCCCCAGGACTGGTCTTCACAGGACCTTGAATCATCCTGATACCTGATGAAAGAACAATACAAAAGAGCTTAAGCCACCAAGGAGATCTTTCAAGTGCATTGATGACAGCAGCTGTCGTAGTTGATGGTGGAACCAACAAGGAAGGGTGCTTTGCTGGACCTGGTGATTATGAAGAATAAAGAACTGGTCAGGGATATGAAAGTTCAAGAAAGCCTTGGAGGTCTGGATCCTAAGGGGAGAAAGCAGGGAGATAAAAAAGGACTAGAGCACTGCATTTCAGGAAAGCAGACCTCATCCTCTTCAGAGCTCTGCTTGGAAGAATCTCATGGACTATGGCCTTGAAGAGAAGAGGGGTCTAGGAGAGCTGGCTGATAGTCAGTAATCACTCCCTCCAAATTCAGGAAAGGATCACCCCAATAAGCAGGAAATCAAGCAAAGATGGCAGGCAGGGGTAAGCAAGGATGTCCTAACTGAGCTCCAACATAAAAAGGAAGCCTACAAAAGGTGTAGGAGAGACAAGTGACCTAGAAGTATAGATGTCCTGACCAGTCTTGCTGAGGTGGCACTAGGAAAACAAAAGCTGGCCTGGAGAGGGATATAAAGGGAAAAAACAAAAGATCTTACAACTACACAAACAGCAAAAAGCTAGGGGAAATGTGGGCCTGCTACTGACTGGGGCAAGAGAGCTTGTGACAAACTATTTGGAAAAGTCCAAGATGCTTAATGCTGCCTTTGTCTCAGTCTATGCTAGTAAAAATGGCTTTCAGGAATCCCAGGCCCCTGCAGCTAGGGTGAAAGTCTGGTGCAAGGAGGATTTTATACTTGATGGGAGAAGAACCAGGTTAAGGAGCAGTTAAATGAACTGGTCATACATAAATTCATAATGTATGATGTGTTGCACCTGTGAGTGCTGATGGATCTGGCTGAGGCCATTGTGAGGTGACTTGATTATTGTGAAAGATGATGGGCTATTGGGAAAGCAGATACCATTCATGTCTTCAGGAGCAGCAAGAAGAAACCTCTGGGGAACTTCAGGCTCGTTGACTTCAGCCCAGTCCCTTGGGAGATGATAGAGGAAATCCTCCAGAAAAGGATTTATAAAGTCATGAAGGACAAAAAGGTGATCCTGAGTAGTCAGCATGGATTTAAAAAGTAGTTTACTCATGATTGACCAACCCTGGCAGCCTTCTGCAGTTGGTAGACAAATAGAAGGCATTGGATGTTGTTTAACTCAGCTTCGTACACTTACCTCCCATAATATCATAGACAAGTTGACAAAGTGTGAATTAGGTAAATAGTGAGTTAGATACAAAGTAGCTGAATGACCAGGCCCAAGTTGGGATCAGTGTCACCAAGTCAAGTCACAGTACTAGAGGTGTACCTAGGGGTCAGTACTCGGGCAAATTCTATTTAATGTCTTCACTAATGACCTGACTGATTGGACAGAGTATACCTGCAGGAATTCCACGGATGATACAAACATGGGAGGAAAGATTGGCACATGAATGGTTAGGCCGCCACTCAGAGGGACCTCAACAGACTGAAGAATTCTCATGAAGTTCAAAAAGGCGAAAGGCAGAGCCCTGCATATGCAGAGGAATAGCCTCATTACAATGAGTTGTAAAGTAGCTTAACAGAGAAGGACCTTGTGCTGGTGGACAATAAGCTCAACATGAGTGATGCCCACTTGCTAACAAAGCAATCCTAAAAAAGGGCTAACAGTATCCTGGGCTACATCAATAGTGCTGCCAGTGATCATGGGGGATGGTCCTTCCTCTCTGCATTGCTGAGGTCACATCTGGAGTGCTGTTTCCACTTTCCCAGTACAAGAGAGACATGAGCCTATTAGAGTTAGTCCAGTTCAGGGCCACAAAGATGATTAAGGGACCCTCCTGTGAGGAGAGACTGAGTTAGCTGAGATTATTCAGCCAAGAGAAGGGAAGGCTCAAGGAGCAAATTCTACCCATGTGTACCAATCAAGAATGGGAGGGTAGGATGAGGAAGCTGTGGTCTTCCCAGTAGTGTCCACTAGTAGGACAAGAGAAAATGGTGTAAATGAAAACATACGAAATTCCATCTTAACACAGGAAAAATATTTTACTCTGAGGGTGGTCAAACACTAGAATAGGTTGCCCACAGGAGTTTTGGAATCTCCATTTGTGGAGATACTCGAAACCCAATTGGACATGGCATTGGGCAGCATGCTGTAGCTGACCATGCTTGAGTAGGTGGGTTGGGCCAGATGAACTCAGTAAGTGCTTTCCAACCTAAATGACTTTCCAACTCTTAAATCAAGGCTGTAGCATCCTGTGTAATGAGTGTGCTTACAAAGTAAGCTTTGGCCAAGCTTAGCTCTTTTGATTCTTCTTTTTTAACTTGTTTTGGAATCTGCAGGTAGTGATTTGGGTTTTGTTACAGAAAATTTCCTTGTAATAACTAATCAGTAATAGGTATTTTGAGGGGAAAATTTTTGATTAAGAAATTGTCAATATGCATATCTGTCTTACTGAAAAGGTCTTCAAAAAATGAAATCATAAGTTCTCTAGACATTCCAGTGAATGCTGCTGCTTCAGCCTGCCACTTTTATATAATGCAGTAGAACCAAGCACAGCCCCCAGCAGCTGCTCTGACAGTGCTGAGGCCAAGCTAGGCAGCTGCTGCATCACACAAACAGATTCGATTCAATTTCACAAAAGTTGGAAATGAATGCTTAGTGGTTTTAATTGGTTTTGTATATTAGGGCTATGCTAGTTTAATTTATAGTTGCAGTTTCTTTTATGACCGTATGAGATGTATAGCACCAATATTTGTATTTCTTCTTAACTTACAGGATGGAGGTCTGCTCCTAAATAATCCTTCTGCGCTGGCAGTTCATGAGTGCAAGTGTCTCTGGCCGAATGTTCCATTGCAATGTCTGATTTCACTGGGCACTGGTCGGTACGAAAGTGAGGTGAAGACCAATGTCACACACACCAGTCTGAAAGCCAAACTGACGAATGTTATCAACAGTGCAACTGATACAGAAGGTTGGTGTCTTAAGATACACTTGTACTGTGACTGTCTTCAATTTTATTTATGTTTCTTAGAATTATAGTTCCAATTCAGAGAACAGTCTTCAACCTTTCACCTTTCCCCATCTCCTCTCTACCAGCCCCATGAAACTAATTGAAACAGGTCTCTTTATAGCTTACTATGCATAGTTTTAGTACCAGTATTATGTATTTTATGGAGGATAACTCTTTTTACTTGAGCTTTAGGATAAAAAGCATATTCAGGAATTTGTTTAAAAATCATATTTTCTTATATTTTATTTGTTTTTCCCATAACACAGAAATGCTTAGTAGATGTAGAACATCGATTCTAGAACAATATAGAACATCGATTTTCAACAGCTTCAGAAAAAGTATTTGATTTCTGGTATTTTTTATATATGCTTTTATACCTGTACTTTTCCAAAGACTGTACTGAATCTGCCAGTGCTAATGACTTCCATTGCTGTCAGGAAAAGCCAAACATCTGTTTCTAAAATAAATTTGGTTCCTAGATGGGAGTACACTGGAACTGTCACTAGCAGTTTACATCTGTTTTATTTTTATGAACAGGAAATAGTGATACACAGATAATTTCCCCCTCCCATTCCAAAGGAAACTGATAACTGCAAAAAGCCAGGGAACAAGAAATGCTCTTACAGTCTAGATCCCTTGCTCTATAGTCTCTGTCAGCTGACTGTCACTAGTAGGAAAAAGCTAGATTTTGGATTGCCTTTTGGTTTGTGCACAGTAGTGTAAAGGCAGTGGAAATTCTGGGAAGGAAATATGTGATCTCCACTTTTTATCAGAAAGTTTCATTGCAGCTGAAAAATGAGGCAAGAAATTCGAAGGGAAGAGGAAGAAAAGAAAGTTCATTGTGGAGACCAAGAGAAAAGAAATGGGAAGAGAGAAGAGTAGATTTGAGCAAATGGGAACTTAAATTATGAAGGAAAAAAGGGAGAGTATTAAATAGGGCAAGAAAAACTGGATGTGGTGAGACAAGAACAGACATAGCTGAGTTATCTGCAGGAGGAGAAGCCAAGCCAAGAGGATTTTAGATCTACAAGAATTTTTTGCTTTGATCTTGTCCATAATATTTTTTTCACTTCAGACATTTTATATTACAATAGATGTTTAAAAGAATGGAGGAACACGGTAAGAAAACAAAGAAGATAGAATGAATACTGAAGGAAGTGATAGAAATGGAATTTTAAGTGGGCCAACAAAAAGATCTAAAAGGAGAGAGAAACAGGTTATAAAATAGGAACATATTAATGCATTACATAGTTTTTTATTCTACTAGTTAACTGAAGTAATATAATTTAAGTTGAATGTTTAAAATTAAATGCGTGTTAAATTCAAGCCTCAAATCTGTAGTAATGTGTTTAAAAAAATAATAGTTTTAAACAAAATAAAGCTTCAGTCCTACAAATTTTTACTTTGACATTGCAGAAGAACATACCTCTTGTTTTCTGTTTTCATAATACCTACTTCTGTTAGTACCAAGTGTAATAAATCACAGGTATCCTGAAATGGGAAAATGCAAGTTACATTCCTGGTTTTCAGGATATGCTCTTACTTGTTAAGGAATGGAATGTAATTAAAAATCTAGATAGCTGCAAAGTCTACTTAATTGACACGCCAGTAAAGTTGTCTTGGAATAAAAGATGAAGCTTTTCCAGAGTAAACAGAGCTACAGGATCATTTACAAATCTTCTAATGAGAAAGGGGTTTCAATGAGGCAATGGCAGAAAAATGTTTACTCAGCAAAGCAGTTCATATTTACTCTTACTGTGTCTTACTGTGTCATTACTGTCTTACTGGCAGTTGTTGTTCAGAGCACTTGCAGGATGTTAGACTCTCTTGTGGGAATTTAACTGTTTTCTTCATTTGTTTTCAATACAGAAGTTCACACCATGCTGGATGCACTGTTACCTCCAGATACTTATTTCAGATTTAACCCTCTTATGAATGAAGACATACCCCTGGATGAAAGTCGTAAAGAGAAACTCAGTCAGCTGCAGACAGATGGAATTCGTTATTTAGAAAGAAATGAAGAAAAACTGAGAAAAGCTGCAAAAATATTAACACAAGAAAAATCAGCTTTGCAGAGGCTTCAGGACTGGCTAAAATTAAAGGCTGACATGTATGAAGGCTTGCCATTTCTTTCCAAATTGTGAATAAGTAATGCGTGAAAGATAAATGTAAATCTTCTTCCAGAAAATCCATTTGGTACTGTAAAGGAAGAATATTGATTCAGGGTAAATAACATCTTTGGAAAGCTATAAGAATTCTGGGGAAAGCCATTCAGGATGGCTGTTTTGTGCACACTTGTTACAAGGTTTTATGGTGTTAATTATTTCTGGAACTTAGTGAATCTTACTGTTGCTCTACTTTAATTTCTGAAAGTCGGTAAAACTGTAAATTATGGAAACAATTGTGCAATGCATTTTTGGATGTATGTATGATAATTACAATGGCAGAAAACCTTTATTTATCAACTACCAGGCTTATTCAAAGTTAACAAAAAAAACTAAATCCTCATTCACTTTAGTGTAGGCATAACCTGTTAGGCTGTTATGTAGGCAGTGAATTTAATAGAAATGTAATGTTCTTGCAAAAACTCGGCCTGTGTTAATTGCACTTTTACATCTGAAAAATAACATTTAATTTTTTTTTTTTATTTTAGTGGATTTTGTACGTAACAGTATTGAGTAAAATGTTTGGATGACTATAAATGGCCTATTAAATTATCAACATCACCTGGTATTTTTAGAACTTTCTGCTTATTGTTGTTATGGGAATAACTTCAGATCGATTAATTTTTTATTTGAAAGTAATCCCAAGCCCAAAACTTCATGTGAGCAGCTATTCCCAGTTACTATTAATATTAGCTATTCCAGTTAGCTATTCCAGATAAAGGAAATAAAATACTGAAATAGCTCATATGAATGAAAAAGTGTCTTAGAAAAGCTTCAGGTTTGGGTGCCAGTTCTAGTCAGAAAGAAAATTAGAAGTTGAAACATCAAATTACATAATTTATATGGGTTCTCCTGAAATTATGTCAGAGCTGTGAAGTTAATGTTTAGAACTTACTCCAGTCCTACTGCCCATTCCTTTGAGCATACTTCCTGCATATGCCATGAGGGACATGAGCTGTGACAACCCAATGTATCAAACAGCATTTTCAACAACAGGGAGGTATGTGGGAGTTCTTCAGAACAGTGCAGTGCTCTTTCAGGTGGACACGGCTGCTGCCACATGTTGGCAGGTACCTGTTAATAAGATTGTTTGCCACGTGCCTCGGTGAGTGTTTGCCTTGTAGTAGGCAGCTTACAGTGCATGAGAATATTGACTAGATAAAATATAAGTTCTATGCAGTAGCTAAAAGATTCAATTTCACCAAAATCAGTGCATTTGTCACTTTGCTGTCTGGAACTAATCACCTGCCATTGCATTATCTACTAAAAATAGCATTTATTATGATAGTCACCTTTTGTACTTGTTTTAAAACATTGAAAATATTAGGCTGCAGTTTGGAAAGGAACTATGAGGCAGACATCTGAGATCCTTGGAGGTGCTACATAGTATTCTCGACTGTGCAAGAAAACATTTGATTGGGATGTTTTGGCTTTTTTTAATTTGATATATTTTTATTTTTGACATGTATGATTTTACTCAGACATTCATCTTTTTCATCCTCAGTTCTCTCCCTTGTATTTGCCATGCAAGGCAGAGATTTATGATCATAATCCATCTTTCATTTATACAGCCTCCCTTTTGCATAACAATTACTAAGAACTGAGTAGAAGAATAATGAGATCAAATCTTTCCCATAGGTGTGAGATGATTTAAGCATATAAAAAAGAAATGCCAATATTATTCTGATAGTGGTACTTTGTACAGAGTTAAACTGTGTTGCCAACATCCTAAGTCAAAACAAACAGTATCAGGTAGTCTCATGTAACAACACACATTGCACACATCCTTTCTGGCAAAGAGCAAAGTCACAGCATCATCCATGAGATATCAAAGGCATTATTCTGAATTCATAAGTTTCCAGTCACAGTTTTTTGGGACAAATATTATCTAACGAAACACATGCCTATCACAAAGTGATAACATTTCCATTTAATTTTTTTTTTTATAAATAAAATCTCATGTTCTGAGTATTTTATTTCAAATAGGGTAAGATCTGGATTTGTGACAATACTGTTTTTGCCGGAAGCTGCTGTCTTACCTTCATTCACTACTTTTCCCCCTCTTCTTTATTGCTGTAACAATATTTTTCATAAGTGTGGCTTTTAAAAGTACACATGGAATTGAGTTTAACTATGGAGTAATTAATTCAGACTGTTCTGGGCCTCTGTGTACATAAATTCACAAGATGCTTGTATTGAATGCCTTCAAATTAACTCTGTTATCCTTTGTGTTGCAAGTGCTGCACTGTCAGTCACTAATGAGGAGTTTGTTCTCCTTGCTAAACCATATTAAAAGGTGGAGATGCAATAGGTATTTGACTTGAGCTATAATTAGATTTTGGTTGAAAAAATTAGCAATTTGCCAAAAATCCTAACTACTATGGATGTGTTCCTACAGCACTCTATATAAAGTAAAAGTATTTTCTGGAACTTTTAGGCATTGGCTGTGGAATACTGCATGATACTTTAACAGCAGAAAATGTAGTAAGAACTGTGGTGGAATGAGATCTTGCTAAATTAGGAAACAGAATTTTAAATAAAAGGGGTTTATTGGTAGGGAGCAGAGGAATTAGCACTGGGTCAAATACAAGCAGGTTTTAACTGATTGTTGTGATGGACTGAAGAACATAATTCCCTTCACAGATGAATCTAGCAGGGATCATGAATATTTTGAAAAATATGATTTCAGTGCAGCATGGATTTGAGAAGAGAATAGACTAGAATGAAAGAAGTGCCTCTGAAGAATAAAAATGTTAACAACGGAAAAAGGAATATTCTACTGCAGAACATCATGTTAAAAGAATCCTGCTTTGAAAAAATACCCCTGGGAATGCTGTGGGGCTATCCAGTTAACAAACTGAAATTGACTCAGCAGTCACAGCTACTAAAATAACTGTATCGCTGCACCAAAGAATTCCTGGCCAGGAAAATGTGAGCAAACCTGAAAAAATTAGATCAATGTGAATCTTGAGTCTAGGATAAGCAATCACAAGAAGACAATAAGTAGATAAGCATTCTATGTAACTTATGCATTCAGAGACGACTACAAGGTTTGTCTCACCAGATGAATGTTACTATTTGAAAATGTGCCTGTGTCCTGGAAATAAAATCAGGAACTTTATTGGTGCCCCTGCCTATAGCAATGGGATTGGAACTAGATGATCTTTAAGGTCTCTTCTAACCCAAGCTTTTCTATGGTTTTGTGATTAGTTTAGGCTTTAGTTGAGAAAGTGAAAATGTCAGATTTGCAAAAAAGACAAAATATCTTTGCTCTGATTTTGGAAGGCAAAAAGAAAGAGTCCAAATGAGCAAATAAAAAGGAGTAGGCATAGTAATCTCCCTTTAGGGAAAATTAGAAGGAAAAAAGACTTAGGTTTTCATATATGACCTCTTAGGTCACCTCTTAGTTTCTAATTATCTATGCAGAAAGAGATGTTACTTGAAGGAGGTTTCATTACCAAAGGAAAGAAAATAAAACTTTTAAATGTTGAAGTGTGATCACTTTAAGATACCTCATGTCAGTGTCCATTCCAGCAGTGAAATGAAGATACTGATTCTATTATATATATATATATATATATATATATATATATATATAAATATATATATATTATAGTCAACAAACTGCAGGCAGACAGAGTTGACTATAACTACAGCTTTGGTCAGTGCTATTAGAGAAAGAGATATTCAGACTAAAACAGATGCAAAGAAGGGCTGCCAAAGGGAAGATTAGGAGAGTGTGGTATGTTTCATCCAACAAAACAAGGGCTAGAAGGAGAGAACTTGCTGCTGTTTAAAAATACTTCAAGAAGGAAAAGACAGTAGGCTAAGGGACAACACTTGAATAACACCAAAAGTGCTCAAACTTAGAAAGTAAATTTAACCAGAAAGTAAAAGGTGCTAAACCCCTGAGGAGCAAGGTCACAGAATAGCTACACAGAATTAAAAGAGCAAAAGAAACTGATTTAATGTAAATTTTAGAAATCAATCTCCTGAAGGGGGATTCTGTAATGCACTGTGCCTGCCAGTCTCCATGGCCAACTGAATCCCTTTAACCTGTGAGGCAGGTGAGAACTCATTAATTCCTCATGTGTAGCAGAATAGACTTGTGGAAGTGTCTAACAACTTCTTCTCTTTAGTTCTAATTGATAAGGATTACGTCTTGTCTTTGATCCATTACTTACATTTAATTTATTTTGCTTTTCTTGCTGAGCTGGTAAAGGGAGCTGATACATGCTGAAGTAATACAAGACACATGATAGGTGAAAGAAAAATCTGGTGTATATTTACTATTTATTGGTCACATTAATTTTTCATCAGAGATTAAAATACATATATTCTGCTGGGTCAACAAATAGTGCTGGTTTTCTTCCATTACAAGATTATTCTCAAAATGACAAGTATTAAATACAAACATAATCTGTTCCGGGGAAGATGTGTTAAGGCCTCCTCTTTCAGTTTAAGGACTGCACCCCAGGCCATCTGTGATACTAACCCATAGACTTGTACATTCAGCTACATAAGGCAAGACAGAAAACCCACTTGTTTGTGTTCTTTCATGTCATTGCTTAAACAGCGAGTAAAATTTTCAGACCTTGCAGAACTGTTCTGTTTAAAGGACAGTTTGCTGCTAGAAGATATATTCTTGGTGCAATCATTCATTTACAAAGAAAAATGAGCATGCCAAATGCCTCTTCCTCACATTCTGCAGGAACAAGATGAGTAGGCTCTTTCCTTGCTCCAGCTGCACTGAGGTGTGAACTCAAGGAGGTGCTTCCCCCCAGTTCCCCTGTTCGCTGCTCAGCCTCATTCCCATCCCTGCAGTTGTGTCTGCTCCTGGTATGTGCCCATTAATTCCAGTGTGCCACCCAGTCCAGTGCTTGCTGATGGCCTTCACGGCTTGCAGATACTCACAATTTTTTAAATTGTTCTTTCTTCAAGATTTAATAAGAACAATTCTATTTAATTATTTTAATTAAGTTAGCAGTTTTCAGAAAGGGGGAACCATTAGCAATTTTCAGTATACTGTAAAAATTAAACAAGCACTGAAATCCTGTATTACTTATATCCCTGGTAATGCATGTTTAATTTATGGAAACAATTAAATTTCGCTTTTTATTTATGATTACATTTTATATATTGGTTTCTCATATCAATATCATTAACAGCTATTTCCCCATATAGTTGTAATAGCATAAAAAGTACATAGGAGCATTTTGATATCTTTACCTTTTAGGAAGAAACTGTAATATAACATTTTCACATAAAACCACAGAGACAAACTGGAAGGATAACTAATACCTTTGAAGTGCAATGCTGAGTTCAGCTAAGTTAGCATTTAAAAGCTCTTTTTTTCTTTTTAAAGACCTTGGAAACTGGAAAGGAAACAGATTTTTTTTCTTACACTACTATTTTCCAATTGAATGATGTAATAATCATCACACTAATACCACAGGGAAATGGTCTTCTAGAATGTCTCAAAATTTGGATGGCAAATCCCCAAAAGTAACTCCTTAAAAATCTGGCCTGTGTCTAGGGCATCTTTTCAACAAAGGTGCTGTTCCATGCTTCCTCACTAGCTGCTCTGTGGAAACCAGAAATATGGTCCTGTCATTTTGTAAACCTCATTTGAATGTATTTTCAGGCAAGTGAGTCAGGCAGTCAAAAAACTTGTAACAACAGGAGAACACCACCTATATTGCTAAGAAAAAAGAAGCAAAAATGTTGGAGAGTTTACAAGCTGAGTAGGATCATCCTACAAGGAAAGGTAGGTATTTCAGGTACTGTTTAATATGAGGAGTCAAAGGGCAAAATCATTGACATTGCTGAACCAAATTTCAAAGCATTTCTTTATAGAACCTACCAGGATGTAAGCACGCCATAACTTCCAAACTTGAGCACTGTGTCCATTCCAAGCAGGTCTAAACAATCTGGTTATGAATACAGCAGGAAAGAATATCTCTATAACAGAATAAGTTTTAAGTAATTTGACTAGGTATGTCATAAATCATTGGGAAGAGCTGCAAATAAGTAAGGAAAGCTTAGATGAGATTGTCAGGAAGCAAGTATGCTCTGGGCAGCTGTTTATTGTGTGGGTTCATACATATAAATATAAATGGTTGTGTATATTGGAGGTTGTAAAGAAAAAACCAAGACAAAATACTTCCAGCATGATGTTGTTCCTATATATTTTATATTTGTTCCTATATATTTTATGCCCGGTCTGTAGAATGCATCTACTTTAGACTGTCTTTGAGAAATTGAAAGCTTTTCCTCATCCATTATGCAGGGCTTAGCATACTGCAGCCCCTCAGGTAAACATTACCTCTTTTCAAACAAATACATTTACAGTAGGTGCATCATAATTCCACTTAAAAGAAACACCGTTAAAAAAGATATTGGTGTCCTGAACTGCATATATCCAGCATGCGTTCCATGATGACTGTGGGACTGCTGCTGTCATTTGTCAGTATGAGTTGGTCGCTGGTATGAGATGCTGTTCCTGTGGCATGCCCAGAAAGCAGCATCATTACCATGCAGTTCATGCTGCATTTGAATTTAGTCATCCTGCAAATGGCCCTGCTGGCACGGGACACTGCAGCTGCTGGACATGGGCAGCTACTGGGCATTCAACAGATACTCCTCCTTCACGTTGGAGTTGGAGCCACTTCATATTAGTGGTCTTTCTGACCGGTCAGGCCTTTAAAAAGTCAAAGCACACAGAATAAGATAGTTCTCTTTCCATCTGGACATAATGAAGAAGACATTATTATCATTGAAGACACAATGCCTTTGCTTTCTTCCCCACAATAGCTCCTTGTAAAGAAGAAGCTTTTGCAGCCAGGCCTCAGAAAACAATAGTCCATGGTCACAGTAGCTCACAGTCAGCTCTAAGTCACTGAAAGCACTGGAAGGGACAAGTTCTCAGGTCCCCAAAATACTTGAAATGTCTGGTTTCCAGTTGGGCTTAGAATGCCAAACCCTGAAGGCATTGTGAGAGACTAACAGTGTCAAGAGGTCCCACTGCAGAACATTCCCATGGTAGGTTCCCCATTGCAAAAGAACTTCAGAGGTGTGGAATCTCTGGAAGAAATAAAATCCATCTGACAGCAGGTACCTTGTTCTAGTAACCTTCGGTATGGAGAGCATCCCTGAGAGACCTGGTGTCAAGTGCCCAGCTGATATACAGGGATGTTTGTGAAACAGGCAGCTATTCTTAGCAGGATGGTGCCAAGCTTTCTCCTTTCTGCCTGGGACAGTTCCTCAAAAGAAGACTCCCATGCCAGCCTTCTGTCACAGAGAAATCTACTGTACAATGAGACAAGGAAGTTTCCAAGCCAGATTCAGCGCTGTGCTGAGGGGTCTTGGATCAGGTTCTCAGATGTGTGTGGAAAGGAGCATGTTTCCTGAACAAGCCAAAGGATCAGCATGGGTGCTGCTCTGCTAACTCTACAAGCTACTTGTATGACTTTGGTTGTCACCATGGAGTGACACAGGGATAGGCAGGCTAGTATTCCAAATTTATTTTTCTCGTGTGTGAAAGGGCAGTCTGCTGCTGGTGGTGATAAAACCCTGTTGGTCCCAATATGTGCCTGTGCTGCTATGCTCTTTCAGAGAAGTGCTATCTGTGATTCTACAAAAGCACGCCTCATGGAGGGGGCATGGAATATGTGCTGGCAGCCTCAAATCACTGCACAGCACAAGGAGGTGCTCTGACCAGAACTGTGAAAGTCATGTTCCTTGTGGAACATGGATCCTCTGGACAACAGCTGAGTCTTTCTCCAGAGCCTGAAAGCATTAGGGATGCAGCCAGAGGCATTCTAAGGGAAGATAATGAAGGAATATGAAACTGCACAAAGCAAAGCCAAAGCCTTTTCAAAGCAGCAAAGAAAACTTCTAATTAGGTGCTCAGAAGTATGTACTTTTCTTATGACAGTTTCTGGACAGCTTTTCTTCCCTAGTTACCTAAAAAGAAATGAGGATAAAGAGCTTCTTCAGAGGGCAAGTCACCTTGTCAAACTGTATTTGTAAAAACAAACACTGAATCTGATAAACCCTTTCTCCACAGCAGTAAACAAAAGACTAGAAAATGATTGAATGCAGTTGATTTTCTAATCTGATGCAGACATGCTCAAACATCTCTATATATATAGAGAGATATAGCACTTTAGCCTTCCTTTAGCTTAAATTAAACAAGTCTGTATTTTAGTCTGTAGCTAGTCTGTATTTTAGTGTTAACCTCTGGTCTACAGTTAGTTCTGTGAAGGTCAACAAATCAGATCAGAGAATGCTCAATGTCAGTGTTTTACATTTTCATCCAGGTATATGTGCTAGAGCTGTGTTGTCTCTCATCTCTAAGCATACGTGTCTATTGTTACTGAAACAAGATGTCACAGTAGATGGTGGCAAGTGCTGCATCTACCCTTCTTCATCACGGTGAAGATGTCTAGGATTTCAAAGTTTCACTCACACAAGTCATCTTGCCTTATTCTCATCTTGCTTTCAAGATGTAGAAAAATAGCTGTTGTGAATCCAGATCTGGGTTTACTCCCCCAGGGACAAAAGGTATGATAGCATTTCTGTAGGAGTTACAACTTGACTACTGTTTCAAGATGTTCCCTTTTTCTTTCCCAAAATAGATCAACTTTTTTCTATGTTATTGTTCCCCATTCTGAAGAATTCTTGTATTTTTTATCTCCCCCCTGTAGAACTTGTCTGACTTCTGATACCCTTTTAATGCTGTGATGTAAAGTACTGCCTGTAGAAAGATCACATGCCTAATTTTGAAATCAAATACTGATGTTAAAAACTATTGTAAATTGTAAATTATTTTTATTAAATTGTAAATAATTGTAAATTGTAACGTTTGTGCTCATCTTTTTCTCCATTTCTGGAAAAGAGTGGACTTGCTGAAGATAGCTCTCTTCATGTTAATTCTTGAATTTCTGCCATAGAACATAAAATGATAAAAGTGTTACAGAAAAAAATGCAATAGTTGAAAAATGTCAGTGTTACAGCATTTCTAAGCCTTTGAGCAGAGCACAAATGTTTCTTAGAACAACAGATGATACAAGAAATTAGAAAATCATTACTACATAGCTATTGTAACAGAAGATCATACATAGATGGTGCCAAGGGATTGATTTTTATGGTAGAAGATTCCTCCTTAATCACAATAACAAAAAATAATTTCAGAACATAAGTGAAGTTTAGCAGAAAAAAACAAAGTTTGATGTCAAAGTTAATATATATACCATGTTTTTGAAGAGAAATCTAGATGACAGATTAATTTATTTGGTTTGAAGGCACAGATTGAAACAATAACCTGCAAATTCATCTGTGTATTGATTACAGATACTCATCTATAAAATGCAAATTACTATTGAATGTGCTAAATGAAATTATTAATTAGCATATATAAATATGTGAGGGAACTCAGACTTAAAGCTGTTTCTGTGATCCATGGTAGTGAAAAATAGTGAGCATGTGCATACACACATCCAGAAAGAAACCTGAATGTTTCCACATCCAGTTAGAAGCTGCCTGTAAAGAATACAGGCATTTTCCTGACTCTGTTTTAGGGACTATATTAGATTTAAAAATCAGTTCTGTGGAACAGAATCAGTTCCGCAAATCCTAAGGTTGTTAGACCTACATTGCCTCTTGCTGTGGGCATCAGAGTCTGTCAGCTACATGCATGAGAGACAGTGCCAGCCTACAGACCACCTTGCTCATCACCAGTTGGGACTTTAAGCACCAAGGTGCGACAAAACTGCAATGCTTTACATTTTTAGACTTGCTTCCACTCTGCCTTTATTATTAAAGTAATCAGAGAATCATAGTCTATCTTGAGTCAGAAAGGCTCAAGATAATTACTAAGTTCAACTCTGGGCCCTGCACAGGACAGCCCTAAGAGTCACACCATGTGCCTGAGAGTGCTGTCCAAGCACTTCTTGAGCTCTGTCAGGCTGGTGCTGTGATCACTCCCCCAGGGAGCCTGTTCCAGTGCCAGCCACCCTCTGGGTGAGAAACCTTTTCCTGATATCCAGCCTAATCCTTCACGCCATTCTCTTGGGTTTAATGACTGATCACCAGAGAGAAGAGACTGGCACATGTCCCTCCTCATCCCCTCATGATGAAGCAGTAGGCTGCTATGAGGCCTTCCATATTCCCCTCTAGACCCCATCTAGTTCCCCATCTCTGTGGCCCTTCCTTGGATGCTCTTTCATAACTTAATATATTTCTTATAATGTGGTGCCCAAAAGTGCACACAGTGCCTGAGCTGAGGCTGCACCAGCACAGAGCAGAATGGGACAATCCCTTCCCTCAACTGGTTGGCAATGAAAAAAAACGGGTTTTTTTTGAGTCAGTTTGAGTAAACCAGGAAAACCTTTTTTCACCACTCTTGGTGAATGATGGATTATCACACAGTCTGTGCTCTGTCACTTCAGCCATCTGATTTGAGGCCATATAGCTGGTAACTACACTAATTTGCTTCTGAAAGTTTTCAAAATACTCAAAGAAACTCCTGAGCTGAGGAAACTGATGGACTCCTATAGCAGTCAGCATCACAGCAACCTGGGAAACTGGAAGAGGCGTGTGATTATCCTTTAAATGTGAGCCTTGCCTGAGCACTTTGGAAGGAGCAATAGTACTTACAGAATGAAAGACTGACAATCTCAGAATACAAATTGGAAAAGGGTTCACTTCCAGTGACACAAAAGCATGAACACTTTGGATCATACATAATAATTACAGGGTTTTGTGTGTTTGAGTGACACACAGCACAGAAATGGAAGATACCCAAACTTTATCATAATTGCTGTAATTGATAACATCTCTTCCAGCAAAGTGTAAGTAGTGAGACAGAGAAAAGTTAACTTCCAGTGTTCTTAGAACCTCTGTAACTTTCCTCTAGTTTGTGAAAGGAAAATTATATGCTCTTGCCAGAAAGGAATGGAAAAATAACGAAGCTTGGGGACTATGTGGCAAAGGGCAGAGGGTTAGGGGGAATCAAGCAGAAGAGAACATAATGAAGCATTTGGCATAGGACATACTCCTGTACTGAGGAGTGCTATGCCAGTAAACCTTGAACCAGAAATGATTAAACAAAATACAAATACACAAGCAGAAGCTCATCTGTTAGAGACAGAATAGTAAAACTAAATAGATATGCTTGTCATTTATGTATCTGTGGAATTTTCTGTGAGGAATGAGGGGATAAAAAAAAGGTATTCCTTCTGTTTTTGTTGATGCTCCCGCTGCACATGAAACAGGACTTTTGCAAATTCATTGCACCTCAAGTTAACCTCAAAAGCATGTGGAAATTATGTCTAGCAGTATGTCACCTGATAGCATTTGGAAAATCTCAGCATTTTAAAATTTAAAATTCCTTTCTTTTGTTAAATGTGTGTAATTGCATTTCTTATGATGCACAAATGTACTGGGTTTAATTATTTTCTTATGTTCCCTAATTACCATTTGCAGCATTTTTTTTTTTTCTGAGTAATTTAAAGTATTTGATTCATCTGGGGCAGATTTCTTGAACCTTTCCAAGTTCCCAGCTCATACCTAGAGGTCCATGCAACTAGAATTCCCATGGGATCTCAACTCCTCTTCCTGGTTTCAAAAGGGCTACTGGTTGGCTGTTGCAGTGGTCATCAATCACAGCTTCTAAACACCATTTTGTGCCTGAACTATGACAGACCCTAAGAATTATTAACTAATCTCAGTGCCATTTAAAGTTGAGAATACTCTCACACCACACAACAGTACTCACTGTAAGTGAAGGGATGGGCTGCACAAGGATTGCTTTTCCTCGTACCCTTGGTGTTTTGCCACTGTGAATTGTACATTTTCAGAGTCAGAAATCAGGGGTTTTGATAGCATTTTGGACAACCATAAAAAAAACCCTGAAGAGTGAAATCTTTCAATTGAAGTAATTATAGTTTTCTGGATCTTTAAAAATAATCTTTAAATTTTTTTCCTGATATGGCGACTAATACAAGAAAATTTTGGATATATGTTTGATTATGCAAAAAAAAATAAAGCTGATTGTTTGCTATTGTCTGCTTCAGAAAGCAACCTGACCTGACATCCCTCTGCGGTAGAGCCAGTCAGTTTATCCAGAGATTTTCTTACTGCTAAAGAAATCCAAACATAAGCCATTAGGGCAATGGTGTGTTTGTAATTTAAAACTAATTTCATCCTCAGAAGGTACAGCAGATTTAAAGAAAAGGTGTATCCTAAGCAAGCAGACTAAAGCCCTTTGGGTATTTTTGTAGTTGGAGACTAAAGGATAACTTCAAAAGGACTTAGTTGATACAATTTTTCACAAAGTTTTCTTTTCCGTCTTCTCAGTTTCCCAGGCAAAGCCTTACCTTTTTTACTAAGGCTTATACAAGTGATCAAAATTTTAATTTATGTATTTGAAAAAGTAGCAGCCCTTACTTTTTCACCGGCTTTGCTCTTTTTCTCTGTCATCATAAAAGATTTCAATACATGAGAGTGTGTGTGAAAATCATTAAGTTCATTCACATTATGGATATACGGAATAAAGAAATGGATTAATACTTGATGGATAGGAATGAAATTTCACTAAAGCAAGAGTTACGGCTCTAATAACTATTATTAGGCATTTCTAGAATCTTGGCATTTCTTCCTAGATCATTTCCATAATGGAAAAAAACTCCACTCAAGACAAAGTCCTGTAACATGTGAGACACTTTGCTGAAGGATGAAACAGGTTAAATCATAACATCAAGCTTGACTTTAAGCTCCTGCTTTTGAAAAAGGAGCTGCTTAGTATTCAACACTTTAGAAGTCCTTTGGACAAACTGCCTGGTGTCTGTAGACTTGATCTTTGTGGAGCAGTTTTTCAAGAACCTTGAACCTTGAGTTACGCTTTTGAGAGATTTTTAACTGTCTCAGCCAACCTCTTCTATGGAAAAAATGTGAGATCTAATTATACATACAAAAGGAGTTTGGTGTTTGCAGACAGTTTAATCCACTGAGTGTGAAGGACTTCCTTCCTTTATTTACATATCAGATAAAACACTGGTCCTGTTGAAATTATTATCAAATTTCCATTAACTTCAGCCATTTCACCATGTTGAATACAGCTGTCAAAAACAGATGTAGTTTCTGTAATATGACAGGGATCATATTAAAAACAAATTTTATAATCCTTTCTCTCTCAAGTTTCTGAAAAGTTCCAATGGTCCTTTATATCCCTTGAGATCACCTCCTGAGCAAGGACAAAAGTACTGTTGTCTGCATATGATGGTATCTGCAAATGTTTTAAAAAGTTAATATCTCCATTTTACCTGAAAAATTTGATCTCTTAAACATTCTTAAACTTTACACAAAACCAAGATGATGGTACTGTCTTCCTGCACTTAGAATTATTCAGGGTGTTTGATATATGATCAACTTTTTTCAGCCTTTGCTAACTAGCAGCTAAGAAATTGAGTACTCCTAAATAAAATGGTGTTTTCATCTCTCCTTCTGAAGGTATTTCATTTGATATGGAATTATTAGGCATTCATAGGCACAAGAGAGAATGCTATAATCATTAGTCAAGGTATAATTTAGACACTCAAGCTATTGGGGACAACCGAGGCCACTTAAAAATGTAACAAGAGCAACAACAACAAAAAAGACACACGCAAAAAAAGCAGTGAAATACGCGTAGACATAGGATTAAAACTCAAGTTTCCCCCTACACAGTCAAAAATATCAATTGCACTTTTCTTGCTTGTGTGAGATGTATTTTATGTGTGCAATCTCACTTTCTCTCAGTGTTTAACTATCCTGTAAGGGTGGATTGAAAACTCTGTCTTCACCCTCAGATGTTTTCTAAAGTTTGTGCCCTGAGAAGTTGAAGTTCATGAAGCGAAAGAAACAACTTAGCCCAGAGTTTCTGCTTTCTTTATCAGCACTCAAGCTATGAATGAACGATGGGCAGGTGACAGCACCGACAGTTCCTCCTCTCCATCTGCTTCTCAAAGAACAGGATCACGTCCTTTCATTTTGCATTCAAGCATCTAATTCGTGAAGGAAGTTTCCACCCGGTGAATCTCTGGCAGTATTTACCACCAGCTTTGAATATCTTAAGTCCTAAATAGGCATGATTGAAACCATGGCATTTCCATGTGGCTGTCTCCAACTGGCTCTTTGCTTAGCCTGCTAGCCTTCTTGGGTTCCGGGAGAAATCCGATTTCTTCTAAGGGAAATCTAGGTGATAGCTTATGGATCAGACATGGAAGATCCTCACTCTAGTCACAAAATATCTTTTGAGAGAATAGCTCTGAAGCCTTAAATTACTTTTCAATTGTTGACAGCACATCACAACACTTCCATGCAGTGTCTTTCCTGTGCTATCCTCTTGCTACCCTAGTTCTCAACCTATTTTACATCAAAACACATCCTCTGCCTGGTGCTCTGTGAAAGCTGATTTGTCACTGTTACCAAGAAGTGCAGCTTTTAACATTAGACATTATCACTTAAGCTTTTGATCTTGTCTTTGGTCTTTTTTCTGCTTAGAAATATTCTCTTTATCCTGCTGTAGTAAATAAATACTAGCTTCTGAAGAGTATTAGTCCAGCAGTTAAGTGCATTTACTTTACTACTACAGTATCAAAAAAACCTCCACAAGGAACATGAAGTGCCCATAAATAAAATAGATTAAAATTCATCTCAAAAGTTGTTCAGTGTTTGATTGGGGCCCCCCAAAATCTACTGAATATGATTAGTCTAAATTTAATTGACTTTCAATACATTCAGTGGAATATACCTCACCCTTTTACTTTGTGCAAAGTACTTTGCAGGCTACACCATGCTCCATTCACCATTGTACGACCTCAAAACAAGTGGAACAGTAGGACAGTGGGATAACTCATGTTAAAATCACATGGATGGCATTCTGCTGAGTACATGCAGACTCTTACAGTGCAGACATTTACAGCTACATGAGACACCCGCTGGTCCTGTTACAGTCAACGGAGAGAAACAAGCATTTCTAGGATGCAACTTGGCTTATTCTAATGTAGACATCTAAAATGGGTTAGATGAATCATGCACTAAAAGTGCCTATTTTTGGTTCCTTTTATGCTCAGTGGAGAGAGTGACTAGCTCAGATGCAGACATTCACATAGTAGACATCTAAAGTTAGGTGAGATGAACAACCAAAGATGTCTTTCTACATCCCTTTTAAATGTCTGCTTTAGGAAAAAAAAAAATCAAGTCATTATTTTCAGCCAACACTAGCCTTTACCAAAGAATCAGCTCTCTGAGTATTATATTTGTAACCCCTTCCTAAAAACACTTTTCAAGATCCACATTGCACCTGATACCATCACAGACAAATTTCTGATAGATTTTTTCCTTTGTCACAATACTGCAATTGTGAATAAATTTTGTATCTCAAATAGATATCTCGTGTACCTGATCAGTGCTTCCCTAAACAAAGACTACAAAAACTCCAACAGATCAATATAGAAGAAAGCAGTAGATGAGAGCTAAGTAAACCAATGTCGGCAATAAAGGCATGTGAAGACTTAAGACTATGTTCAGAACTGCCCATCCATGGATACAATTGCAGCAGACAAAGTGAGAAGAAAGGCTATGAAAAGTAATGTGATGACTACAGAAAAGACACAAGTCAGCAGAGAACTCTGAAAGCTTATATTCCTTCAGCCACAAAGCTTCTGCTTATCATAAAGGCTCTTGTTGTCTATGCCACCAAGCTCACCTGTTTCTTTTTGCTTGGTGCCACCATCATACTGTCATCCAGACTAGCAGATGCCATTACCAGCAATACCAGTAGATCCTATCTGTATAAACCTTTGAATTTACTTGTTTACTAATAATTATGCCACAATTTTGAAAGAGCTGCTTTATGCTGTTGAATGTGTATATCTGTTTTATATATGCAGTATAAAAAAATATAGATTAAAAATTCTCAAAGGAATCATGTTGGTGTAATCATACCAGCTGCAATACTTCAGCTTCATCATACATCAGTAGAGCTGTTTTATATATCAATATAGAGTTGTTTTTTACACCCTACCTGCAACCATAAAATCTCTTCATTTACACAGGTTTTGTGGTCTAATTTCCACCAAGTTGTTTGCCACAGCCCACTGGTTTGTGTTCATAAAGTATTGTATTCTGGCTATCCTAATACCAACCAGATCTTTGATCCTACTTTTTAAGAAAGGTAAACATTCAACTCAAATCTTTCCCCTCAAGTGTCCTGCAGTTCTACAGTCCACCTCCTGAAGGTTTGGCACACCATGTTGCCTATGGAATCCATCAGGGATGCAAACAAACAGATGATTTCTCATCTCTGCATTTATAAAGCCAGGAGTGGCTACACAATCTCCCGATGGAACATTATATTATGGAAGAAGTCAGGCAATATCCTAGCATTTTAAGGCCATCCCTGTATACATTGATGCACATTTACTTAGACTGTGGTGTTTTTATAGTTAAATCAGTTGGAAACATGGGAGTTGTATAGCAAAAAAGAAAATGTTAGCAAACAAATCCAAGTAAAGAACATTGGAACACTTCTCTATATAAAATGTTTTTTATTCATATTCAGCTAATCTTCTTTGCATATTCTGGTCTCAAACATTAATATCCTGGCCTCAGATTGATAGGAGTTTGAATATCTCCAAAGTCTGAAGCAGTAATGTCTGACTTATTGTTTACCCCTTGGATATTTATATTCACGTGCTGTGTCATTTACAGTTATCTGTTATTCATCTCAAGTGTTGTTTTCAGAAGGTCAGATGCTCAGATTTAACTTGCCAGGGTTGTAATGTGGTTTCTGCAGAGATGCAGGGTAAGGGCTATTTGCTCATCTCAGGCATTGTGTTTTGCACTATTAAGTTATCACCATAAAGTTCACCTTGAGAGCTGTTCCCTGAAATGTATAATGGTTAACCACTACAAAACTTGCCACCTTGCAATGCACAAAAGGCTATTCCTACAGCGGCTGATCCAAAGGCAAATTCAGCAGCAGCAGTTAATCACATTTACTACATGTTAAAGGTATAGTTGGATTAATTCTGAGCAATACTGAGCACAGCCCATAGAAGCCTCAAAATTACATTAAAATAATTTCTGATGTCGTGCATTAAATGAACTGATATAAAAGGGAAGGAGAGCTCTCTAAGAGGTGTGTTCAGCAGAAAGGTTTACTTGGAATAAGCTCCATTCCCGACTCTTCTCCAAATGGTGTCACGCAGAGCTTCCCTCTCAGTGATCGCATCCAAGCGGCCGCCTTCCTGAACTTGTGAACTGTAAATTTAACGAGTTCAACAGGACAATTCTCGAGTGTAAAATAATATCCTTGTCTCCAGTTTGGGAACTCGCTGAAACCATCTATTTAGAGGGGCACTGCCGGGCTAAAATAATGCGGCTATTTAAAACACCGCCCTTGCCGGGGGGGCAGCTCCGGGGGTGCCGCGGGGAGAGCTCGGCTATCCCCGGCCGGGGGAGGGCACAGGCGGGGCCCGGGGGCCTGCCGGGCACGGGCGCTGCCGGGGAGGCTCAGGGCCGGGTCGGTCCGGGAGCCCCTGAGCGGTGGCACAATGGCGATTCCACCCCGGTTTTAACCGAGGTGGCGGAGCCAGAGAGCGAAAGAGGGAGGGAGGAAGGGATGCCAAGATGGAGGCTCCCCGCGCCCCCTCAGGTGCGAGGGACCCGGGCCCCGCCCCAGCCCCGCCCCGGCCCCCGCGCCGCGCGCGCGCCCACCCCGGCGCGGCTCGCGCAGACGCGCGCGCCCTCCCCGCCCCCCCGCCCCGCGGGAGCGCGCCTTCCCCCGGCACGGCGGGGGCGGCGGCGGCGGGGAGGGGATAGCTCGGGAGCGCGCCCGCCGCGGCTCTTCTCGCCGGGCTGCCGAGCGGGCAGCAGCAGAAGCAGCAGGAGCAAGAACGCGACTACCCCCTTGACCGTCTTCTCCCCGGGCGGAGGGATCGCACCTTCCCGTGAGTACCGACCTGGCCGTCTCTGTCACCGCGCCGCGCATCACACTGAGGGAGCTGCCGCGCCCGCCGTCGCGCCGGTGTCACATCCCGCCGGTGTGACATCCATCCCCCTGCACCGCCGGTGCCACATCCATCCTTCCGCACCGCCGGTGCCACATCTGTCCCCCCGCACCGCCGGTGTCACATCCATCTCCCCGCACAGCCGGTGTCACATCCTTCCCCCCGCACCGCCGGTGTCGCATCCCCCCGCACCGCCGCCTCGACGGCGAGCAGCAGGAGCCGCCCGTCCTCCGTGGGTGCCGGGGCTCCTCCGAGGGGGCGGGCGAGGAGGCACCCTCTGAGCCCGCCGGTACCGAGGCCGCCGCTGCGGGGCTTTGTTGTGGCGGCGGCCGGTGGCACCTCCCGGGGCGGGCGGGTCGGGGCCGGGCGGGCCGGGCGGAGACGCTCCGCGGCTGCGACGCGCCCACATCCCCGGGCGGGCTCGGTCGCCATTTCGTGCGCTGCCCGGCGGGGGCGAGGGCCGGGCGTGTGCGGGGGAAGGAGCTGTCGGTGCTGAACTGCCGCGGTCCGCGTTTCGGCTCTTGCGCCTTTATTTAGCACCCGTACTTTTTTTTTTTTTTTTTTTTCTTTCCCTCTCCCTCACAGTTGGGATTTTGTTTAGGTATAAAATAACTACAATGTGTCTGAATTGCTGGCTTTTCGTGTTTTCCCTGTTTTGGCTTCTTGATGGCCATTAATGCAGAATATCGTGGTGAAGTCTGTGCATCGAGTGCACTTGTCTCTTTGGTTCTAAACTAATAATTAACCAAACCTTCAGCTGTCGCTGTGGTCTTCAGAATAGATGTGTTAGTTTTGAAGTCTGAAATATGCTTAAACCAAGGTTTCGGAGTCTAAGTGTAAACAGTACCTGATTAATATGGCCAAGCTGTTTAAATATTTAAGATCATAGTGTGCTTCAGCCCAGTCAATAAGGCTGTTCCATGTTGACAAGTACTCTGTGAAAGGAATGCTATTTCTTAGCTCTCTGTGTAGTTGGATAAAACAATGGAAAATTTGATATATAGCTTTGCCGTGAAACCTATAGATCATGACATGGTGTTCTTTTATCCATAAAGGTCCAGGTTTTGTGTGTTTATGCAAAACAACCTCCTGCTGAGTGAAAAAGCCAGTATTAAACACCTGGAGTTTTTTTTCTAATGCTCCCTGTCTTTGTGCATTTCTTTCTCCGTGTCTTTGATTCTCAGTTAAGTATATTGTAGAAAAGGTAGATGAAACCTGAAAACTTTCTTGTATCTAATAGGTGCATTATTAATCATTTCAACATCTTCCATAATTTAATGTAATAGATATGGTAATTTATGGATAGTAGTTATATGTGTCTGTGCATAAAACAGGTCCCTGTACAATATCAGAAAATATGTGGACTGTATTTTGAGTTTGAAAGCAGTTTATATGCCAAGAGGCCGATCTTGCTGCTGTTCTTTGGCAAAAGATACGAGCTGGAAAGAGAAGGATAGTTTAGTGCTACACAGCTCAAAGGACCTAGAAATCAGAAAACTGACTTGCAGGTGCAACAGCTTTTTAATATTTGTCTAATGTGTTTGATGTTATCATTTGTGTGAATACACCTCAGACATTTGGTTAGTTTTGAACAGAAATTACAAAGTGACCAGAGCTGCGAAAGAGTGTGATGCTGAAGTCTGTGAAAGTTACTTATTTGAATTTCAAAGTACTTTGAAATTCTCTTGGGTGTCTAAAATTAGCTGTCAGACTATATCAGTAGAACTGGGAAAGTGTTACATTCTGAGAATATTGAATGTAAAGAAGCAAACCCAGGAAGCTGCTTGGTGATGACAGAACTTGGGATCCATTGAATGAATTCACATTCTGGGTTGTGCAAAGGCAGTGTAGCTAAAGGCAAACTGTACAGCTGTGTGACCACGTCGGATGGTGGAGTAGTATATACCAGCTGGTGCTAAGGATGGAGCTAAAACCCTCTTCACAACTCACAGATAAATCCACAACTAATCATACTCATATTAGTACCTTCTGTCATTAGCATTACTGGCCACAGTAGAATTGTTCAAAAGTAATAATGTTCAAGATGAATGAGATCACCGGAATCTGAGCCTTAGATAACCGTTCCTTATCTTCTTGAATAAAGCGTATTATTTATCACATATACCACAGCTTGTTTGACAAAAAGGGCTGTAATAAGAAAATTTTGGCTATTTTAAATGGTCTTTATTTTAAGAAAATGAAATAACAAATCCAGTGATGCATACTGATACCTCCTGCTAGCTTGTTGCACCCTGGTGTCTCTCTCTGGTGCTCAAAAAGGTGACAGCAGAAGCTTTAGTAACCATGTCAAGAGTTTCTTGGGGTTAATGAGATATCTCTCTAGTTGTCAGATTTTATTATTTTGAGGATTCCTGTTTCAAATCAGGAAACGGTAATGCGTGTTGCCCATTCTTCCTGCTTTAGCAAAATGACTTACCATGGTATCTGGACATAAAAGATCTTGAATACACTAAGGGTTTGTCAATTTTTTAATAGATTATTGGACAGCTCAAATAGCTCAATCAGACTAAAAATTAAATCTGTTTTGCCTGCATCTGTGAAATTGCTGTTATTCTGCAGTTTTATTAATCTGTCTCAAATCACCTTGAATTGTGATTACTTGAACTTCCATTATATTGAAATAGTACAGTAAAATTATGCTGATAATTTTCACTGGTCTTTTTCATTTTTTCATGTTTTATGAACAGAGTTGGTAAAATGTGAAATCGAACAGAGAAAAGTATATCTTAGTAATGAAAACTGAGGGAATAATGTAGGAGGTAGTGTGCTGGGCAGTATGCAATGAATTTGATTTTGCTTTCCTGAGTGGGCTGGTAGTATTTTAAAAATTCCGTTATTCTTTCTCTGCAGTGATAATTTGTTGCATTTTAAATTGCTAAGTGTGTGTATTGCCTGTTCAGTTCAGTATTAAGGGCATTGCGACTGCTCCATTTATGAATACTGTCTCATAAATGTAATATTAAAGGAATTTGTAAAGAGTTAATCTCTAATAATAAGATTAACATGATGCACCGTAAGTTTTGTTCTGCAGTTTGTTAACCAGGAAAGGATAGTTGCAAGCTAGCTATATTGCTTTCTTCAGAGCTACTGGAGGCTGGCTGAGCTTTCAGTTATTTACCTCAATAGAAAACTGAAAGGGAAAAAGTGAACAAAGGAGGTCTGTTTTGCCTGTCCCACTTGCTGGGCTGTTGTCTTTGCCCTTTTCAGTGAAGGAGGGGGTAGAGCTGGGTCAGAGTTGAAGAACACTGAAAAGGAATTCAAGTCTTATATTGAAATGTGAATGATAGCTTATTTTGAGCACCAAACATATTTGTTTGAATTGATTTTTTTCTGTCTGCGGGAGCTTTAACTGACAGATGGTGATGGACTGGCATATAGACTGCTAGAAGGTACAGCTAGGGATGTGTTCAGACCCTGATTAGATGCTCAGTAAACAAGTGCATATCTGATGAGACTTTTAATACTGGAGATACTGATGCTAGACACTGTGTGACACACTAGACATTTGATTGTGTGAATTAAGGGCAGACCCCTGCAGCTGGCATACATTCAGGCTTACTTGTCTAGCCTAATTGCATTGCAAATACTTTTCTGGATTGATCTTTAGCTTCTCCCTTCTAGTAAATGTTGAGTAAGTACAGAAATGTTCATCTGGATCTGCTATTAACTGTTGTTAAGAAGCTTTCAATTTTTTATTTGGTTTGCTGTATGAATTGGGATCTATCTTAGTATTCATTTTGTGAATACACTGCTTTCCTACACTGTTTTGGTTTTGAAATGGCTCAATTCATAATGTGATTACAGCTTTCCCCTTGTTAACTTTTTAGTATGGAAGCATAACAGCTTGAATTATAAAATGTTTCTGTAAGAGCTCACAGTACCCCCATTCTCCTTTAAGCAACTAAACTTTATATAAAAAAGCAGCATTTGATGCAGAGTGTCTCAGATTTTGAAAATAGCCAAGAGAGGAAAAAAAGGCTAGTTCAAGTTATGAGGACGTGATAACTTTAAAAAACAGCCTCATTAGAAAGGAACTTGCTGTCTAAATTGTCAGTTACATCAGACAGAATTGGTACAGATGTTGTCTCTCTAAATTCTGTAAATACTCATGTAAGACTGCAGAATTTGGATGCATCCCAATTGGAATTGAGTTGCCCTTATACTTTGTCTGCACCACTAGCTATACATGACCTTTTAATTTCCTTGGGTTTAAAGTATGTAATTGTTACTGTTCAACAGTTTGTTCGAGGAAAAAAAAGTCGATCCATAACTTCCCAGTTGTATGAGTTAGTCTTTGGCCGCTAATTAGGTTTTTCCAGACAGCCAACCAAAATATTAACATACCATTTTCCTTTAGACTGTTACCTAAGTGAGGACATGACAGTGCTCATACATGAGTACAGATTGTCTTTTTCTGATCTGTGCCTCTGACTTGAAATTTTCTTTTCTCTGTGTCTTCAGTGCTGCTGTGTTTGTCGAGCATGATTCTGAGAGTTCATGTAAAGGACTGCCTTTACAGTGTCACAACACTGTAGGGCTCTGTGTGTGTCTGTGTATTTGCAAAGGCGGTGTGTAATCACTGAGTGCAGAAATCAGCTTTTGTACCAGATTTGGAGTCAGGAAACAGTTCTGCTGGTGGAGAACAATTCCATGGAGTTACCTGAGCAGAGCACAGATGCTGACCAAGGGAAAGCTTCCACACTGAGTATTGTAGCATGGGCTACATTCTTTTCAAGAGTGTTTAAGTGTTGTGGTGTTCATCAGTAGGCTTGTACACAAATTACCTGTTTTGTCACAAGATCAGTGGTTCTCTCCCCTGTGTTTAGAAGGACTTAAAAGTAGGGTTTCCCATCCTCCTCCTGTTCATATCTCTTAGACAATCAAAATTCAGGAGGTGCTTGATGTGCATTCCTTCTTAAAATTTTCAAGTGATAGAAGGAAGAGGAAAGCTTGGCCACAGCTCTTCTTTGGGTGCGATAAACAGGTTTAGTAACTTAGTTACTGCTACTTTGAGTAAGACGGAATCTGTGGGTCTCTCCACCCAGCCCCACCACCACTTCTAGACCAGTGCTGTGGTCTCTGGACAAACTAAATATATAATAGGAAGTTAAATCGTCTTGGTGCTCTTTTGAAATGGAAGTAATTTTTAAATTGTGACCTCAGCTGAATTTGGTGTATTTGGTTGCAGTTTTTACATGGCAACAAAAAATCAAAAGCTGGTTTTCCTGTTAGGTGAGATGAGATTTTGATAGGCTGTGCTAGCATTTTACTGATTTTTCGTCTCTTCTGACTATGTAATTCCTATTGAAGCTCAGAAAACCAAGATATATTCCTTTTCCTTTCTCATCCTTTCAATATTGTACACTATTTGAGTAAGTTTACAAGAGAGAACTCTTCATTAAAAGAGATCAAAAATGGAGTTTTTGCATGCAATGCTGAATACACTGAAGCCTCTAGGCATTCTCAAGTCTTGGAACTGGAAGTTTTGTGTTCTGGTCCAGCTGCTGTGAAGAGCTGTGTTGTCTCTATGGAGGAAAGTATTTTGCAAATGAGAACAATCAGCCATTGGAATAATCTCCCCAGGCAAGCAGCTGATTCCCCAACACTGGACACTTTTGAGATGCATCTGGACAGACTATTGGGACATCTTGTCTAGACTGTGCTTTTGCCAAGAAAAGCTGAACCAGAGATCCTTGAGATCCTCTTTCAACATGGTGTTTTAGTGGTTCTGTGCTATGCTCTTGAGGCTCTTAGACAAACCAGTCTTCCAAGCTTCCTTCTGATGCAGGTGTCATTATTACTCCCTTGGCTTAGGTTTGCTTAGGGCATAGAGGCAGATAAGAATTATCACTATTGCTGTAACTCAGTCTAAGTAGTACTACAAAGGTGTTTGGGACAACTTTGGGCTTGTGAAGGAGCTTGTTGGTCTTATTGAAGCTGCATGTACCTTATGTATAGTTTGGTTTGCTTTTTGCCTACTGGAGTGACTGTGTCTTTATAGAAGTTTCTATACAGTGCAACTCTGACACCTGTAATGTGAAAATAGTCTTTCAAATATCCCTGTTTTTCCTCAGAAGCATTTCATGTATTTATGGACCTTGGAGTCTAGTAGCCAATATTTCAATGCATTATGACATGCAACGTCTTTCCCAGACAACACCAAATTTATCATCTCAATATAAATTGAAACTTCAGGTTTCTGGTTTTCTGCTTTTCTATAGTTGGAATGATTTAAAAGTTATATCTAAACTTGGTTCTAGACAGGCACAAAATGAGGAATATCTTAACCTATATGTGAGCTTTGTATTTCTGCATGATAAAGTTGAAATGTAGGCAGTTACATAACTGGAAAGCAATCTAAGGTGACTAAAATCTAAATATCTATTAGACTTTGTAGGTGGTAGTTGTATAAAGTGCATTTTTAATGTATGAGGAGATAAAAATGTTGGAACATATAAAAAGAGTGTGACCACCAGAGGGCAGACACAGTGTTTAATGACTCTAACCCCAAGTCCTTAGAAAGGAGTCTATTCCTATAAAAATGTAATGAGGTAATGACTGAATAAATGACACAGTAAAAATGCACAAAATTTTATACATTGACAGAAATATAATACCGTTTTGTGTTTAAGATGAAAGTAAATACAGTTGCTTAGAACTCACCTGAGGTTTTGTATTTCTACAGTGGAAATCAGAGTAGTTCATGCAGTTGACCTGTAAATGATGAGTTCTTAAACTTAACTCATTTGCCTTTATATTGAGTCCAGTAATTTTAATTTGAGCATGTTTTTCATTTAAAAATTAAAAGTACACTTCTTTCTCAGTAGTTTCTCCCTTGTAGTTAAAAGAATAAAGAATCTTTCAGAATTAAATTTCATGTTGTCCCAGATATATCCCAGGGTTTGCATATACCTTTATTTTATTAATAACATTTATGTCCTTTAAAGTGTGTAAGAGTATTATGGAAAATATTTAATGTTACAGACCTAAAATTAAATGCTTCAATAAAGTAGCCTTTTTCAGGAAAGCTGTGGTGTAGGTTTTAGTGGAAGATGTTGTCTAGTCATTTTTATTTAGCTTACTTGATAGGAATGTAGGTGTTTAATTAAAGCAAGTCATGTTTTGGGTTTTACTGCTCATGCACTGTCTCAAGTTACAGCGATAGTGTCTTTTCTTTGAATTACTTTCCTCTAAAACCTAGACTGTTTTTGTGAGGAAAGAAAAGCCTGTAACTCTTTGTTTCGAATCCACAGTATTCCTTACAATCATGTCTTAAAACCTTTGGTTGCTCGCTGGGGTGTCTCAACTCTACCAGTTAGCTGGAGTGAAGCATTATCAAAACAGCCTTAAATGCTGCCCCAGATTTCAATCTCCCCACTATCATTTCCACCAGACACAATTCCATTTATAGCAGGATTTCTGGAGAGATCCTTTGTAAAATGACTTGCAGATATCATCCCCAAAACTTTATTTGGAGGAATTTCTCTGAGTTACTTCTGAGGTTTTATGTAATTCACAACCTTCTCACCCTCTTGGCGTTGAAATATAGGAGTAGGTTTCTCATCACATCCAGAAGTGAAAGGATCAGACACATGAAAGAGTATCATGGGAATTAACTATGAATAATTAATATATTAGTAATATATAATAATTAACTATGAATATACAAATAGTACTAAATCATTCACTTAAATGTGTCCTAGCTTCTCCCCACCCCCCATGCCTAGAAGCCTAGAAACACCTAGAAATGAAATCAGTGTTGCGGTTAATAGTTGGTTGATTTTTGCACCTTTTTAAAAAAATGGCTCAAGTTATGAGACTTGATAGCTCTCTACAAGGGCTCAATTCTGTCCCTTAGATATAGTGACAGAAACACTATTGCTGAGAACATCTGCAGCATCTCACAATCTGTTGGAAGTTAAGTTTTTTAACTTAGCCAGGGAAATGCCAAATTTCACATTAGTAGGAAGATTGGTCTTTGTGTTCATTATGTCATACAGACATTCATGTGTGGTTTTTTTCCCTGAGGTAAAGCTATCCTAAAAGGAATCAAACATTCCTGTGAATTCCTCTGCCCGCTTAGTTTAACTGAGATTATTTTGAAGGACAGCCCAACAGTTTGCTATCATACTCATGACACAAGCTAAAGTAAATAAATACCATTATTGTTATAGATGGGAAAGTTCAAGTTGCAAGCTAATAGGTAGCTTCCTTGTTTGACTGTCAATAAATAAAAATTTATTGGAATGGAAGAGAGAAGAGGAAGAAAGAGCTGAAACCAGAAGAAAATGTGAAGATAAGGTGAGGGGAAACAGAGCAAAGAGAAGTCTAATTACATACAAATCGGTACTAACAGAATAGAACAATGTTTTCTTGTTTAATAAAACAAAACTGTGAGCTGAAGTTTTAATAACGCTCATAACTCTGAAGTATTGCCTGAATTAAAAAATAATTAAGTTCAAAAAAATAATTTGTAAGATTGTTCTCATATAGACTGCTTATCTGGTCCTTTACTCGCTGCTCACAAGTGGAAAAATGACCTTTCTCTGATGATCCCTTGATCTATGCTCCAGTGATTATTCTACACACATCTGAGCTGTGACAGACACTGGAATGAAAATTGCAAAATAGTACAAGAACATATTTATCTGAAGATGTAGAATAATGCTGATCCCTGAAGTTGAGTGCCTGGATTATCCTGGATAGTAGAGGATGGAGTGAGCCTTCTGTTTCTGAAAGTATATTTAAAAATAGTTGAATATTTGCTTTTATTAGTAAAAGATAAATATGTGTGGTTGTGGGAAATAATTTATAATTCACTATGGTGAGCTAGTGCACTACTTTAATTTTTGAGCTTTTTCAAAAGTAGAATTTAGATTAGTGGAATTATGAATTGTTTGATCATAATTACTGTAATGCTTCCCAGTTTTAATATTAATTTGTTTTTATAATTAACGACGAAAGGAACTGAACTGATGGCCTTGAAATATGATTTGAAATTTAAACATTTTAAGACTTTTCAATACATTGCCATTCAGATATTACTATGGGGAATAGAAATATCAATAATTTTTAACACTAAATATTGTTGGAAAAACCAACCCATCACTTTTCGTATAGAACTGAAAATGTAACTCAACCTTTGCAGTGTAATTCAATTTCTGAACACTAATCCTCTAACAAAGATTTGAGCAGAGCCCAAAATTAAACACTTGCAAATCTTTAAGTAGGACCCAGAAGAGCAACATTTTTTACTCCCTTTTCTTCTTTATCCCTTCATTGCTACCATCCAGTGATAGATTTTTAAATACCTGCTATTCAGGCATAGGCAAGTAGTTAGTATGTAAATCTTGCTTTGAGTGCAATTTGGTGTTAGTAGGCACAGAAATGTAAAACAAAACTTAGTTTTCTTTTAAGAAGCCTTACATACTTTAATATAATCCGACTGTCAGAATTCAAAGTATCTTGAAACCTTTGTTGTCTAATGACTTTTGAGTTTTCATATAAAATAATTTTTCAAATTTCTGTGTGCTTTTTGAGGCTGTGGCTATCTGTCCATACATTACCAGTCCTAATGAGATTGTAATGTACGATTACAGCTTCTAGACACAATTGACAGGTACTATGCAGTACAGTTTTTTAGCACTTATGGTTTTCAAGAATATTAAAGCCTGCTCCACTAAATAGATTCATATTGGTGAATTCTGTTATTGTTTTGTCACTGTTCAGTACCACAGTTTAAAAACCGTGTGTGAAAGGACACATAGCGTAAGCATTCCACTTCATGTGGCATACCTTGCTCATCAAAAGCTTCCTTTGCTGTTAATGAAGCTGCATTTGAGGTGATTGTTCTTATTGGTGGTGTGGAAAGGAAAATTTAGATCAAACTCGTTTCACTCTGAAGCTACAGTAGCTTCAGTACTGGAAAGCTAAGAACTATACTGTGAAGAAAATATCCTGCAAGTGGCTGAGGACAATGCCACTAATATTGATTTTGGAGAACCAGCATGGCCAGATTGTCCTCACTGACTTCATTATGAATGGATGATATTCTGTTGTAGTGAAGTTATTGATTAAATACAAAGCTTGATGACAAAAGGTGATTAGATACAAAGCTTTATGACAGCAATGAGATTTCATTCATTTTTGTTACTCTTTGAGGCAGGGGATGTGTTTGGTGGAGCATCCCTTGCACATCCAGCCGACTGTCCCAGGGACTGGTAGTGGTTTTAATGTTACAGTGGTAAGTTGTAATCATTAGAAGTATCATCATACAGTCGTTTTCAATAGCGAGCTTTCCATTATGTGTATTTCTGCTGATTCTCCAAGCTGAGATTTCTGCTGAGGTTATTTCTATTTATTTTTCAGGCTATGTATTAACCATGCTATAAATGTAGAAGTGCTCCAAATTGACTTCTTGTGAGGAAATGTAGGTAAGAGAGCAGGACAGTAATTTTTTTGTGCTGTGCTGTCTGATCTGTGGTCAGTATTAGTGAAGGGATTTGTGTCCATTTGTAGTCAACACTTCAGCTGACTTCCTTGACATCAGTTATGCTGCTGAGTGTTCTGCAACTTACTATGCGTATGCATGTGTTATCCCCATGGCTTTTTAAAAACTTTTGATAATTATCTGATCCCTTTACTGCCTTGGATAATTGAAATAAAACTATGATTGTAGGGAAGGAAATGAGGGTGGGAATGGCACCTTCTGGGATGATGACTGTACTGTGCACATCATCACCAGTTCCCAGCTGGTCCCTAGGTGTAACCTGTGTTTGGGATTACTGCTGTTTATCACTGTCTGTTCGGAGCAGTCATGGTTGATCTTTAAGGAATAGGTAAACTGTTGGAATCACCTAACAGTGTATATGAAGAAATTAGAATAAGAACAAACTTGTCTGTAGTGGCTGGGTTTTTTGAGAAGCCAGAGTGGTGAAGCTGATCGCTCTTGGACTGACTGAGAACCTGTAATGCAAGTGGTAGGTGCAACCTTCACTTGGGAAATACTGTTCTGATCCTGTCTGGGTAGTAGTTTAAAGTACTTGCAGGAACATTGGTGATACAGTGAATTTACTTCAGCTATTTCAGAAAAATGTGTGAAAAATGAGTGGAGTTCTATTTTTCCATCTGGTGTCATTATTTTAAAATTACATGTAGCCATCTCAGTATTTCTGGCTTTTTCTCATCTACCATATATGTAAAATGGGAATAATGCCTCTAGGATTGATCTGAAGCTTGAATTGGGCTTTTGATCATTTGCTGTCATTTAGTTCAGCGCAACTTTACTCAAACAAGTGTTTCTAGGTACTATGCCCAAAACCTAAATCTGGAAACCATTAAGGAAGCAACACAGATGCAGATAAGTATGTGTTGACAAATTTTGTGAGATGACCACAGTGTTTCCTTGAAAAAGACAACGTAATCCCTTGTCTCCAAGTAACTTTCTCAATGTTGTTGAACAGTCGGACAGCTGTTTGTTTAAAGAGTGTATGGGAAAAGTAATTGACTGGTTTCTGTTGTGTTGAGTAATGCTCATCTGGGGAATCTAATCTCTTGGATAGGGTCTGATGGTCCTTTATCACATGGTGGTGGAAGTCTTTTCATCTGGATTAAATGAGACTGCACAAAATATTTTCTGCTGATTATGCACGATCTGTTTCTTTTAGTTTACCATAAACTCTATTCGATTTTGTATTTCCTGGCTGCCTTGCATATACACAGGAGATTGCTGTGTAAATAGGAACAGTTTCAGCTGCCTCAGGGAGTATCTGGGAATGCTGGATTCTCAACATCAGATGCTATTTATGCTTGCAAGCAACTCCAGTTGGTCTGTGCACAGCTGGAGCTGCCTAGGGTAACTTCAGGGACTGTCCATTTTTCCCAACTGGAGAGGTCCTATTTGCCAGCTGCCTTGTTATAAAGACAGGTGAGAGTTTATTTAATCATCATGCTCTGCAAATGCTGCAAGGGACTGATTTGAGATATTTCAGTTGAATAGTTCCTGGTCCATGCTGGAGGCTGGTGAGTTAAGTGTGCTGGATGTGCACACAAACACAGCCCTGATACCTGGTAACTGTACGGTATTTTGAATTTAATTTTTTCTCCACAATTATAAATTCTGTATAACTCACTACAATATAAAATATATTGGTTTAGACCAAAATTTGGTAGTAAAATCAGGATAAAGGAACTGATACACTTTTTACAAACTTTCTGGAAAACATTTGTGGTGGTGTGCTGTTTTCCTGGAAGCACAGTATGTGTTAAGTAGTTTCTGTGCTAGTGTTAATTGCTAACTTTATGGCCATTGCCACTAACAGCATGTAATGTTTCAAACAGCCTACTATAGCTTCTGAAATTGGGTGTCTTTATTCTGATGACAGCTTGGTGTACAAATGTTAGTACTTCATCAAGATGATATAGCAGTAGAGTTGAGCAATGGGAAATTCCATCAGGCCTCTGAGCTTTCAGGTGATGAAGGCTGGGAGGGTATTGCCACAAATGTATTCTTTTCCCTTGGGCATCTACTTTTAGCTACTATCAGAGTTGAGACCTTGGGATACTTGTTATGATGCTGAGTGTATGCCAGACTTGGAAAGACATGCAGCACTTGTATAGTCAAATTAAAAGAGACCATCAGAATAAACTAAACTAAACTAGATTGGGGCTTGGAACCTTATTGGACTCTAGGATATTTTTCTGACAAATGTTAATATAGTAATTGAACATACCTGTAAACAGTGTTCATTGTGTGTTTATGCACAATAACGTGGAATCCTGTTTTCATAACTTAAACTTTTCTGTGCCGGAATTGGAACAATTTGGTATAGGGTAGATCTGCCCAATAGAACTTGGTAGCATTTTTCATCTTGTTGAAAAATAAGAACTCTCTGAAGACCAGTCCAGTGAAATCCTTGTCTGTCTTTCCTTAAAAGCATTAAGGAATCATTAGGATATTGTATCTAACTTTGAATTTGTGAGCAGAGTGGGAGACAGATGTTTAAACTAGGTAACTTCCAGAAATCCTTTTCAACCTTAACTACTCTAATTATTCTGATGTCTTCCATCCATTTCAGAAAAAGTTTGTCATCCTTCTGTGAACAAATGTTTCAGAGCATTGGAACAAAGAACATTCTTTTTTTCACCCTCCCCCCCCCCCCCCTCCCCCCAGTGACTGGGTCACCGAAGAAGTGGGAGACCCTGGTTCTGTTGTGTTTTGTTGGATTTTTTTTTGGTTGGTTGGGGTTTTTTTATTGTTTTTTTTTTTTTTTTGGTTTTTTGTTTGTTTGTTTGTTTTTGTTTTTTTTTTTGCTGGTGTTCCTGTGATCTCAGACACAGGTTCTAACTGCCAGGACCCAGAGCATGTTATGTGAAAGTTTACATCTGCTCTGAGCCCCTGTGCAACAGGGAATGGGTGGCTGACAGAGATTGTATGCTGGATTATACTTTCCAATGAGACTGTATTCTGTAATAAACCATCAGCAGCCCTGTTCAATCAGCTGTCCTCATGTGGAGCTTGAAGTTGGATCTCCCATCGTTAAGTATGTGCTCTACCCACCTGGCTGAGGAAGAAGTGAGCAGAATTATCAATGTTTCTGCTTCTCAGGAAATGTGATCCCCACCATATCTGACTTCTGCAGTTCTTCAAGAGAACACTTGTAGACTTCAGGTGCTTAATCACATCTACTTAGAGAGCTGTAGAGTGTTAAACCAAAGATAAGTGTTTATTTACTCAGAATATGTGTTGTGTGCACAGCTGGGGGAATGAAGTTGACTTTCTAGGAACTTCTATGGCTAAACTGGTACCTGTGCAGTGTACTTGGGTATGTGCCTACATCCTGAGACTTTTTTTATGCTACAAACTAAATTGCTGTTCAAATTTTAAGTAGGCTAAGGTGACTTAGCATAAGGTTTAATATGAACTTCCTACCATGAAGTTATAATCTGTTTTATTAGTGGCAAAACTTAGTGTTACCATCCCATCCCATGGATGTGAGTAATTCACTAAACTGCATCATTAGACTCTAATTTAATTTCCAAGGATAAATGATGACAACTCTCTAATTTAATTTATATTTGTACTAAAATACTAAACTTCAGTTCATACCACTGTGCTGTTTATGTATACCACAAATGCTATGAGAGCTCTTCATAAAATAAAGTAAAAGCCCCAGTCCAGGTCTACTACATGAGTACTGGTTTGGCTGTTGCAGTTGTGATTAGAAGACATTGATTTGATGTCACAAGTATTTTTAACAGGATTTACAAAATGCAAATAGCATTATGTAAGACAGATTACCTATGGCTTTAATACAGGATTGTTTCTAAGCCAGAGGCTACATTTTGCTGGGTTATGTATGTTTAAAACTGAGCACATTAGGATTAGATTTGGCAGAATACCAGTTTCCAAATCCTTGATATTTTCAGGTTAGATGACTTCAATGTTTTAATTTAAAATATGAATTGAAAATCAAAATTTTGATTGTTTTTTAAGTAGCTTTCAAGGTGGATGTCTTCTTGAATCAGGATTGTTACAAACAATCTGATTTGTGTTGGTAAAGTCAGAAATTGCTGTAGTCCATCATACCCCCATAATGTTTTTTTCTGTGTCAGAGAGCTACTTGGTTCAAAAACCAGCAGAAAAGACCAAATGCATTTCCTGCACAGCAGAATGTATGTGGACAATGTGTCACATTGCTAAGCAAGTCCATCAAGTGTTAGCTTTGTAATGTACCATGAGGAAAATCTTACAGGCACTTGAACTCCAAATAATTTCTCAAAGGCCTCATATGCACAGTACCACAAATTCTTGACCTTTAGGTGAAGGAAATTTCAGCTGGCATGGAACAACTTCATGTGACTCTGCATTGTTGTCATTGCTTTATGCTCTGAATGCCTGCAATATGGCACTCCCTAATAGACAGGCTAATAAAGTCTCTTCCAGTGGTAAAGTTTCCTACTGGAAAGCTAAATTGTTTGATGTATTCAGCAGCCAAGGTTCCCTATGAACAGACTTAAGTGGAAAGATGCCTTTTTGTCCCCCCAGAGTAATTTCATTTTTTCTGTTTCACATACCTTATGCCTGGTTTCATTCAAATGTTGACATCTGGTTTATTCACCAGATTTCTTCCAAATCTTTATTACCCTAGTATTTTTCCCAGGGAAACATTTGGCAGCGTTTACTGCATTACAAGGTACATTTAGTATATAGAGGCCAAGGAAGAAAAAGTAGAAACTTAAGAGGAAAAAAAAAAAAAAGGTTTAAGCACTTGTCGAGTGTTAGTATTGTACATAAATACACAAGAAAAAAACTCCCTAAACTCTATTTTGCATGCAGATTGTTTCTTCTTTCTATTTTAAATAATAAAAGTTCTCGTGTTCTGTGACATGTATTTATATCTCTTAGTACAACTAGATGGTTTTCCCATCAGCTTAGTTGTCATTTCTGTGGAACTCTCTTCTCTGAGTACCAAAATACAGCTCCCAAATGCCACAGGCCATAAGAACTTTAAATGTTAGGGAAATAATCAGAGCCTATCCTTTTGGAAAATAAATTCCTGTGGTATTGTCCATCTGCCATTTCTAGGGAGCATTCAGGTATATGCTGATGTGCTCTTCTGTGGGGGATGATGATTGTTTCTGAGACCTGAAAAGTGGATTCTGACTTTCAGGATTTCAGGATGGTGTTAATTTCTGGTAAAAATTGGCTGGAAGACACCTTAGGAAAAGCTTCTTTTAAGTGATTACATACAATTTATGTTCAAAGAGACAAAAATACAATGAAGTATGAAGCTTGATGTTTCTTAAATACCAAGGCAGCAGCTGAGAAAGCCCATGGCTTCCTGCAAAGCTCAGCTTTCCCTGTACCCCTCAGTTTCAAGTAGGCAGGAATTAGTCTTGGAGACATTGTGCTCTCAGCTCCTTGGTGACAGCCTGATCAAGGACATACCAGTGTTTTACATGGCTTTTACACCTCTGCTCTTGAATAGATGGGATTAGTGGGGGTTCTTGGGTTTACAGTATGGATCCTGAAGTATGTACCAGGGGAATGGGTATGAAACAGCACTGTGGTGGAAGGCAGAACACCAGTAATTGCTTGCTGGAGTGACAGTGCTGCTGGAAGAGATGGCCCTTTTCTTTTGTGCCTGTTGAGCTACAGGTGTTGGCTTGGTTTTGTTCTCCAGTAGATTCCTTGTTACCCTCTGTGCTGCCTTTTAGTCAAGTTGAGCAGTCTGCAGAACACTTGTGCCACAGGCAACCCTAGTATGAAGCATGATACAAAGGGGAGGTTGGACATCCTCGATTCAGAAACTATTTCCTTTCCTTTGAATTGATACAGGGAAGGGGTAAACATATACACCTGTGTAACAGATAGACCAGAGTGACACCTGCTAGCCTCCACCATGGTTTTACCCCATAAACTCATTTAAATGACAAAGAGAAATGGTGACAGCTCTTCTCATGGGTACAAATGAACCAGAAATTGCCAGGGAGCTGTTAAGCAGTAAGTTAGCAGAGCTGAGGTAAATACAGCAGATGTCTAGCAAGTTCTCTACTGCCACCATCTCACACAAGTACATAAACGGTTTCCTCTGAAAGCTTGAGGGTTCTAGTCCTACCTCTAGGGGAGGTAGGACCACTGGTCTGGCAGCTCTAGAAAGCTTGAAGTTCTAATGCTGAATCTGATCCTCCTGGATGCAGTCCTTCCTTGAAGGGGCTGACACAGCACTCTGACCAAAAGGACAGTGGTTTGTTTCATGCTGCGGATGTGAGCAGGGTGATGATCTAGCCTTCTGTTCTCCAAAGCTGTATTAAACCAGTGTGGCCCAGCCTATGTTAGCTACTGCTTGCTCAGCCTGTTCTAAGAATCCAAACAATTAGCTCTAGATAATATCACCTAATTCCACTGTGAAATAAAAGAGAATGGGTGGTCAAAAACCTCCTGACAAGAGCTGTTTTGCTTTGAATAATGCAGATGAAGCATCCTAGCCCAGTAAGCAGAGAGCTTTTTGCCTGTAGCCACAGGTCTTTGTTCCCTTTTCTGACAGACTGCGTATCCATTCATCTCACTGATTAACAGAGCTGCTGCTACAGTCAGTCGGAAATGGTAAGTGTGTAGCTGATGTCGGTCTCTCTTGCATTTAGGAAGTCTGCACAAGCACATTTAAGTGTCTTTATGTTTGAGCTTGTCAATGGTGATAAGCTACTATAAATTAATTTGCTGATCAATGCTTACTCCAGTCTCTGTCAGACATGTGACCAAAAACTAGTATCTTTGTATAACAGAAATTCTAAATGTATTGAAAGAGAGGGAATATTTAGCAGAATTTTTTTTTTTTTTTAATTATTTTTTCCTGGAATGTGGTATCTTTAATACAATCTCTTCCATAATCATTTTGAGAAAACAGAAGTTGGGCTCTATTAAGTCATCATGGGCTTTGGTGAGTCTTAGTGAGAAAATATTTGTATCCTAAAGCCAGTTTTTTAGACCTCTGTCTATTTAGAAAGCCATCTATTAAAATTATATGTGTTATTTCTAATTAGAGAAGTAAATTTCTATACATGAGAGAAAAGAGACAACTGGAAGATTGTGTTCATAACTGTTTCCAGTGTGGTTGGAGACTTTTTTCCTGAGATCTCGGGGTGAAAAGAGGTTTTTAGAAGAGAACAAGTATTACACACCAGATGCAGATGCAGCCGTATCATGGAGTTATACTGTAAATATCATATATATATATAATATTCATTTAAAAATCCTCTTCTGTTTCTGTGTTGTTTTTCCAGTACTTTGGTTTTTGTTCACCCAGTGATGGGTGTTGCATTTACCTTTGTCTAATCATAAGCCCTGAATATAAATTCAATATTTCATTCTAGATATTTTTGACAATTAATTAATAATTCATTATATATTTTTGTTTCATTTTTTTTTGCTATTTTATTGTCTTCTGACTTTGTACTGCAAGGCCCTTCTTCAGTTGATTGTAGCCAGTCCTTATCTTTACAGTCACAAAGATTTTGGAACTCCAGAAGGCTAGGAGTTTTTAATCCTTTTCCAGGTAATTTCTGAATACACTGGGCAGCATAAGCCTGAGCATCCCTTCAGGACTCAGGGTGGCCTCCCTTCCCTCTGACATGATTACCTAGTTAGAATTTTAAAGCTGCTCCTTTCAAAATAAGCAGGATCTGTAATGAAGGCTCCAAACATGTACTTTTTTCTCTCCCACGCTTAGTGTCGGGTCTGCATTTAGCAAGCAGTAGCTCAGTAGCAGTGCTGTTACATAATTTCTCCATCTACTGGTTGCTGTGGTTTTAACCTGCTTTGGTGTCCTAAAATGCAAACTTATGCTGTGAGACACCACTAACTCTAAACTACTGAAACTTGGAATGGGGAACAGGGAGAAGAGTGTGTAAGGAAGGACACATTTTAGATCTGTTTTAGTCAGTAGCTCATCGGAAATAGTTGGGAAGAAATTCACGGCTGACTATAAATCAATGTCCTTTTATTCAAGGCCTAGTACTGTACTGTGTGTTAGGATTTTGAATTATTTTTAAACAAAGTAAATGAAAGTCTGATAATGTATTTTTCCATTTTTAACAGCAAAACATCTTTAATACTCAATTTCACTTTTGAAACAACCTTTTTATAAAATGGAAGTGGATACTAGGAATGATTTACTATAATTGTTTTAATCGATTTTGGTATAAATGAAGAATTGAAAAGCATGTGACTTTTCTCTCTCAGAGATGTAATCATTTAACAGTAGTCACAGTTTTGTATAATTTCTATGCAAACACTTGTCCCACTTCAGTTGCTGATTAATTGTTCTGAGTTCAATCCATTATCAAATGTTATTTACCTTTGCATCACAGAAGCGGAACTAAAATGTATCAAATCTGCAAAATGGCAAGTTGTCTGTGGAGTGATGGTGTATTGTTTTGGGTGTGTGAGCAGCTGCCAGGTTGCAAAACCAGGCCGTAGAGGTGGGGAAAGTGGCAGCAGAGCCTCTTGCCGGCAAGAGGATGGTATGACTCAGGGAGCACGCTTGACTTCTGAGTGCATTTCCAGTCTTTTCTTGGATCAAAATAGCTGTAACTTTGGGGCAGCCTGACAACATTGCCTTTCTGTGTAGTCATGTTGAGAAAGCTGACTGATTCAGACTTCTTTTTAAATAGTTGTATGTGTAGTGGCTTTTCTGGTTTTGCAGTGCGTTGGTTGTTATGTGCTGAGTTGGACTGGCAGTAATTCCTTGCTATAATATACTCTTTTGCATATTTTTTTCTAATGATTCAAGTTTCCAGTAAATTTGAAATAGCCTTCTTTGTTCTGTATTTCTCCCCTCCCTTGACTAGTCAGTGTCAGTGTAAGGGTTTCATTAGGCAGGACAGGAAGAAAGAACAGTCAGTTGGAGGCGGCAAGAAAATGAAACCTCAGAATTCTTAAGGGATGATAAGTGACTGGTAGTGGCAAGATAGCAAAGATTTCTTTAAAACAGCTGTGTGGAAGAAGCAGAGAACTAAAAATATTTTCATCTATATTGAGAGAAGAAACAGACTGGAGACTAGAAAACTAGGGAAAAAAAGACAGGAAAACCACATGTAGAGGATTGCAATATCTTGATGGCAAAATTCAAATTGAGAACAAGAAAATACCTTTACATTATAATGTCGTAGAAGGCCGTCAAGTTTCTCAGGCAAAATTTGCTCTTATTGAAGCCATGCTGGCTGTCACCAATCACCCTCTTATATTCCATGTGCCTAAGGCAAAATTTCCAAAAGTATTCACCCCATGATCCTGCCAGGCGCAGTGGTGAGATTGGCCAGTATTTCTGTGGGTCTTCCTTTTTTCCCTCTTTTAAAAATGGGGGTTATACTTCCCCTTCTCCAGTCAGTTGCAGCTTCATGGGACTGCCATGACTTCTCAAATATGATGGATAACTTAGCAACTTGTGGATCTGCTGGTTCCCTAAGGGCCTGTAGATTGATCCCATCAGGTCCCATAGCCTTGTGCAGCTGCAGATTCCTTAGATAGTCTCAAACGTGATCTACAGTGGGTGGTTCTTCACTCTCCCAGTCCCTGCCTTTGCCCTCTGCCATGTGGGTGATGTGCTCGGAGCAGCTGCCAGTGAAGACTGAGGCAGTCAGTACTTAGTGAAAACAGTCACTGAGTAGCTCAGAGTAATCCATATCCCAGGTAACCAGGTTTCCTTCTGGAGAGGACCTACATTTTCCCTAATTTTCCTTTTATTGTGGAAGAACCTGTAGAGGCCTTTTTATTGCCCTGGACAGATTTTGTTCTATCTGGGCTTTAACTTTCCTAACTTGGTCCCTGGTTGCTTGCAGAGTTGCTCTGTATTCCCCCCAGGCTACCTGTCCTTGCTTACAGCACCTGTAGGCTTCCTGCTTGAGTGTGTCCAGGAGTTCCTTATTCATCCATGCAGACTTCCTGGTGGTTTTACCCTCTTTGTTAGGATACATTACTGCTGAGCTTGGATGAGACCTTTGAATATTAACCAGCTTTCTTAGGCCCCCCTTCCTTCCAGGGCTTTATCCCATGGTATTCTACCAAGCAGATTGCTAGAGGCCAAAATCTGCTCTCGTGAAGTCCAGGGCAGTGAACTTGCTGTGTGCACCCCTTGTTGCCCCAAGGATCTTGAACTCAGGGTAATCTGAAGTGGCTGGTGTTGCCCCTGTGGCATCTTTTCCTCCCTGTTGCTCTCAGGCTCATGTTTATATACTTTGAAAGGGAATGTAAAGAGCCCATATTGTCTCTAGGGCAGTAACTTCATGTGCAAGAGGTTTTCCCTCAGTCTCTTTCTTATCAAAGAAATATGCAATTAAAACACAACAGAAAGTCCTCCCATGTTCTTTTGCTGGGCTGGATTCACTAAATGTATAAAAGGCTGTTGTATCACCATCTCTGTGATCACACACATGCTGGTAGAGAATCGAGCTGACAGATGAAGGCAGCACAAGGCACTACTGAAGAGGAGTCTGTCCCAGCTCTTTTTTCCCCAGAGTCCCTGGGGCAGTTCATCTCAGCACAGTAACCTATTTCAGTCTTACCGGGCTGTGCTACAAATTTCATTAAAATACAAGTAAAATTAAATACAACATAACTTATAAGACAAGCTTGATTAGGAGATGAACTATTAAATTCATATTACCCCTAGGCATTATTTGATCATTGTAATTGTTATTTGAATTTGAGAGCAATTATCTGGTCTAACTAAATCTTGATTTCTAAAAAATAGGATGTTTTAAAAGGCTTAGAAGTCTTAATTTTTGTAATTGATTTGTATCTGTTAGAGCCAGAGTTTACTTCTTTTTTTAAAGTCAGACTGTGCATAATGTTCATCTTCTGCATTGAGATGTCTTGGGTACAGTTAGAAATAATATTGAATCTTCAGTTTATCCCTAAGGTCAGTCTTACACACTTGCAATAACTGCAAATTTTTGTGTTGATTGACTGAAATGGGCTCATTGTTCATTGAAAGGGGTTAAATTATTCTACCCCTTGGTTTCTGAAAAAGCATAAATGCGTAAGATGGGGGTGGGTGTGAAACTCACTCTAGGAAGCATCTGTGAACAGAGCGGAACTCAGGCTGTCCTGCCTGGAGATGCAGAAGTTCAGGCATGAGGAAATGGCACTTTGTTTTGCTTCTGCCTTTCCCCTTTACTTCTTTCCTACGCTTTCTGGGTTCCCACCTACATCGTGTGTTACATCACAAATTTAGGTCAGACAAGACCAATTTTGTCATACAGAGCCCTAATTCACCATCTGGGAGCAGAGACTTGGCCTGTGCAAGGGGCAGCAGAGCTCATGTGAGTCTGAAATGGGCAAAGAGCCACCCAGACTCCAGTGGGTGAACATTAAACACTATTGTGCAGACAGAAGCACTGTGAGGCTCCATTCCTTTCCTGGTGAGATACTTGTCTATTTTCATGGATTTCTGTGGACTATTGGTTTTCAGCCAAGCTTGGAGTTCACAGAAGGGGAAGATGATACTTATTTTAAACAGATTTTATTAATTCTCACTAATTCCCTTCTGTTTCAGTGAGTTCCTCTTTCCATATGCACTTACCAGCGCCAGGATTTTTATGTTTATATTTAGGTGTTTGCATGTAAAGACACTTAGACCATTACCTGCCTTAATGCTTGTTCAGTTTGGTTGCAATAAAGAGACCTGACAATCTATACCTGCCCGTGATCCACTGCATTCTGGAGCTCTGGAAAACTTGCTCATAGATTTATGGATGTGCATGTGTTAGAGGTCATAGTTTTATCCACACTGTGGGAATTTACTTATGATTAACTTCACCAAAACACTTATTTGTTTGCTGCTGAAAACATTTGCTTATCGGTGTATACTCTTACCAGTTTTGTTCTGCCTTGACCTTTAATACAGAAATCTACTATTCCCTGGTGCTGGTGATTTCAGAGTTAGAAAGTAGTTCAGTGACCTATGAACATGCTCCCGTATGCATTTGTGGCTTATTAAATAAGGCTTCATTTTAGTGATACTCAATTTTGGTATTTAATACTGTTTCAAAATAAACCTAAGTGCTTATTGTTCAGCTTTTTTTGTTTGTTTGTTTGTTTAATTAATCATTAATTTAGGAAAAACATGAAGGCTTTTATCTAGGAAAGTGCTAATCATTGGGAAATAATTTTACTGCTCCTAATATTATACCCAGAAAACCTGTCATTCACAGTGTAAAACTGAATTATGTCTATTTTTGTATGGTTATATCTTAACTTCACATAATGAACAAAGGTCACTACTCTGAAAATTCTGCACACCTTGGCATTTTATGTTCGTAAGATCATAGCAGCTGCTCCTAGAGTGGACAAGTGTTAGTCTGGACAGTGGAGAGGCTGAAATACCCACCCAAAGTGGAAGGCTGTATAAGCTTGGTTGGTGAGGCACAAAAGGTTCCCACTCAGTGCTTAGCACTGGCCCTGCCTGGACTTGGGCTGTCTCCTGCTATTTCCAGATAGGGTGTTTTTGCTCTGCCATCCTCAGCAGGTGCCAGGAGTTGGGCTTAGGTTTAGTATTAGATCTAAGCCAGCCTTATGCATTTGTGCATTAAATGGGAAACTGACAAGCTCTTGTGGAGTCCAGGGTGCTGGGTGCGTCCAAACTCTCCAGTAAGCAACCTGAGATGCCAGCATGAGGTTGAGACACCTAGTCTGACTGCTCACAGCCTTCCCAAGCTTGGCAGGATTTACTAGCCCAAGGCCAGAGTGGGGAGCCTGAGCATGCTGTTCCTCACAGGATATCTGAAGCTGGTTATAAACAAATTTTCATACAGAGCTGCTTTACATGGCTGTGCTGTTGCTGAGCCCACGTGTACCACACTGCCTCTGGTACTGTGGCCAGCAGCACAGACCTCAGAAGAGGCCAGCTAATCTCTGTCATCACCGTGGGAGTCAGTGCCAGGTCCCACACTGCCCCGGATGGAGATGGAGGTTTGTAGCACCTGAGCTGCATCAGTGTAGCTGTGCTGTGCCATGGTGTCTGTGTAGACACATGGGCAGAGATACAGCAGGAATTTGAGTCAGTCTGAGGCTGTCTCAGTTTTAATGTTAAGGAGGAAAGTAAGTATGGATAGCTTGTAATGAGTGGGGGTGGAAGATAAAAATGAGACGTAAGAAAAAAGAAAGTGTGTCAAAAGCGCATCTTCACTTATGAGAGAGGGAAGTTTCTCTAGTGAGGAAGGAGAGGATGTGAAGAGTGAGGTTTTCCAGTTCTGAAACCTGGACTGTTTCTTGTGTGTTTCCTGTTGATAGTGGTTTGATAGAAATTATTCTGGGGTTAAACGGTGTGGTCTGCCCTTCAAGACAAATATCTTAGCCCAACCCGATGCCCTAGGCAGCAATAAATGACACCTTCTGGACCTGAGTCCTGCTGAGTGCCCTCAGGAGGAATATCGGACTCCTGTACTAGTGACTGTGTGCTGGAGCATGCCGTGACCCATCTACACCAAGAAGAGATGAGACCCCTCTCATACTTCATGTGGCTGAGATCAGTGCCCTGAGAACAGGAACAGGATGGGTTATGCTCTGTCAGGGACGAAGTGTGTGTTGAACGAGGCGTTCCGTGGTCTTAATATGCATAAAATAATGTTGGTTTCCACCAGGTGTGGATTCCAGATGATTACCTGCTATCTCATTGTCCAGCACCAACTCAAATAAAGCGATAATGAAGTTCTACTTCACTGGACATATGAAATAAGAAGACCCTTCCCCTCCTAGGAAGTATTTACCAGAAGTCTAGGGCAGAGGTTTTTTCTCTGGTCTACTTCTTGGAATTTGAGTTTTAAATTTCAATCCTGTAGAAGCCTTGGTTGCCTAAATGAAATGGGGAGACAGGAAAAATCCCATTTGTTTTTTACAGTTTGCATCAAAGGCTAAGTTTCTAGTCTTTCTAGTCTAGACTTTCCCATTCTACTTAGCTTTAAGAGGAGGAGTTGCAATGTAATTTTTTGTTTGTTTGTTTCAGGCTTTTTTTGTCATTGTTGTTTCATTATTGTTCATGCAACAAGAAACTATAAAACTCCAAGAAAAAGATTTTTATATGGAGAAAAGTGGTAAAATATGTATTTTAAAATATTGTTAAAAGCTTTAAAGTATGCACTTATAGTTGAAGGTTGAACAGTGGAATACTTTTTATGGTGTGAGAGGAAGGTGTGGCATTTCAGGGTGGGCTTTTTTGCCATACAGAAATGTAAAACTTTCATTTCATGTTTATTGAAGTATGGAAAGATATGGAAAACAGAACTTGGGTGTCAGGCTCGACAGGGATTCTTACAACTTCTTTTCATGTTTCCTTCCTGCTTAATCTCTTGTAAATCAAGAGAAATACCTTGTTGTACTTTCACATAATGTCATAATTTTCAGCCATGATTAGTGTGCTTGATAGGCATTCTTATTTCTTCAGTAATTAATAACGAGTGTCTAAAAAATTCGGGCTTTTCCCTCTGCTGCATTTCATATGCTGTTTGTTAGGGAAAGCTAAATGACTTCACTGCTTTTGGCCTATTTCAGTTGTCATCATTGTTCTGTATTGAGTTCTAGGATGCAGTGTTGTCATTCATTTAAATTCTTTCTCTTCTCTGAGAAGAAAAAGTTGCCTGTGTATCAGAACTACCTTTGTTGAAATAATCAATGAGGTTCAAGATGATTTATAGAAAACAGTGGGCGATCCCCCTTTGTTGGAGCGTCCTTTGTAATCCTAAGGATGGCACGTCAGTGTGGTATGGCAGTGAGTGGGCTCTAAAGAGCAAGGGTGCATATGGGGTGATTCATGGGGTACTGAAACACGATGATTTCAAGTGAGGCTTTTCTAAGTTCAAATACAGAATGCAGAGAAACATTTTCTACAAGTACAAACACTGTTTGGGAATATGTGAAATATTTATTATTTTACATTTCATTTAAAGTATTAAACCACCCGAGACAGTTGTGGAGTTTGTCTCTGCTTTCCCTCCCAATGGTAAGTGTACTGCCTCATTAACTTCCTGGCCTAACAATAAAGGCCTTGGAAAGACTTTTGTGTATCGCCAGACGGATGATGCAAGGCATAAATACAGCCTTGGGAACATCTTTAGTGTCTTTCTTAGTGAAACCTGAACATGAGGGTTGGTATTTTTAACTGGCAGGATTTCAGTAGACTTGCATCACTGTTGGAGTCTAAGTAAATTTTATTTTTTTTTCCTCTTCAAAGTGATGTAATGGGGGGAAAAAAATTACAGCATTTCACTAGGCAAGAAAGAAAATCCCCCTTGGCATCTAAGTGCTCGTTTTGACACTTTTTAGTATGAAAGAGGGTGATGACAATAACCTCCAGTTCAGATAATAATTCCTAGTTAATCATTATTTGTGAGAATGTGCTGTATTAAGAATTCTATGCTTTCCTGACATAATTTTCAATTGACTTAATAGCTGCTAAATTTGACTTGATCTCTCTACACCCTGCTTAGCATGTCTTGCTTTGGAAGGCCTTGTTTTCCTCATTAGCTGTCTGTATCCTCAATTATATTCTTTCTGCCTTCAGCAGGATTGTAATTTAATTTATTAGATGTTCTAGCATACAGTGATACCTAGTCAATTGTCAGATGTTGTTTGACAAACTTAGCACTATTTCCCCAGGTGACCTCTCTAGAAGCTATGAAGCTGTGTTGCCTTCTAGCACTGGACCCATAAACTATTTTTCAAGCAGAGTGAAAAGAATTCAGTCAAGGTGTAAGAAGCAGCATACCCAGTTTCCTTTTTACACAAAATACTTGAAGGATTTTTACTAGAGAAAATATTTTGCTTTTTCTCCTTTTATATAGGATGAATTTACACTAGATAGTACCAGTGTTATTCAGATGTCACTAGAAAATGATAACCCAGAAAAGAGAAAAATGCAAGAAATTGTGTGCCAGGAAATATTTATTTTTTTAATTTGAAGGCCATCTTCCTCTTAGACCACTAGTTTTTGATGAAGAAGTTTTTGCTTAAATGAGCATCATGCTGAATGCAAGATTTAGTTGTACTGCTGAAGGTACACATCCTAAAGGAAAGCAAACTATTGCTGTCTGTTCTCCTCATTTCTGTGGAATGCAGAACATTCTATGGAAAACAGATATTTAATGGAACTTCTGTGGAATTGTTGTCAGTTGTGTTTTTTAAGTGTCATTAAAAAATCCTTTGCAGTTTTTAATTATAAAACATTTTCAAAGTCAGTATCTTTATGTCAGCAGATAAGCTGGGAAGCTTAGTCACTTAATGTTTTCTATTATGGGGTTAATATTTTAAAATGGAAAAGTAGATTGAAATGCTTCTTTTCTAGATCGTGTTGCTACCCCTCACATTGGAAATTTCCTATTGAGGCAGCGGTGGTGGTAGGGAAATTAGCAACATTTATATAAAATAGAAGCTTCACCCACCCTGCTTAAACCATCAAATATTCAAGTGCCTGTTTTAAAGGCTTATTGCAAAATTGAAGCAGTCATATACATTTGTTTCTAATAATTGAACTGTTTCATTTATTGTAAAATGAGCTCACACAGAATGTGCACAGCTGTCTGACTTGTATGGTTGTGCTGATCAGTGTGCACACTGATACTGCAGCATTCATTATGCTTAAAAATATTTTAAGACTATAGTGGAGTTTTGCTTTTGTTAAGGTCAGCCACTTGGGAATTCTTCATTTGGTGAATCATGTAGGATGGTGCAGTGATTAGATGCCAAGTCACGATCCAGTGCTTTGAGCTAATTTTACTTGCAGTGTGCTGCTTTTGAATTAAAAGCTCTTCCTTCTGGCACTGTTATGTTTCAGGCAGGAAAGGAGGTGTCCTTTAGCTGCTCCTTGGTGCAGGGCTCCTGTCAAGGGTCTGTGCCTCACAGTGCAGGCTACTGGCTGTAAGTTCAGGCTCTAAGGATCCCAGCTGCTTCCCCGCTTCTTTTAGGGGATGGCATCTATGTGTCTAGGAAAATGCTTCTGTAGTTCTAAATACAGAGGTGGCTTCTAAGAATGTGGGAACACAGAGCCAAAAGTTAAGTGTTGCTCTGAGCAGAGCAGACATTGCTGAGCCATCTAAGGTGTGTGCTGCTCCAGATCTGGATGCAGCTTTTCCTCCGGTTGCTTTTAAAAGTGATTGAGAAGAACTTCCTAATTTAAACACTTGGAAGGATATTATACCTGAGAAAACTGTTACACAACACTGACTTAAAATTAGAGCTCTGTTCTAATCTGGAGATTCGTTTTTGTTATGTATTCATTCCTGTTTTGAGTCATTTTAATTCACACATATGGGTACAGTGCTACCAAATTGCATGAAATAAATATGACTTGTAATAGTTTATCATGTTTCACCCTTTATCATTAAGGGCAGGATTGTTAGTGCTATCCAGTTTTTAAGCTGTCTGACACTAGTGTTTGCTGCAAGCTAGATTTGTTAGAGAACCTTCAGCCAAAGTAATTCAGTCACTTCTGAAGATGATGACAGATTAGAAGTTATTAAAATAAAAAAGCCACAGATTTTACTTAGAAAACTTTCCCTTCTTGTACAGGATTGGTACTTTGTCATTACTGCGACCAATTACTGGCTGAATTAAAGCACCTTTGATGAATTTCAGCTTGTCTGTTTTCAGTAGCAAAGCATAAGCTGTAACAAATACTGTAACTATACTGAGTGCATCCCAGATCATACCTGCATATCTGCAGACCAAAGTCTGACAATGCTTTGTATTTATAGTAATAAGCTATATTGGAGCTGGCCAAATTTGGGGCTTGGCAGAAGAACTAATGGCTTAGGGGGAAAAGGAAGTTTTCCCTTTGATTAATAATGTTGCTTGCCAGTAATAGCTGGTAATGTGGAAGAGTGAGGAGAGTCAGCAAGATGGTGAATGGTTAGGCCCAGACTCTTACGAGAAGTTGTCAAACTGATGAAGCTGGGACTGGGAATTTTGCCAGGCAAGAAACAGATCCTTCCCTGTTAAGCAACTGGGATAAGGTGTCTGTCTTGACACTGGTAAATGGTATTCTCTAATAGCCTGGGCACTTCCACACTGTGTGCTGTCTCCTTCAAGTCCTACATGGTAATCTTCTCTGTGCCTTTAATCAAATGATTGTTTTGTAAGGTTCAGTTCAATGTCTGGTATAATGCCAAGACTGCTGCAGCTCAGCAGGACCTTATTTTTTGTAGCAGGGCCTTGGTTATGTATGCTGTGTGAACTGGGGAACATACAAGCATACAAGAGTCAAGAGCTGCCTAGGATGGTCTTGGAGCACTGTTGGCTGAAATAGAAGTGATACTGTCCATTGCCAACAGCCCCCAATTGAGGTGATGATTTAAAAAGCCAGCTGAGGGAACCAAATACTATGGATGGTCAAGCAGATCGGTGCTTAAGCTCCTGCACTCATTTTTGTACTCATGTGTTGACATGATGAATGTGGCAGAGATTAGGCCTCTGAAGTTGGGGGACTGGGAGAAACAGATTGACCTAAAGGACTGGAAGCTTGTTCATGTGCATGCATTTGGAGGACAGAAAGGATGAGTGCAAGTAGGTAAGAGTAACAGCTGGGAAGCAAAGAGATAGTGGGAAAAGCCTGAAGGAAAAACTGGAGCTTGGATAGCAGAGAGTATGAGACAAGGTCAAGGTGCAGCAGTATAAGAAGAGGTGGGATACAGATGTACAAAAGGTTCCTCTAGGCTGAAGTGTGCTTGTGAACAATATCCACTGCACATGGTTCAAAGATTAAGGTTGATTCCAAAATGTTGGGATCATTTTTCAGTGGCTGTGTATTCCACTGCAAAAGCCTAAGTTGTCTCTTCCGCTGGTGGTGTTTTGCAAAGAAAGGTTTCTTTTTTGATTTTTCTTCTCTTTGGACCACTTGTGCAGAGGTAAGGTCAGAGTTTAGCTCAGTTAGAACAGATCTGAAGTTCCAGTTCTGCTTTTAAGCTATGTCATTATTTATAATGAAGAATAGATAGAATTTATATTCCCAAAAATTTCTCTGAAGATCTACTATGAAAGGTTTGCTGAGAGATATAAAAAAAAATCCAAAATAAAGCACTCAGTAGAAACATTAGAATAAATTTGCAAATGTGGTAAGAACTTTAGTCTCATAGTACCTGTGCATTATAATCATTACATGATAAGGCAGGCTGAAATTGATATAAAAAAATCATCTGCTTATATAAGGGGTAGGGCTAAAATTGTTGCTGGAAAATTTGATTTAAGTATTGTTATGGCTGTAGAGATCAGTGTAAAGGTAACAGTTCATCCTACCATGTACTGTTTATGAAATGTACCTGAAGTTGGATAAGGGGGAAGTCCACATAGAAAGAATCAACAGGCATTCCCAGAGTGTTAAATATCAAAATTTTCTGGGGAAACACTTCGCAGAAGCTCCCTAGTCCTCTAGGACTGAATTCCCAATTACTTCTAGCATGGATGCCTTGAGTTGTCTGTTTTCAGATACCTACTGATAGACTTATGGGTCTTTTCCTCACTTTCTTCTCCTGGAGTTAGTGTTTGAGCATGGCTGAAGCCCCAGCTTCCAGCCCTGATGACAGTGCTGTCTTTGTGGTGCTGGCAGGTGATCTTTCAGCTCTTTTGCTGCCAGGCAGTGGGGGTTTGCAGCACACAAAACCCCGGTTCCTGCTGCCCCAGAGCTTGGTGGCTTTAATCATTTGCCAGCTCACAAAACCTTGTAGCTTTTCCAGCCTTGTAGCGAAGATCAAAATCATCTCTAGTGGAAGTTCAGTTTTGTTAGCATTCCTAACCTCTTCTCTTAGGGCTAAAGCAATTACTATGTATTGTAAAGAAAGAGATATGGGGTTTATTTTCTTCATATCTTAGTTTTGCTGCTTATTAGAGGAGTCAGGTGGTTTCTGTGGATTGCTCACCTTCTCAGTGGGTGGTGAAAATAAATTTGATGCCCAGTAGTTTTGACAGGTGTTATCAATATATGTACTGGATGCAAAATGAAAATACCTTGCTCTCATTCTACACTGACTTGTCTACTCCAAACTGTGTTGTTACCAGTTTGTCACTGTAATTGTTTCCAGTGTTACAATACCTAGGTGCTTGAACTAGCTTCCTAAATACAGATGCACTTTTCACTGGCCTCTGATACAAAGAATAAGTAAAGTATTTCAAGGAATGAGGTAGAGCAGAGCCTAGTTGAATGGGAGGCTGATTTAGACTGTCAGATATGTTTAGCAGAAAATTAAACCATTAACATAAGTACATTACAGTGTTTGTAATCAAACTAAAAAAGGGAGTGTGATTTGTATGTGAAGATTCTGGCCTGCTTATAACTGCTGACACTTACTTGTAACATTGCAATTTGAATTGGATTGGGAACTGGGGTCAGGAGGATTGGGCTGGGGATTGGAGAGGGTCCAGAGTCCTGGTAGCTGCAGAGTGGGAAGGATATAAGAAGCAGAACTAGGTCAAGTCTGGGAGGCCCATACTGAACACAGTGAAGAATTAGTATTTTTTATATATATATGTGTTATATTATCTAGTACTGTGGTCTTGTAATCACCAAAGTTTTTTTGACAATCACCAATGTGATTGTCATACTGGTGTATATCATCTGCTCTGGAGCCCTGAGTCATTGTAGCTCTCAACAGAGAGCAGCCAACGTGACTGTACCATGCTAAGTAGTGATTTGCAGCTTGTAGAATGCTCTGTAGAACAGACTTACATTTAAATCTGTATTAAAAAGATTTTTTAAAGGTTTCATTTTCCAAATAAGTGAAGGTTCTTGTACTTTATTTGTGGACATCTGAATTTTATTAGCTTCTGTATTAACACAGAGGGGATGAGGGACTGTATCTTCTCTTCAACTGACAGTTCCTGTTACTCTGCTGTTTGCCACCTAAATTAATCCAACTTCAACATCATTTATCAGGTTACATGGAGGATGTCATGCCTTTGTAAGGTTGGCAGAAAAGTGAACTATTTAACAGAATTGCCCTTAGCATGAGGCTAAGTGTGTTTAGTTCTTGTTCAGTTTAAACATAAAACCAGAGTGGCATTCTTAAATTATCAAAAGCCATTGTTATTTTATCAAGATTTTTTTTCAAAATAAGTTTTGATTTTGACTTACAATTTTATTATTTTTTTTAAATGCAGATACCATCATTGAGTTGGTAGTGTTTTAATTGGCATGAAGACACAATTCTTCAAATGTCCTCAGGAACTGGAAGCTGAGAGTTTTTCACTCCATGCTTTAAACCCGAATCTCTGTCTCAAAAGAGTTCTTTAATGAATTTTTTATTTTGGTAAAACAGACATCTTGTCAGTGTTTTAAAGTCAAAACAACATTAAATGTTAATAATGTCACAGCTTTAACTTGCTGTGTGTTTTAAAACTACCTTAGTGCTTCAAAGTCAGTTGGTAGCACTCAGTGTTAGCCTCAATCAATATATGCCTGTAAATCCTTTTAAAGAACCTGCGGTGCCTATTTTTTTCTTGTACTATTTGCTTGCTTGATTTTTTCTTCCTTTAACCTGTTTGAATTCCAGTTCCCATCTTGAATTTGGCTTTGTCAATAGTATATACACTTACTCTATTGCTATTTGTAGTGTTTTGAGGGTAAAAGTGTGTTTTTAAAGATGTTGGTTGCTTGTGGTCCTTGCCCAAGTATTTTTCCTTTTCTGATAAGGGGAGAACTGTACACATATACTACCACTGATTGTTCTGATGGATTATCCTAGACAGATTATGACACTGTGGCAACTGCAGAAAATAAAAGTACTCTGATCTGCAATTGGAAAATAGTTCTACAGTAATGGCAGAATAAAATACACTTTTAATTTTATTTACTGGTTTATTTGTCTTCAATTCTTAGTTGTTTATTTTTCCATAATCATCTTTTAGGTATTTGTTGGTTTTATGTACATCCTAATAAACTTTACTGTTCTTTAAAGGAAAATGAAATAGTAGCTAAAATAATTAATATGTTAACTGGTTAATTTTAGGTTTAAGTATATTTTCAAACAACTCCCCCCCTCCCCCCCCCCCCCCAAATCTTAGTAAAGTGAAAATAGATTTTTATTTCTGTGTTTGTAGAAAAGAATTACTAAAAGCTTTTTTACCAAGTCAAGAGGCCTGCTTGAATAATCTCTTGTTTAGGATGAAAAAGAAACGTTTTCAGTATTATGAGGCTAAATCATAATTTTTAATAGGCTATGTTTGCTGAAGTAGATTCCAAATACACTTTGCAGAATTTCAGTAAGACCTGGGTTTATCATAAGTTGCCATTTCACCCATCACAGATCCTTGAGCCAAAATATTCCTAGTTTAAAAATGAGGTAACCTCTCCACCATCATGCTTTCAGGAAAGACTAATATATTATTATTATATTATTATATATAGATAATATTTATTATTATCTATATATTGATATCCACCAACCATAATAGTATAACTAAAATAATCAGGTAAGATTAAAGTTAGAGAAATATTCAGTTTGCTGGGAAGAAGTGTAACTCATTGGAACTGGGGGTTTTCTTAATCTGGAGAGGTGATACTGAGAGAGAACTAAATTAGGAGACCATGTGATGAGTGGATGTTCAGGCTTTAATGGGGTATTCACAGATCCCTTCTCTACCATGATTTCTCTTTGTGTGTCAAAATAGTGACTAATGTTAGTATACTGAATAAAACAGCATCAATTTTAGTCATGGCCTCAGAAGCCCCTCAAAGACAAACCCCTTACTTTCTCAGTTCACATTTGATTGGGATGTATATTGTAAACTCATCACTCTTTGAGGCATGAGGTTGCATTTGTTTGGTGCATATGCTATCTATATATTTGGAGGAGAGCACAGCAGATTTACCTCAAGTACCTGCTAGAAGTGCATGGGTTTCCTGGGTATAGCAATTTGGAAAACAGAGCTTCAGGCTCTTGTATAAGTAAAACCTGTCCTACAGATGGAGATTTCCACTGAGTTTGTAAAACGGGTAGCTATTTTGCAATTCTATATATGGCATACAATTTGGTAAGCAAAAAAAGTGCTTTAAATGGATTATATTTAAATATAGAAATTATATGTAAATTATATTCCTCCTTCTACAATTGAAAAGCAAAATAATTTGATACCTTTAGACTTGTGTCATGCACTCCTAATGAAAGGAGGAAACCGTGTTATTGCAGAGGGACTCCATGGCCTCGGGAGGTAATCTAACGTAACTGTACC